>NC_065593.1:19516413-19847038 GCF_024542745.1 Macaca thibetana thibetana
ATCTCAGTACAGCTGTTAAAAGCATACATGCGCAAGCACTGTATTGATAATGATAAATAAAATCGGTCATGATTGATATTATTTATCGATAGTGATAAATAAAATAGTGATAAATAAAAACGGTCACTAACCTCTCTCTAGTAATTAAAACCAGATACTCTTGTGGGCCTATCACAGCAGCAAGTTATTTTATTGGTTTTGTTTTTGTTTTTTGAGACAGGGTCTCTGTTGCCCAGGCTGGAGTGCAGTGGCACGATCTCAGCTCACTGAAGCCTCGACCTCCAGGGTTCAAGTGCTCCTCCCTCCTCAGGCACCCAAGTAGCTGGGCTCAGGTGTGCACCACTACACCAGGCTAACTTTTGTATTTTTTGTAGAGACAGGGTTTTGCCACATTGCCCAGGCTGGTCTCAAACTCCTGAGCTCAAGTGATCCTCCTGCCTCGGCCTCTCAAAGTGCTGGGATTACAGGGGTAAGCCACCACACCAGACCTGTATTTTTAATTCTAAAATGCATTTTAGGTTAGGATTTAAAGACAACATGTCATATCTCCGTGATGGCATTGCAAGTGACTGTCATTTTCTCTGTAATGTGCAATTTTTAAAATTTTTCTCTGACTACCACGTATTCCTTTTGTAATTTCAATTAGTGGCTTTTTTTTTTTTTTGACAGGGTCTCACTCTGTCACTTAGGCTGGAGTGCAGTGGGGCTATCATAGCTCACTGTAACCTCGAACTCCTGGGTTCAAGCAATCCTCCCACCTCAGCCTCCCAAAGTGATGGGATTACAGGCGTGAGCCACTGCGCCCGGCCTTCTGTGACCATTTTTAAGGCACTTGATACATCTTGCAAAATTGCCCTCCAGGAAAGTTCCACTGTTACGCGCCCACCAGCAAGGTTCACTTTCATTTTTAAATTTCATCTCATTTTGTTTTAGTCTGCTCATATTTCTAATCTTGTTATATCCCTTTTTATTATTTCTTTGGGGTTCCGATGCCTCCCAATTTAGTGTTCTCGTTGAATTTCATTAGCATCTGTTTTATTAGCAGTGCAGGCGAAGGATTAAAGTGTTAACTAGGATAGACTGACAAAAACCTATAAAAATGTATGTTATTATCTTTGCATAAATCCTATTTAATCAAAGTTCCCCAGAAACCTCGCACCAGGGCTTATCTCAAGGGACGGAACTGGCCGCTGATGATTTTTCTAGACCGTGGCATGTGGCTCTGTCTCAGTGGGAATGGTACATTCGTGATCTATCTGGATTCCTGTCATAACACGGTTTTACTGGGTTTCTGTGTCCTGTCACATCCCATCAATTCACTGCCCGTTGCTTTCACTCTTCAGCAACGAAGGAATCTTTTTTTTTTTTTTACTTTATTTATTTATGTTTATTTTATTTTTTTATTTTTTTCTTGAGACGGAGTCTTGCTCTGTCTCCCAGGCTGGAGTTCACTGGCGTGATCTCCACTCACTGCAAGCTTTGCCTCCCAGGTTCATGTCATTCTCCTGCCTCAGCCTCCCAAGTAGCTGGGACTACAGGGTCCCACCACCACGCCGGGCTAATTTTTTCTATTTTTAGTAGAGATGGGATTTCACCATGTTGGCCAGGATGGTCTAGATCTCCTGACCTCATGATCCACCTGCCTCGGCCTCCCAAAGTGCTGGGATTACAGGCGTGAGCCACCGCGCCTGGCCGAAGGAATCTATCTTTAGTTTGGGTCCTTGATTAGACACACACCCACAATTTTCTCATTATGTAAAATATATACCAAAGGATGTATATTCTCAAAGTATTGTGAATGAATCTTTTTTTCTTTACTTGAATCCCAGTTTAAATGCACTAGGGATGGCCAGGCACGGTGGCTTACGCCTGTAATCCCAACACTTTGGGAGGCCAAGTGGGTGGATCATGAGGTCAGGAGTTCGAGACCAGCCTGGCCAACATGGTGAAACCCCATCTCTACTAAAAACACAAAAATTAGCCGGTTGTGGTGGGCACTTGTAATCCCAGCTACTCGGGAGGCTGAGGCAGGAGAATCACTTGAACCCAGGAGGCGGAGGTTGCAGTGAGCCTAGATCATGCCACTGCATTCCAGCCTGGGGAACAGAGTGAGACTATGTCTCATAAATAAATAAATAAATAAATAAATAAATAAATAAAAATAAATACACTAGGGATATTAGCAAGGTACCCTTTTGGTATAGAATCACTCCCTCTTTGTTTTAATACAAAATGTCACAGATTAAATTTGGTTGATGAAGTACATACATATTCTCACTTTCTGTTATCTCTACTGATAGATGATTAATGCAAAATATTGAGTAATTTTAAAAAATCAATACTTAATTTTTTAGAAATAATTAGAGATTTAACTCTGACATAAATACCCACAGTTCCTGGGCCTACTTCTGTCAGAGGGTAATCTATAAATAATTCACAGAGCTGACATTACTCACTGTAGTGTGATCATTCTTTTCTAGAAAATTTTAGCAGCGGTTCTAATATAGATTGCCAGTTATCAGTAGTTGGCAATGCAAGTCCACTTTTAATTATGCACACGCTGATTATTCAGACTACAAATTGTCCATGCCCTGGCCGGCTCCTTCCTGCCACCTGCCTTTTAGCATTTTCACTGCTCGTTAGCACATACACCAGAAGGTGGGCATTGAACAAGGCGGAGAAGAAGAAACAAAATCAGTGAAGCACTTCAGAGAAGCTCTGATGAGAGATTTTAATACAATTTGTAGAATTATTAACTAGAATTGAGTCATTTGGATTCCCTGTGAAATGTATTTACTTGTTCTATTCTTGTTCTCCTTAGCAACAGATAGTAGACTTGCCTCCAGAGAGACAACATTATTCCTATTATTCCTACATTTAGTGTTTTCCTTTATAAAACTTATTTTTTTTTTTTGGAGACAGAGTCTCACTCTGTCGCCCAGGCTGGAATGCTGCGGTACAATCTTGGCTCACTGCAACCTTTGCCTCCCAGTTTCAAGTGATTCTCCGGCTTCAGCCTCCCGAGTAGCAGGGATTACTGGTGCACGCCACCATGCTCAGCTAAGTTTTTATATTCTTAGTAGAGACGAGGTTTCACCATGTTGGCCAGACTTGTCTCAAACTCCTGACCTCAAGTGATCCGCCTGCCTCGTCCTCCCAAAGTGCTGGGATTACAGGCATGAGCCATGCACCCAGCCTATAAAACATTTTCATGTGATGGTTCATAATATTTTCTTTATCCATTACATTTATACCTAGACTATTTATTTCTTTGGTGAATTTTTTTGTTTTGTGAGACAGAGTTTTGCTCTGTTACCCAGGCTGGAGTGCAGTGGTGTGATCTTGGCTCACTGCAACCTCTGCCTCCTGGATTCAAGCAATTCTTATACCTAAGCCACCAGAGTAGCGGGGACTACAGGCGTATGCCACCATGCCCAGCTAATTTTTGTATTTTTAGTACAGACAGGGTTTTGCCATTTTGGCCAGGCTACTCTCAAACTTCTGACCTGAGGTGATCCGCCCAACTCTGCCTCCCAAAGTGCTGGGATTACAGGCATGAGCCACGGTGCCCACCCTGGTGAGTGGTTTTTTTGAGATTCCTGGCATGTGTTTGGTGATATCACAATTATTTGATGCTTTTTCCAGTTTTCCAGAAAACTGAATGTTTCCTCTTAGATACTAGTATCTTTTATCTTCCAACCTGTTTTGTTGGAAACATAATTTGCCTCATGCTTAAACTGAGGCTACTGAACATAATTGAAGCATTTCTGTATGCCCAAGATTATCTTTACTGTACATACTCCTAGGACAGATGGCTTTGACAAAAACCGGCACAGGTAGAGCCTCTGGCTAAGTGAAATGGTACAAGTGGACTTTTAAAATGCTAATTAGCCACCATGTTTTCTTTTCTCAAATGAACAAACTTTTTCTTTTTTTTTTTTTTTTTTTTTTTTTGGAGACAGGGTCTCACTCTGTTGCCCAGGCTGGAGTGCAGTGGCGCGATCTCGGCTCCCTGTAACCGCCACCTCCCGGGTTCAAGCAATTCTCCTGCCTCAGCCTCCCGAGTAGCTGGGACTACGGGTGCCCGCCACCACGCCCGGCTAATTTTTTGTGTTTTTGTAGAGACGGGGTTTCACCATGTTAGCCAGGATGGTCTCGATCTCCTGACCTTATGATCTGCCTGCCTCGGCCTCCCAAAGTGCTGAGATTACAGGCGTGAGCCACTGCACCCGGCCAAAATGAACAAAATTTTAAAGTAAACTACTATGGGCTTGAAAAGACCAAAAAAGAAAAAGATAATAAATTTTACAAATATGGTAAAACTTTTTTTAAATATTTATTTTTTATTTTTATTTTTTTATGTGTGTGGTTTTTTTTTTTTTCCAGACAGGGCCTGCTGTCACCCAGGCTGGAGTGCAATTGTGCGATAATGGCTCACTGCAGCCTCACACTCCAGGGCTCAATTGATCCTCCCGCCTCAGCCTCCTGAGTAGCTGGGACTACAGATATGCACCACTATGGCTGACTAATTTTTTTAATTTTTTTTTTTTTTTTTTAGAGACCAAATCTAGCTGTGTTGTCCAGGCTGGCCTTGAACTCCTGGGCTCAAGCAATTCTTCTGCCTGAGCCTCGGGGTTACAGGCAGGAGCCCCGGTGCCTGGCCTGCTTAAATATATAAAGTTCAGGTTAGTAACTAGGTCGCTTGTTCTATTAACCAGCCAAAGACCAGATAAACAAAAGCCTTTGGGCTCTAAAAGTCTTTGGGAAGTCACCTCGACAGGGGCTCTGGTTTCTGTGTTCTCCCTCAGGAACATCATGAAACTATCTAGAACGCTCCCTACTCTTCATTCTTTTTTTATTGCTTTTCTGTAAGTTCTCATCTTTGGCTATTTCGTGGTGTAGAGACACAGTCGTTAGGTTCCAGGACTCCAGTGGACTTGGTGTGGTTCATCCACTTTGCTTCCTGGGGACCGGAGCTTGCCATGAGTCATGTTCCATCTGATTTACATTGGATCCGGCTGTGGTGCCATGACTCACATGGGCTGCAGGCCTAGCTGCCCGGCTCATCTTCTGAGGCATAGACGGCGGGGCCAGGGCTCATGTCCTGACACCTTTTTCCTTCTTTCCTCTTGCCCTGTCAGGATCTAAAGGGAGCATCGTTACTGACAGCAGGCAGGTGCGCCTTGCCACAGGCATCTTCCCCGTTATCAGCCTCCTGAACCACTCCTGCAGCCCCAACACCAGCGTGTCCTTCATTAGCACTGTCGCCACCATCCGCGCATCACAGCGGATTGGAAAGGGGCAAGAGATTCTCCACTGCTATGGTGAGCCATCCCTCCGCACTGCTGTCCCGCCCCGACAGAAAAGGACAGGGGGACGCGAGTCAGCAAGCCCCCGGGCGTGTGACTTCACCTGTCTACTGTCTGCTTCCTGGAAGAGGCGGTGAACACTCAGGCCTAAAACAAGGAAGGGAGGGAGGAAGGGAGGGAGGAAGGGAGGGAGGGCCTTCGTACTAGGGCTCTCTTGTGGCTAAACTATGTCTTGCTCTGTTTAATCACTATGTATTTCCTGTTCTGAAAATGGGCTAGGAACAACTTCTTGGCTTCTGTTTCTTCCTGTCTCAGCAGCTTGGAAGCTTATTTTAGTATCCAGTTCCACAAATGTCTGAGTAAAGGTTAGCTGTCACATGATAAGTAATTGTCCAGACCCTCCACTAAGCTGAAGGTTTTTAAGTCGTGTTTGACTCTTTCTTGCTTTCAACATTGGCTGAGGGTGATCTCCCTCCAGGGCCTCACAAGAGCCGGATGGGGGTTGCCGAAAGGCAGCAGAAGCTGAGGTCTCAGTATTTCTTTGACTGCACCTGTCCAGCTTGTCAGACTGAGGCACACAGGATGGCTGCAGGCCCCAGGTGGAAAGCATTCTGTTGCAACAGTTGCAGAGCTCCCATGCAGGTAATTCTCTCCTCTCCCCTCTACGTTTCCCAGAGGTCAGTTTTCCAGCCCGAGGGTGATCAGTGTTTGGGAGGAAGCCGCCTCCGTTGTAGCCAGTCATCCGCCATTGTAGCCAGTCAGCCGCATACACTGCTTCCCCTCCACAGAAACTACAGGGAAAGGTTCCGTTTAATGTTTCTCTTATAAAGGACAGAAAATCCCTTCTGAACTGGTGTGGGATTTGGGGGAGACTGGGAATCTATTTGCTCAAGTAAGTCATTGAAAAGTCCCAGGATAGGCCAGACACAGTGACACTTGCCTATTATCCCAGCACTTTGGGAGGCTGAGGTGGGGAGATCACTTGGAGGCCAGGAGTTCGAGACCAGCCTGGGCAACATAGCAAGACCCTGTCTCTACCAAAAAAAATTTCAAGAAAAAAATTCCAGGATAAGTCTACTTAAGGTACAGCTTGATCCAGGGGCTTTCTGTCCACCCCTCTCAGCTTCATTTTCTCTGTGGTGGCCCATCCTCACACAGACTTCCCTGTAATGGTGCAGGAGAGCTGCCAGCAGCCTGCGGACCTCCTGCCAAGGAGGATAAGAGCACACACCGCTCTAACAGCAGCCTGGGCAAAGATGCTACTGAGTTTCATTGACCTGAGAACTGTGGGGACATAGTTTTCCTCCAGCCATTTGGGCCAGAGAAAGGAGCTATATGTGAGCCACATGCCACACCCTCAGCTGTAGGGCACCAGCCGTGGGACTGAGGGTGAGAGGGATCCTCATGAGACACTGGGCTGCTGTTGCTAAATGAGAAAATAGATATTGGCCTTTGAAACACAGCAGATGTCTACCTCAGAGGATTTCCCCTCTGCCAGAGGTGCCGTATTCTTAGGAGAGTCGTGAGTGAAACGCAGAGCTGGTTGTGTTAGAAAGCTAAACTTGCAGACCTGAGGTCAAATGTAGGGCGATCACACCTAGCACCTTTTTCTATTGGTTTTCTTTTTTTTTTTTCCCTAAGATGGGGTCTCACCCTATCACCCAGGCTGCAGTGCAGTGGCATGATCTCCGCTTACCACAGCCTCAACCTCCCAGATTCAAGCAATTCTCCTGCCTCAGCCTCCCCAGTAGCTGGGATTACAGGCATACGCCACCACGCCCAGCTAATTTTTGTATTTTTAGTAGAGATGGGTTGGCCATGTTCTCCGTGTTGGCCAGGCTGGTCTCAATCTCCTGGCCTCAAGAGACCCACCCGCCTCGGCCTCCCAAAGCGTTGGGATTACAGGCGTGAGCCACTGCGCCTGGCCTTTCTATTGGTTTTCTTTTTTTTTTTTTTTTTTTTGTGAGACTGAGTGTCGCTCTGTCACCCAGGCTGGAGTGCAGTGGCGCTATCTCAGCTCACTGCAAGCTCCGCCTCCCGGATTCATGCCATTCTCCGACCTCAGCCTCCCGAGTAGCTGGGACTACAGGCACCCGCAACCTCCACGGCCTGCTAATTTTTTATATTTTTAGTAGAGACGGGGTTCACTGTGTTAGCCAGGATGGTCTCGATCTCCTGACCTCATGTTCCACCCACCTCAGCCTCCCAAAGTGCTGGGATTACAGGCGTGAGCCACCGTGCCCGGCCTTTCTATTGGTTTTCTTGGGACTTTTTCATAACCACTAGAAATGTTCGTCATCTAAAGTCCTGGCCCCAAAAAGCGACGAGAGGGGCTATAGAAATGGAAAGAAACGGTGCACTATCCCCATTCTGTTCCAAGAATGAAACCTCAGGTGGGATCAGCTCCTGCCTTCATTGGAACTGCCGCCATCAAACTAAATTCTATCAGGCTTTGGTCATGATGTGCTATTACAGGCGTCTCTTTCCTCCATGAGGTAAGAAACTGTGCAGCAATCCTATAATGTGAGCACAGGCAACGTTGATAACCGCCCCGGGCGTTGGAATAAAGAGAAAACTGACTTCCACAGGGAGATGGCGTGCTGCGCTGTGGCAACAGATCTTGTGCAGAATCCGTCGTCAGCAGAGACCACCTAGTCTCTCGGTTACAGGACCTTCAGCAGCAGGTCGGAGTGGCCCAGAAGCTTCTCAGAGATGGTGAACTAGGTGAGACTGGCTCCCCGCTTTGGTCCTCCAGCCCCTTCCCTTTTATTCATTCTGATACCATTTTGGACTCAAGGATACTCAGTACTGATGGAAGAATTGAATGTCATTATCCCCATGCCAGCCACAAGATGGCTATATAGGCCAGTGAGACCAAACCCTGACCAG
This sequence comes from Macaca thibetana thibetana, assembly GCF_024542745.1. Taxonomy (NCBI): domain Eukaryota; kingdom Metazoa; phylum Chordata; class Mammalia; order Primates; family Cercopithecidae; genus Macaca; species Macaca thibetana. The sequence continues at coordinate 19,524,612 of NC_065593.1, forward strand.
CCCTGTTACTGTGGGGCCCTTGAAAAGGGGCCAGGTGATTTCAGCTGTTGTTTTCTTCTGCATCCGATTGCTAAGTTGAAGTACCTCTGCCAGCGAACGGGTCATCACTGACATCCGTGAGCTTTGTGCAGTTCCAGAAGTTCAGTGCCATTTATTTTAATTCCAGGGCCTAGCAACGTAACTTCCTAGAAGGGCGGTTCTGCCCTCCTCAGAGCTGGTCTGTGCTGGGGAGCAGTGGGGCGAGAGCCCAGCTGATAGGAGTGTCTTGCTCTTTTCAGAAGGAGAGTTGTGGAGCTCCCCATCGCCCTTGAAAACCCTGCCTTAGAGCTTGACGCCATGGGATTGTGTTTGCCCTGCTTTATGAAAGTTGACCTTTAGCTTAGATTTCAGGGTCAAGAGAAGTCATGGTCATACGTGGAAGGTAGAGTTGGTCGAGTTGGCAAGTTGATGTTGAAAACCCAGGGTAAATGTGGGAAGGCCTCCCCTAGCGCCTTTCTCCACTGACAGAGAAAACATAAGAGAACAGCAGCTTTATTGGAACAGACACTGTGGGTTGGTGACAACCCAGGGAGGCCGACGGGAATGTCCACATTCAGCCCAGCTGATTCAGAGAATTTGAGACCTGGGTTCTCATTTCTAGGACTGAGCTTATGTCTGTAGTGAGGCCTCTTTCCTCTGAATTGACAGAGCGAGCCGTTCAGCTGCTGTCGGGGTGCCAGCGTGATGCCGAGAGCTTCCTGTGGGCAGAACACGCCATGGTGGGAGAGATCGCGGACGGCCTGGCCCGGGCCTGTGCTGCCTTAGGTACGGCGTCGGCCTTCATGTTCTGAGTCAGGAACAGTCTGCTGTGGGTGTTTCATCGTGGCCCCGGCCTTGTCTGCCTGGTTACCCCAACTCTGTAAACGGACGCCGCTCCCCCTCTCATTCCGTTTTCTCACCCCAAAAATGTGCATCCACAGTTGACTGTGGTTCTTTTCTGGAACAAGACTTTTCTCTTCTCACAGGGGACTGGCAAAAGTCAGCCACCCACCTACAGAAGAGTCTCCGCGTGGTGGAGGTTCGCCACGGGCCGTCCAGCGTTGAAATGGGCCATGAGCTCTTCAAACTGGCCCAGATCTTCTTCAATGGGTGAGTCCTCTTCCCACCTCACAGGGCACACACTGTTCTTTTCCTAGGCTCTTCTGGGTGTTACTTTTTTTCTATGGTGTTTTTAAAAGCATGTTGAAACTTCTTTATTTCCTCTTTAGGAGAGAGCTTTGCCTTCTGTTTTTCTAACAAACTTAACGCTTTAGAATTTCCTCCCGGGAGGCGGAGCTTGCAGTGAGCCGAGATCGCGCCACTGCACTCCAGCCTGGGTGACAGAGCGAGACTCTGTCTCAAAAAAAAAGAATTTCCTCCTGGGAGATATGGGGAAAGCTTTTAGATCTCAAGTGAATTTCCCAGAGAGAACTTGGCCAGGCAGCCCCACCCACCCTCCAGATAGTGTTCCTTCCCGCTTCTCTCGGGTTCATCACAGCCCCCTTGGCTGTCTCATTCCCAGCACTCTCAACTCCAGGCTCTCTGCCTTCTCCCTCCTCTGCATCCTGTTCCTTGTAAAGCATTTGCTTGAACCAGGGAATCAGGGCTGATTTTACCCCCAGACAACATGTGGCACTGCCTGGAGACTTTTTTTTTTTTTTTTTTTTTTTTTTTTTTTTTTTTTGAGAAGGGGTCTTGCTGTCTTGCCCAGGCTGGAGTGCAGTGGCACGATCACAGCTCACTGCTTCCTCAAACTCCTGGGCTCAGGCGATCTCTGGAGACGTTTTTGATTGTCATGACTTGGAAGGGGGGTGCTACTGGCATCCAGTGGAAAGAGGCCAGAGGTGCTGCTAAGCATCCTGCCGTGTACCGGACAGTGCACCCCACCAGCCCCAGCAAAGAAGGATTCAGCCCACAGTGTCAGTAGTATCAGGGTTGAGAAACCCTGCTTTTTTGTTGTTGTTGTTATTTTTGAGATGGAGTTTCACTCTCGTTGCCCAGGCTGGAGTGCAATGGCGCGATCTTGGCTCACCACAACCTCCGCCTCCCAGATTCAAGTGATACTCCTGCCTCAGCCTCCCGAGTAGCTGGATTAGAGGCATGCACCACCACGCCCGGCTAATTTTATATTTTTTAATAGAGACAGGGTTTCTCCATGTTGGTCAGGCTGGTCTCGAACTCCCAACCTCAAGCGATCCACCTGCCTCAGCCCCGCAATGTGCTGGGATTATAGGCGTGAGCCACCGCGCCCAGCTTTTGTTTTTTTTTTTTAATCCTCTGTTCTAAGCAGAGGAACCTGCTTTGAAGGTTAAAAGGAAAGAACAGCACACTGATACGCTAATGCCAAATCCACTTTTGTACTGAGACCATTTAGGGCCCAATTTCAGGATTTCTGGGTGGAACACCTCCAACCTTGGTAAAGCTGCCCTTGGTGTACATTGCTATGAGAACGTGTTTAAAGATTCAACCTCGGCGGCTCACGCCTGTCATCCCAGCACTTTGGGAGGCCGAGGCGGGTGGTCACGAGGTCAGGAGATCGAGACCATCCTGGCTAACACGGTGAAACCCCGTCTCTACTAAAAAATACAAAAAACTAGCCGGGCGAGGTGGCAGGCGCCTGTAGTCTCAGCTACTCGGGAGGCTGAGGCAGGAGAATGGCGTGAACCCGGGAGGCGGAGCTTGCAGTGAGCTGAGATCCGGCCACTGCACTCCAGCCTGAGCGACAGAGCGAGACTCCGTCTGAAAAAAAAAGGTTCAACCTAAGGCTATGAATGGTGAGTGGGCCGATACCCAAGACACAGAGACATTCTGTTTGGTCAGAGCGAGGGAAAAGGGCTGCAGAGTTAGGTCAGAGGTCAGCCCTAAGATGGTCACTCTAAAATGAACACTGCTGTGTAAACCTGTGGTCAATACCAGATGAAAACTTTGAGGCCGAGTGTGGTGGCCCACGCCTGTAATCCCAGCTACTCAGGAGGCTGAGGCGGGAGAATCACGTGAACCCGGGAGGCGGAGGTTGCGGTGAGCCGAGATCGCACAACTACCTGGGCGACAAGAGTGCAACTCCGTCTCAAAGAAAAAAACACTTGGAGATTTGCCTCTTGTTCTCAGGATCCTGGAGTCTATACTGTCTTTTATAACTTTTTTCTCACATTCTGCTTTGCAGCGTGTTTGTGACAGTGTCTTACTGTTCTGCACTGTAAGATCCTTGATGACAGAAATGATCTTATATTCTTCACGGTGTGTGAGTGGGCCCTCAATGAACATTTGCCTCCCGAATCAGTGAACTAACTCCTCTTACCTCCCTTGGCTCAGGTTTGCAGTACCCGAAGCCCTGAGCGCAATCCAGAAGGCTGAGGAGGTTCTGTCGCTGCACTGTGGCCCGTGGGACGATGAAATCCAGGAGCTCCAGAAGATGAAATCCTGTTTATTGGACTTACCACCCACCCTTGTAAGGTCTTCAGTTTAGGGTCCCAAGGGGATTTTGACCCACAGGAAAGGAGCCCGTGGAACACAAGGTAAAGAGGTTATGGCCGGGTGCGGCAGCTCACACCTGTCATCCCAGCACTTTGGGAGGCCAAGGCAGGCGGATCACGAGGTCAGCAGATCGAGACCATCCTGGCTAACACGGTGAAACCCCGTCTCTACTGAAAATACAAAAAATTAGCCAGGCGAGGTGGCGGGCGCCTGTAGTCCCAGCTACTCGGGAGGCTGAGGCAGGAGAATGGCGTGAACCCGGGAGGCGGAGCTTGCAGAGAGCCGAGATCGCGCCACTGCACTCCAGCCTGGGCAACAGAGTGAGACTCCGTCTAAAAAATAAAAAATAAAGAGGTTTTGTTTGCCAGCCGGGCACGGCGGCTCACGGCTGCAATCCCGACACTTTGGGAGGCTGAGGGGGGCAGATGACAAGGTCAGGAGTTCGAGACCAGACTGGCCAACATGGTGAAACGCCGTCTTTACTAAAAACACAAAAACTAGCTGGGCGTGGTGGCAGGTACCCATAATCCCAGCTACTCGAGAGGCTGAGGCAGGAGAATCTCTTGAACCCAGGAGGCGGAGGTTGCGGTGAGCTGAGATCGCTCCACTGCATTCCAGCCCGACGACAGTGTGAGACTCCATCTCAAAAAAAAAAATAAGAGGTTCTGTTGCTGGGTGTGGGTTCTGTGGATCGGGTGCGGGTTCTGCGGACCAGGTGTGGGTTCTGTGTAGGTTCTGCAGGCCCGGTGTAGAAGCTTACATCTGTGATCCCAGTACTGTGAGAGGCTGAGGTGGGAGGCTCACGCCTGTAATCCTAGTACGTTGAGTTGGCCGGGTGTGGAGGCTCACGCCTGTAATCCCAGTACTTTGAGACACTGAGGTGGGAGGATCGCTTGAGCCCAGGAGTTCAAAACCAGCCTGGGCAATATAGTGAGACCGTATCGCTACAAAAAAAATTTTTTTAATTCACCAAGCATGGTGGCACATGCCTGTAGTCCCACCTACTCGAGAAGCTGAGATAGGATCACCTGAGCCTGGCAGACTGAGGCCGCAGTGAGCCAAGATCGCACTATTGCACTCCAGCCTGCGTGACAGGGTAAGACCCTATCTCAAAAAAAAAAAAAAACTAAACTAAACAGGTTCTGTTGCTGCTGAGCTTTCAACAGGAGACGGGACTTTCCCAACAGTCCCAAGCCTGGGATACGAGGGCTGGGGGGACTCAGAAACCATTGCAGTCAGAGAGACATGTATTTTGGTGGATATTTCTTGAAATGGTTAAGTGGCCTCCAATACAAACTCCCAGTTCCCAGAAAAGACTTAAAACTAGTATCTGGAGAGTCCAAGTCCTTTAAAAGGATTTTAGCTGATCTGCAGGCATCTGGAGGTTAGCCTGGGGTTTTGGCTGGATTCCACCTCACTCGATGATGATAGTCTGTTTCCCTGGAACATTCCTGTGGTTTTAGTAGTAATGAGATGTGTGCACCACTCCAGTGGGAGCTGAAACTCTTAGTAGTTACACTGTAATTGAAAAATAATTGTAAAACAAGGAATCAGTAAGGCGGCTTACCTCCAGAGACACTGGGTTCCACTTACAGCATCTAGCTTCCCCGAATCCTTTGTGAAAATCGGTGGAGTATAAATTGTGACTAGAGAAGTGAATATGGAGTCATTGTATTGAGCAGTTTCCTCCAGGGATGGCGGCTCTCAGTGTGTTTCCTGCCAGTTTTCCAGTCCTTATTCTCTGCCCTTCATTCTGTACTCTTGGCAGAGTCACTAACCAAACACTAATAAAATCAAACTTGTAGTAAAGACTTTATAACACATATCCCTCTTTCTAAGTTGTTGTTGTTGTTGTTGTGTTTTTTTTGTTTTTTGAGACAGAGTCTAGCTCTGTCGCCCAGGCTGGAGTGCAGTGGCCGGATCTCAGCTCACTGCAAGCTCCGCCCCCTGGGTTCACACCATTCTCCTGCCGCAGCCTCCCGAGTAGCTGGGACTACAGGCGCCGCCACCTCGCCCGGCTAGTTTTTTGTATTTTTTAGTAGAGACGGGGTTTCACCATGTTAGCCAGGATGGTCTCGATCTCCTGACCTCGTGATCCGCCCGTCTCGGCCTCCCAAAGTGCTGGGATTACAGGCTTGAGCCACCACGCCTGGCCTGTTGTTTTTGAGACAGAGTTTTGCTCTTGTTGCCCAGGCTGGAGTGCAATGGCGTAATCTCGGTTCACCGCAACCTCCGCCTCCCAGGTTCAAGCATTTCTCCTGCTTCAGCCTCCCAAGTAGCTGGTATTACAGGCATGCACCACCACACCTGGCTAATTTTGTATTTTTAGTAGAGACAGGGTTTCTCCATGTTTGCCAGGCTGGTCTCGAACTCCCAACCTCAGGTGATTCAGCCTCTCAAAGTGCTGGGATTACAGGTGTGAGCCCGGCCCTTTTTTTTTTTTTTTTGAGACAGAGTCTCTGTCACCCAGGCTGGAGTACAGTGGCACAATCTTGGCTCACTGCAAACTCCACCTCCCAGGTTCAAATGATTCTCCTGCCTCAGCCTCCCTAGCAGCAGGGATTACAGGCATGCGCCACCACACCCAGCTAATCTTGTATTTTTAGTAAAGACGGGGTTTCTCCATGTTGGCCGGGCTGGTCTTGAGCTCCCGACCTCAGGTGTGCCATCCGCGTTGGCCTCCCACAGTGCTGGGATTCCAGGTGTGAGCCACCATGCCCGGCCCTGAGTTCTTCTCTTTGTTGTCAAACCTAAAGAGACTCCTTTTCTCTACCAGACCTCTCCAAGCTGGCGAGTCGAATACAGACTGTATGAGAACCGGGGGCGGCAGGGGATTCGTTGCTGTTTGTGGTTTAGATTTTAAGAGACCGAGGGTAGGGATGGCCGCTCCCTTCCACCAGGATGTGTAGCAAGAGTCCAACCCCATTCCAGTCAGAAGGGTACGGGGTTCCCTAGGTCGGAACCCTGGTTGCTGTGTTACCACTGGTGACCAAGTAGCTCAGGTGCATTCGTGGAAAAGAATGCCAGATCCACGCCGCTGCTCAGAGCTTCCCCACCCTGAGCGTGCCCAAGAAGTGCCCGTCAGTGGCCGTTGTATTATGATCAGGAAATCAGTAGCCCCAGAGATACCTGGCAATAGCTTTTTGGGAATCTGGAATACAATTAGCACTCAAACATCTGTAGAACGAAGGGCCCCAGAATATCATTTCTCCTCCTGTCTAATACTCTGTGGCAAGGGAAAGGACAGTGATTTTTTTGGTAGAGCTTTTTCAAGAAAAAAAAAAAGTTTAGTCCTGTGGACAGTTCGGTAGTTATTCTACTTCAAACACTGGGCATGTTTCATGTTCCTCAAAAAGCCCAGTTGGCCGGGCGCGGTGGCTCAAGCTTGTAATCCCAGCACTTTGGGAGGCCGAGGCGGGCGGATCACGAGGTCAGGAGATCGAGACTATCCTGGCTGACACGGTGAAACCCCGTCTCTACTAAAAAATACAAAAAAAACTAGCCGGGTGAGGTGGCGGGCGCCTGTAGTCCCAGCTACTGGGGAGGCTGAGGCAGGAGAATTGCGTGAACCCGGGAGGCGGAGCCTGCAGTGAGCTGAGATCCGGCCACTGCACTCCAGCCTGGGCGGCAGAGCGAGACTCCGTCTCAAAAAAAAAAAAAAAAAAAAAAAAAAAAAAGCCCAGTTATACTTTGGGTTTTTTGTTGTTGTTGTTGTTTTTTTTTTGAGACGGAGTCTCGCTCTGTCGCCCAGGCTGGAGTGCAGTGGCCGGATCTCGGCTCACTGCAAGCTCTGCCTCCCGGGTTCACGCCATTCTCCTGCCTCAGCCTCCTGAGTAGCTGGGACTATAGGCGCCCGCCACCTCGCCCAGCTACTTTTTTTGTACTTTTTAGTAGAGATGGGGTTTCACCGTGTTCACCAGGATGGTCTCGATCTCCTGACCTCGTGATCCGCCCGTCTCGGCCTCCCAAAGTGCTGGGATTACAGGCTTGAGCCACCGCGCCCGGCCTGTTGTTGTTTTTTGAGATGGAGTTTCACTCTTGTCACCCAGGCTGGCGTGCAATGGCATGATCTTGGCTCACTGCAACCTCCACCTCCCAGGTTCAAGCGATTCTCCTGCCTCAGCCTCCCGACTAGCTGGGATTATGGGCATGCGCCACCACACCCTGCTAATTTTGTATTTTTAGTAGAGACGGGGTTTGTCCATGTTGATCAGGTTGGTCTCGAACTCCCAACCTCAGGTGATCCGCCCGCCTCGGCCTCCCAAAATGCTGGGATTACAGCCGTGAGCCACCGCACCCGGCTGTACTTTGTAAAATAGGCATACCTCCTTACAAAGAATATGTTTAGAATCTTTACATATCGGGTCTATTTACTGTGTCCTTGAAAGCTTTCTTTAAATGATTTATAAAATAACAGTTTCCTTAAGTTACAGATGGCCTCTCTCATCTCTCCGTGTGTTGTTTACAAGCGTGCTTCAGTGATTATGGGGGCAGGAAATGGCCTCCCGGGAGGATCACAGATCCTAGTACTGAAACACCCCCAGAGCAGAGCTGTCCCTGCATTATCTAACACAGGTACCTTAAAGTTCTTATAGACGGTGACTTTCTGCAGCGTTTAGATAAAACCAGGCTAGAAGCAGAGGACCACCTCCTAAAGAGCAGTTTCTCTTCATATGATACTTAGCATAGCTCAAAATAGGAGGAGGAACAAAGTAGCAAGTTAAGGATAAAGCTCTTTTATTGTATGCATTGAAACCTTATGGGAGCAGCTTTGTGTCCTGTGGAATCTGCTGTCCCTCTGGGGTTCCCTTCTAGGGCACTGGAATGTTAAACTGGGGTATTAGGTGCCTCTGGGGTCCAGAATCTTGCCAATGAAGAGAAGGGCCCCTGTGTCCGTGTCCCTCAGGACGAAGATGAAAGGCTGGTTAAGGTGATAGTCCAGCAGGAAGGTGAGGTGCGCAGGCTGCAGCCCCGGGCTGGGGGTGGCTCCCGCCCCATCCTCGTTCCACTCGAAGCCGGCCCGGTGTTCCACTTGAGTCAGCTTGATGGGTTTGCCTGTGATCTTGCTAAAGTCTGGTGAATCAAACAAAGACTGCAGCTCTGTAGAGATGGAGAGAGATTTCCGTTAAAACCCTGCCTTCCCCGACACCCCGACCAAGGGATCCAGTTGCAAGCAAGCTGGGACGGCGCGCCACTGCTGACTTTCTGGGACGCCTCAAGAGCTCCGAGCTGGCCGAGGGTGGAGCGACTTGCCCAGGAGCACTTGGCAAGTTAGGTCAAGATGAGAAAACAGGTCAGACAGACTCGTCTTGAGAGGCAGTGTCATGAGCGCCTGTGAAGGAGGTCTGCTCGTGAGACTGAGGAATGAGCCTGATGAGAGAAGGCAGGCAGGACGGGGATTAAGGAATCATGCACGGCCCCTGCAAGGCCGTGGAGCCCTGAGTTCTGCTCAGCAAGGTGGAAGCCCCGAAGACCCCGGCCCGCCCCACCCACCAAAAGCAAAAGGGTCTCCAGACATACTCGTCTCCTGCAGCGACTTGGCGACTTCGCCTTCGTAACTCAGCTTCAGCTTGGGGAGGGTCAGCACCGCCTGCACCGTCTTCAGTTCCCGGTCTATGTCGTGAATGAACTCGGAGGTGAGGCTCTCCTCTATCAGGGTCAAATTCTGGGTCACTTTGAGGGGCAGGAAGAAGATGATACTCATGCTTCCGGTCAAAGGCAGCTGGGCAATCTGAGACAGGTGAGAAAGCACGTGGGTTAGTCCTTTAGAGGCCAGAAGCCGGGGACAGACACAGCCGGGAGCTGTCTTCCTCTCCCGTGGCGGGGCCCTGGCCTCGTCCTTCCCCCAGCCCCTCAGCTGTTTAACAATCCCCCTCTAGGTTCGAGCTTTCTGGCAGCAAGCCATCGCCTGAGATTTCTTCAGAAAGGAGGCTGTTGGCCTTTCTTACCTTGGCCTAATACCAACTGAAGTTATCTGCTGAAAGAATGTTCTCCTGTGGTTTAAGGAGCTAGAATTGAATTTCAGGTCTTTATTTTCTCCCAAAGTCTATCTGCCAACATTGACTGATCATTTGTTAGGTAGAGAGCGCTAGACTAAGACAGGGAGAACCGGGGATAGGAATACCGAAGGGGCCGTAAGAGGGCTTGGAGGCTCCACCCCATCTACCCACGAAGAGCAAAAGCATCCTTTGAACAGAGGCTCTCAACCTACAGTCCATGGAACAGATGGTGTCAGGGTCCCAAGAGTCTCCTGCAATCGTTGATAGAAACGTGTGTGTACACCTGGCAGTGCTCTCCCGGGTTTCAGAAATGTGTGTGTACACCTGGCAGTGCTCTCCCTGGTTTGAGGCACTGTCGTCAGATTCCCAGAGATCCCATGTGATGGCCATGACCCAACAAAGGTTAACAGTTACAGACTTACAACTAAAAGAAGTCAGGTACACGGAAAGCCTCAGAATGCCAACGATTGGCTGAGCGCGGTGGCTCACGCCTGGAATCCCAGCACTTTAGGAGGCCGAGGCGGGCGAATCACCTGAGGTCAGGAGTTCGAGACCAGCCTGGGCAACATGGTGAAACCCTGTCTCTACTAAAAATACAAAATTAGCCAGGCGTGCTGGCAGGTGCCTATAATCCCAGCTACTAGGGAGGCCGAGGCAGGAGAATTGCTTGAACTCGACAGGGCAGAGGTTGCGGTGAGCCAAGATCATGCCACTGCACTGCAGCCTGGGAGACAGAGCAAGACTGTCTCAAAAAAAAAAAAAAAAAAAAAAGAATGCCAACAATTTGGAGTTTGTCATTATTTTTCAAAGTCTGGCTTTAAATTCTAGAAATAGGAGTCTGAAGGAAAGAGAGAGAACTAACATTTGGGCACCCAATCTGAGGGCCCATTTCACATTACCTTACTCATCCTTCTAACAAACCCTGGGAGGATAAATGTTGATAACAATCCCCTTCCCCATCTTAAGAAGAGGAAAGGCTCAGAGATGTTATTAACCTGCTCAAAGTCAAACAGCAGGCGAAACGTAGACAGCTGTCAGATCTCACAGGTCGTTTTATTCCCACTCCCCTGTTTTGCTTCTCTGTCCTCTCCCTCCACCCATCACCCACATTGCCCCTACCCCTACGGACCTTGCAGCTGAGATCCGAATCCAAGCCATAGCGTAAAATAGCCTTAGGGTCTGACATCATGGGGACCCTCACGGTCCTCTCTTCATCCAAGTGGAAGTCCTCGAGGGAAGTCTTTCTGGGGTCAAACTTTGTTACCCACTGCCCTGGAATGAAATGAATGACATAGTCTGAGCCCCAGGAGACCAGAAAGACGGTGGCACCATGCTGTGTCCCCAAAGCGCATTGTTGAAAATTGCCTGACTTAAGGGAGCTTAGCCGTCAGGGGCTCTGATGCCTCAGGGAATAGGCCTGTCTCAGTGTGTGTGGTTTGGACCCCACAGTTATTTCCAGGACCCCAAGTACCCTTCACCAGCAAACTCCAATGGCGAGACGTTGATTTGGCTGATTAGGCTCTCTGGATTGTACACATTCTGTGATAGCCTGCAAGAAAAGTAAACTGGTGGCCAGGCGCGGTGGACTCACACCTGTAATCCCAGCATATTGGGAGGCCGGGGTGGATGGATCACTTGAGGTCAGGAGTTTGAGACCAGCCTGGCCAACATGACAAAACACTGTTACTAAAAATATAAAAATGGCCGGGCGCGGTGACTCACGCCTGTTGTCCCAGCACTTTGGGAGGCCAAGGTGGGCAGATCACTTGAGGTCAGGAGTTTGAGACCAGCCTGGCCAACATGGCGAAACCCCGTCTCTACTAAAAATACAAAAATGGCCGGGTGTGGTGCCTCACGTCTGTAATCCCAGCACTTTGGGAGGCTGAGGTGGGTGGATCATCTAAGGTCAGGAGTTCGAGACTAGCCTGGCCAACATGGTGAAACCCTGCCTCTACTAAAAATACAAAAATTAGCCGGGCGCAGTGGTGGGTGCCTGTAATCCCAGCTACTCGGGAGGCCGAGGCGGGAGAATCGCTTGAACCTGGGAGCCAGAGGTTGCAGTGAGCCAAGATCACGCCACAGCACTCCAGCCTGGCCAAAAAGAGCAAAACTCCGTCTCAAAAACAAAAGAAAGAAAAGTAAACTGGTGTGCACTCCTACGGCAGTGTCTGTGGGCGACAGTCAAAGACGGTCCGAGCTGGAAGAGACCTCTGAGGTCCTCTGGATCATGCCCTCTCGCAGCTGAAAACGGGCCGAAGCCGAAGAGGTGAAGTCACTGGCTGACGCTCGAAGCCAGCTGATGGCCAAGCTCCTCTAGCTTAATGTGACCTATAGTATCTGGATCCAGAGCTGTTCTCTCACACACTAGAGATCAGTGCTTGATGTAGGAAGCCATTCGGATTTTCTGCAGGCTGGGGGCCGCTCTTGTTGGTGCCTCAGACAGTTACAAAGCGTTTTGTTTTGTTTTGTTTTGTTTTGAGACGGAGTCTCGCTCTGTTGCCCAGGCTGGAGTGCAGTGGCCGGATCTCAGCTCACTGCAAGCTCCGCCTCCCGGGTTCATGCCATTCGCCTGCCTCAGCCTCCCAAGTAGCTGGGACTACAGGCGCCCACCACCACGCCTGGCTTATTTATTTATTTATGTGTATTTTTAGTAGAGATGGGGTTTCACCATGTTAGCCAGGATGGTCTCAATCTCGGACCTCGTGATCCGCCCGCCTCGGCCTCCCAAAGTGCTGGGATGACAGGCGTGAGCCACTGCGCCCGGCCGACAGTTACAAAGCATTTTAAGGGAGAGGGTGCCCAACCTCTCCCCCTGCCCCATGCCACCCCACAAGGCCTTATCTGAACGGGGCTGGCCCCACACTAGGCCTGTGGAACGATCTCCAAACACATAACCACAGCCTAGAAGGATGTCGTTGGTCACCTGCCATGTCTTGGGTACAGAACTAGAGTTGTTGTAAAACTTGGAGACAACATAAAAAGGTGTCTATGAAGTAGGTGTATTATCGTCACGTTGAAGGTGAGAACATAGGCCTGGAAAGGTTGCAAAATAAGTGCAGAGTTCCTCAGCTAGTACAGGCGGAGGTGGAATTTAAACCTTGTCTGATTCGGCCAGCACAGTGGTTCACGCCTGTAATCCCAGCACTTCGGGAGGCCGAGGTGGGTGGATCACCTGAGGTCAGGAGTTGAAGACCAGCCTGGCCAACATGGCGAAACCCCCATCTCTACTGAAAATACAAAAATTAGCCGGGCGTGGTGGCGGGCACCTGTAATCTCAGCTACTCAGGAGGCTGAGGCAGGAGAATCGCTTGAACCTGGGAGGTAGGGAGGCTGTAGTGAGCCAAGATCGCACCACTGCACTCCAGGCTGGGCGACAGAATGAGACTCCATCTTAAAAAAATAAATAAATACATCTTGTCTGATTCAAAGGCCAGGAAAGCCCCAAACAGGCCCACTGTTCATTCTTTCTCCCTCTCTGCTCTTCTGTCTCCACAAGTCTCTGACTCTCTATAGACATTCATACCTTGGCCTGGATTTGATGACAAGCAGATAAGCTCCAGGTGAGTGCAGTTCCCAGATCCTCCCCCAGCCGTGCCCCAGCCCCCATGCTGGGCAAGGTCTCTGACACCTCCCCTTTCCAAGCCCCCTCTGACGCCTGCCACCCACCCTTGGTCAAAAAAGAAGTGGAAAGTTGGACATGGTAATCCCAGCACTTTGGGAGGCCGAGGTGGGCAGATCACCTGAGCTCAGGAGTTCGAGACCAGCCTGGGCATCATAGCGACACCCTCTCTTAAAAATAAATTTAAAAGGGCCAGGTGCGATGGCTCGTGCCTGTAATCCCAGCACTTTGGGAGGCCGAGGCGGGCAGATCACCTGAGCTCAGGAGTTCGAGACCAGCCTGGCCAACATGGTGAAACCCCGTCTCTACTAAAATACAAAAAATTAGCCGGGCATGGTGGTGCGCGCCTATAATCCCAGCTACTCGGGAGGCTGAAGCACAAGAATCGCTTGAACCTGGGAGGCAGAGGTTGCACTGAGCTGAGATCGCACCACCGCACTCCAGCTAGGGCTACAGAGTAAGACTCTGTCAAAATACAATAAAAGAAGTGGAGACGCGCTCACCCTTGAAGTACGCCACACCGAGAAGGAGAATACTGATCTCATCGGGCAGTTCCTTCGTGGACCTGGCGAGCTTCCCTTTCATCTGGGCCTGCACCCAGTTGTTGATCTCCTGCAGGTCCAAGCGAGGGTTGCCCGTCAGGACTCTGGGCCTGGTCCCATATGACTTTTCCAGGGGTGCCACAAAGCTGGATTTTATGCGCAGCTCTGAGAAGAGGCGGAGCAGAGGTTAGCGTGTGCGACTCAACGACCAGCATCCCATCTTCAAGAGCCTGCCAGGCTCGGGTTCTGGTTTACCGCTCAGCAGGCCCTGACTTCCCGCCCAGCCTCTTCTTGTGACTTGCCAGGACTTCTGCTGGCATCCCCAGGCACTGGCCAGGGGGCAGCAGATCCCCACATCGTGCCACTGCCCTCCCTGCCCCTCCCACCATCTCCTGCAGCCCACTTCCTCTTTCTGATCCTCTCTGGGTTCGTGGACCTTTCCTCCCCCACCAGTGCCAGGCCGGGCCTGAGCATATATGATCTGTTGTTCAGAAAGAACCCCAAGTTGGCCGGGCGTGGTGGCTCACGCCTGTAATCCCAGCACTTTGGGAGTCCGAGGCGGCCGGATCACGAGGTCAGGAGATCAAGACCATTCTGACTAACACGGTGAAACCCCGTCTCTACTAAAAAATACAAAAAACTAGCCAGGCGTGGTGGCGGGCGCCTGTAGTCCCAGCTACTCGGGAGGCTGAGGCAGGAGAATGGCGTGAACCCGGGAGGCGGAGCTTGCAGTGAGCGGAGATCTGGCCACTGCCCTCCAGCCAGGGCGACACAGCGAGACTCCGTCTCAAAAAAAAAAAAAAAAAGAGAGAACCCCCAGTCTGCAGCATGGAGCCCACATTCCTCAGGCAGCTCGGGCCGCAAATGTGACTTACTCTTCTCAAAGACGATCCGGGAGGCACTCTTGAGGTTTTTCTGGGGGGCGGTGATCGTGCCAAGGAGCTCCTTGTAGGTGCCGTGGATGTCTGGGCTGCTGATCAGGTCATAGTAGAGAGCCCGGTGAATGACGGATTCCGTTCGCTGCTCCGCTCCTGCCAGAGACAAGGATGTGGACGTCAATAACTGCACCCCAGGGCCCAAATCAAGCCCCCTCCCAGAACACAGATACTATACTCATCTTTTTTGTCTGCTGAGAGCCCAAGTAGGTTGATCTTCAAGACCATCTAGGTGGCCAAGGAATTTTCATCCTTAGAGATTTTCCTGAAGTAGGTTAAAGGCGTCAGGTCTGGAAGGTGGGAGTGAGGGAGTGAGGGGCACCAGTCCCTGTGCTTCTCCCATCACAGCCCTTAAGACTATTCTGGCCGGGCACAGCGGCTCATGCCTATAATCCCGGCACTTTGGGAGGCCGAGGCGGGTGGATCGCTTGAGCCCAGGAGTTTGAGACCAGTCTAGGCAACATGGAGAAACCCCGTCTCTACTAAAAATACAAATATTAGCTGGGCGTGGTGGCAGGCGCCTGTCCCAGCTACTCTGGAGGCTGAGGCAGGAGAATTCCTTGAACCTGGGAGGCAGAGGTTGCAGTGAGCTGAGATCGAACCACTGCACTCCAGCCTGGGTGACACAGCGAGACTCCGTCTCAGGGAAAAAAAAAAAAAAGACTATTCTGTAGTTACCTGATACTAGTTTCCCCCGTGAACCCAGCTGTGTCCTCAGTGAGGGCAAGCCTGCACCTGCCTGTTTGCAGTTATATCCCCGGAACTCACGCTAACGGCTAACACCGCACCAGCTTGGTTAAGGAATGCAAGAATGTGCCTTGAAGTCACCGTGTCAGTCAGCGACCCCTGAGGCCAAGTACGCTGGGACCCCCAGGCTGGGGAGCTGGGGAATCGTGTGTGTGTGTGTGTGTGTGTGTGTGTGTGTGTGTGTAGCCCGAGTTCCCGCCTGCATGGCTGGGACCCCCGGGGCTGGGGAATCTGTGTGTGAGAGTGTGTGTGTGTGTGTGTGTGTGTGTGTGTGTAGCCCCAGTTCCCGCCTGCAGGCTGGGGAGCTGGGGAATCGTGTGTGTGTGTGTGTGTGTGTGTGTGTGTGTGTGTGTGTGTGTAGCCCGAGTTCCCACCTGCATGGCTGGGACCCCCAGGCTGGGGAATCTGTGTGTGTGTGTGTGTGTGTGTGTGTGTAGCCCCAGTTCCCGCCTGCAGGGCCAGGGGAGCTGGGGAATCTGTGTGTGCGTGTGTGTGTGTGTGTGTGTGTATATAGCCCGAGTTCCCACCTGCACAGCTGGGACCCCCCGGCTGGGGAGCTGGGGAATCTGTGTGTGTGTGCATGTGTGTGCGTGTGTGTGTGTGTGTGTGTGTATATATATATATATATAGCCCGAGTTCCCACCTGCATGGCTGGGACCCCGGGGCCGGGGGAGCTGGGGAATCGTGTGTGTGCAGCCCGAGCTCCTGCTTACATGGCTGGGACCCCCAGGCCAGGCCCTCAGTGCTAGTTCACCCCTCCCTGAGCTCCAATGTCAATAAAGTCAGCCACGTTTACCCACAGGCCACAGGGGCCCTCTCCAGGTCTGTCTGGGGCTTCCTGCCTCTGAGCACTCACCCAGCGAGAGAGCCGAGAGGGCCGTGGCCACACTGAGAGGAGACAGGAGCACGTTGGTCGTGGGGCTCATGCTGGACCGCACCCGGTACAGGTCATAGCCAAAGTTGGAGACAGCCGCTGCCAGCTTGTTCACCGGGACTTGGAAGAAAGGATCCTCCTCCTCCACCAGCGCTCCTGTGCTGTCGGGGTCTGGGGAGCCCTGGCAGGAGACAGGAAGTCTTGGGCTTGAGTTCAGGGACCCGCGGAGACGCACAGCGACCGACTGTCTCCGTGTGGCTTTGTGTAGGGTGGTGGTTCTGGCCCCTTGGGGCTGTCCTTCCTAATTTTTTTGTGTTTGGCCTAAAACTGGAATGAGTTTTCCTCCCCGATCATCCATGAGCTCTCTGCGGGGAGACGGCGCAGAAGAGAGATTCGCTGGTTTTTTTATTTGAGACAGAGTCTCACTCTGTCGCCCAGGCTGGAGGGCAGCGGGGCAATCTCGGCTCACTGCAAGCTCCACCTCCCCGGTTCAAGCGATTCTCCTGCCTTAGCTTCCCAGTTGGCTGGGATTATATGCATGCGCCACCGTGCCCAGCCTGCTGACGGTTTTTAAAAAGTGGGTCACAGGGGCCGGGCGCGGTGGCTCACGCCTGTAATCCCAGCACTTTGGGAGGCCCAGGCGGGCGGATCACGAGATCAGGAGATCAAGACCATTCTGGCTAACATGGTGAAACCCTGTCTGTACTAAAAATACAAAAAATTAGCCAGGCGTGGTGGCGGGCGCCTGTAGTCCCAGCTACTCGGGAGGCTGAGGCAGGAGAATGGCGTGAACCTGGGAGGCAGAGCTTGCAGTGAGCCGAGATCCGGTCACTGCACTCCAGCCTGGGCGACAGAGCGAGACTCCGTCTCAAAAAAAAAAAAAAAACAACACTGTCAGCCAAGTGGCTCACACCTATAATCCCAGCACTTTGGGAGGCTGAGGTGGGTGAATCACTTGAGGTCAGGAATTCAAGACCATCCTGGGCAACACGGTGAAACCCGTCTCTACTAAGAATACAAAAAAATTAACTGGTCATGGTGGCGGGCGCCTGTAATCCCAGCTACTTGGGAGGCTGAGGAATGAGAATCGCTTGAACCTGGGAGGCAGAGGTTGTAGTGAGCTGAGATTGTGCCACTGTACTCTAGCCTGGGTGACAGAGTGAGACCCTGTCTCAAAAAATAAATAAATATAAAAATAAAAATTGGGAGCCAGGTGCGATGGCTCATGCCTGTAATCCCAGCCCTTTGGGAGGCCAAGGAAGACTGATCACTTGACCTCAGGAGTTTGAGACCAGCCTGAGCAACATGGTGAGGCCCCATCTCTACTAAAAAATACCCAAAAAATTAGCAGGGCGTGGTGGCATGTGCCTGTGGTCCCAGCTACTTGGGAGGCTGAGGCATGAGAATTGGTTGAACCCGGGAGGCCAAGGTTGCAGTGAGCCAAGATTGTACCACTGTACTCCAGCTTGGGTGGTGGAGTGAGTGAGACTCTGTCTCTAAAACAAGAAAGTTAGGCCAGGCGCGGTGGCTCAAGCCTGTAATCCCAGCACTTTGGGAGGCCGAGACGGGCGGATCATGAGGTCGGGAGATCGAGACCATCCTGGCTAACACAGTGAAACCCCGTCTCTACTAAAAAATACAAAAAAAAAACTAGCTGGGCGAGGTGGCGGGCGCCTGTGGTCCCAGCTACTCGGGAGGCTGAGGCAGGAGAATGGCGTGAACCCGGGAGGCGGAGCTTGCAGTGAGCCAAGATCCGGCCACTGCACTCCAGCCCCGGCGACAGAGCAAGACTCCGTCTCAAAAAAAAAAAAAAAAAAAAAAAAAAAAAAAAAAAAAACAAGAAAGTTAGAAAAAAGAACTGAGTTTTTTTCTTTTTTCTTTTTTTGAGATGGAGTCTCACTCTGTCGCCCAGGCTGGAGTGCAGTGGCACGATCTCGGCTCACTGCAAGCTCCGCCTCCCGGGTTCACGCCATTCTCCTGCCTCAGCCTCCCGAGTAGCTGGGACTACAGGTGCCCGCCACCACACCCAGCTAATTTTTTGTATTTTTAGTAGAGACAGGGTTTCCCTGTGTTAGCCAGGATGGTCTCGATCTCCCGACCTCGTGATCCGCCTGCCTCGGCCTCCCAAAGTGCTGGGATTACAGGCATGAGTCACCGCACCCGGCCCCTCACTGCAGTCTTAATCTCCTGGGCTCAAGTGATCCTCCCACCTCAGATTCTCAAGTAGGTAGTACCACAGGCACGTGCCACCACGCCTGGTAATTTTTGCTTTTTTGTAGAGACAGGGATCTCACTATGTTGCCCATGCTGGTCTCAAACTCCTGGACTCAAACAATCCTCCTGCTCGGTCTCCCATGCTGCTGGGATGACAGGCGTGAGCCACTGTGCCCAGAACTGAGTCTTTTTTATTTGCGTCCATTGCCAGCACCTGTCGAGTAGGTGTTTGGTAGATGAGAAATGAATGGGTGGCCACATGCCCTGTAGAATGAATATTTTTATCCCATTTCATAGGCAGGGAAGCAGAGACCGAGGTAAGGGTTTTCTAGGGTCACAAAACTAGGAGGAGGGAGGCTGAGAATTCATACTCCGACCTCACAAAAGTCCAGGGCTCTTGCCAAGATGCCCAGCTGCTCTTGTCCCTCAAGGGTGGGCCACCCCCAACACTCACCCCGTAACACTCATATGGCATGGCCCAGGCTTCCCTCCATGTGCCTGTATCTGCCTTGGCAACCCAGCTGTGCCCTTTCTGGGCAGGAGAGAGGTCAGTCCATACCCTCGCTCCCTGCCACAGCCCGGTCAGTATCCGAACCAATGTGTGGGAACATGACCTGCTCAGTGGAGCCCCCACTAGGAAGACAAGGTAACGAGAAAAGGTAACGGCCGGGCGCGGTGGCTCACGCCTGTCATCCCAGCACTTTGGGAGGCCAAGGCGGGCGAATCACTTGAGATCCGGAGTTCAAGACCAGCCTGACCAACATGGAGAAACCCCGTCTCTACTAAAAATACAAATGACCTGGGCATGGTGGCACATGCCTGTAATCCCAGCTACTCGGGAGGCTGAAGCAGGAGAATGGCATGAACCTGGGAGGCGGATGTTGCAGTGAGCTGAGATCGCAATATTGCACTCCAGCCTGGGCAACAAGAGTGAAACTCCATCTCAAAAAAAATAAAAAGTTTTTTTGTTTTTTTGAGACAGAGTCTCACTCTGTCGCCCAGGCTAGAGTAGGGCAAGGGCACCATCTCAGCTTACTGCAACCTCCACCTCCCAGGTTCAACTGATCCTCCTGCCTCAGCCTCCCGAGTAGCTGGAATTACAGGCGTGTGCCATCACACCCGGCTAATCTTTGTATTTTCAGTAGAGACGGCGTTTCTCCACGTTGGCCAAGCTGGTCTTGAACTCCTGGCCTCAAGTGATCCACCCACCTTGGCCTCCCAAAGTCCTGGGATGACAGGTGTGAGCCACCGCGCCCGGCCAAGACAACATTTTTACTCAGGGGGGCAGCCCTGGACTTGTTAAAGTGCTTTGGATTTTTACTTTTTTGGGATCTTATTCTTGTCCCCACTCTGTCCCCTGAAAGGCGAGGCGAGACATGCTCTCTCTGTTTTGCCGCTGGAGAAACTCCAGCCCTGGAGAAATAAAGGCCGGAGCCTGGCCTGGAACCTGGGTCCTGGTTCCCGGCCCCGTCTCCCGTGCTGCCTGCCAAGGAGGGGCTGGGAATGCTGACCACGCCGTCCCCACCCGCCGACCGCGCCGTCACCACCCGCCGACTGACCTCCTCCGGGCCGCTGGCGAGGCTCTGGCAGCTGCTGTGCCCGAGGAGAGCTGCAAAGCAGAGGAATAGCACTAGGGCCTGCATCCTGGGGCCTGCAAGAAAAGCACGAGGCAGCAGGCCGCTCTCCTCCCCCACTGCACTGCCCCGCTACCCCTTCCTGGCCACCCCAGCCAGGGCCCAGGGGATGGGCAGAGCTAGGTGCTTTCCCTCACCCGCGGCAGCAACCACCTCCCAGCCCCCCATTCTCCCAGAAGTGGACCCTCCACTTGAAGGCTCATCCCTCCCAGCAAGGTTCTCCCGCCCCTCCCCCTGCCTCAGGGCCCACAGTCATACCGTAAGCTTGTGCTTTTTTTCCATTGTCTGCGTCCGGGGACCCTCCTTTAAACCTAAGGCTTTTACTTATTTATTTATTTATTTATTATTTTATTTTTTCAGGCAGAGTCTGGCTCTGTCGCCCAGGCTGAAGTGCAATGGAGCGATCTGGGCTCAATGCAACCTCGGCCTCCTGGATTCTCCCACCTCAACCTCTCGAGTAGCTGGGATTACAGGCGTGTGCCACCACGCCCAGCTAATTTTTTGTATTTTAGTAGCAATGGGGTTTCACCATGTTCACCAGGCTTGTCTCGAACTCCCGACCTCAGCTTATCCGCCCGCCCCAGCCTCCCGAACTGCTAGGGTTATAGGCGGGAGCCATCACACCCGGCCCCTGAACCTTTTAAAGATCCAGAGCAGAGGGGCCCCAGCCCCAGCAGGGCTTCTCCACGTGGAGTATGGCCCAGCACAAATGTACACTAAGGCTTTGCCCTGGAGGCAGCCAACCCGCTCCGGTAATAAGACCTGGAGCGACCTCTCCCAGGAGAACGGGGCAGAACCCAGATCTCCTCCGTGGAATCTCCGGGTACCAAGCAGAGGCACCCAGTCCGGCACCTGCCGTCCCTCCACATTCTCAAACTCTCTTTGGAATTCTCTGGCCTAAAACCTGTGGCCTCACAAGGAGGCTCATTCCCTTCTCCCAGAATTCCCTTTCAGGAGCTCTTCCTCCCATGGTCAGGAGTGCAGGGCCTAGGGTCAGAGAGCCTGGGTTCACATTTCCATTCTGTGTCTTTTTTTTTGGAGACAAAGTGTTGCTATGGTGCCCAGGCTGGAGTGTAGTGGCTATTCACAGGCACAACCACAGCACAGCCCGGAACTCCTGACCTCATGTGATCCTCCTGCCTCAGCCTCCTGAGTAGCTGGGACTGCAGGCGCATGCCACCACACATGGTCTCAGTGCTGTGTCTTTGTAGCTCTCCAAATCACCATTTTTTCTCTTGTAAAATGGAAATAAAATAACCTACTATTAAAATAAAACAACTACCGAGTGCAGTGGCTCACGCCTGTAATCCCAGCACTTTGGGAGGCTAAGGTGGGTGAATGACTTGAGGTCAGGGGTTGGAGACTGTCATGCGCGTCCATGTGAAGAGACCACCAAACAGGCTTTGTGTGAGCAATAAAGCTTTTTAATCACCTGGGTGCAGGCGGGCTGAGTCCGAAAAGAGAGTCAGCAAAGGGAGATAAGGGTGGGGCCGTTTTGTAGGATTTGGGTAGGTAAAGGAAAATTACAGTCAAAGGGGGGTTGTTCTCTGGCGGGCAGGAGTGGGGGTCACAAGGTGCTCAGTGGGGGAGCCTTTTGAGCCAGGAAAAGGAATTTCACAAGGTAATGTCATCGCTTAACGCAAGGACGGGCCATTTTCACTTCTTTTGTGGTGGAATGTCATCAGTTAAGGCGAGGCAGGGCATTGGCACTTCTTTTGTGATTCTTCAGTTACTTCAGGCCATCTGGGCATATACGTGGGAGTCACAGGGGATGCCATGGCTTGGCTTGGGCTCAGAGGCCTGACAGAGACCATCCTGGGCAACACAGGGAAACCTGTCTCTACTAAAAATACAAAAAAATTAACTGGACATGGTGTCAGGCCCCTGTAATCCCAGCTACTTGGGAGGCTGAGGCAGGAGAATTGCTTGAATCCAGGAGGCAGAGGTTGCAGTGAGCCGAGATCGCGCCACTGCACTCCAGCCTGGGCAACAGAGTGAGACTCCATCTCAAAAAAAAAAAAAAAAAAAAATGTAGACTCTAAATGACTTTGGCTCCCCTGCCCTGACCCCCTACACATCATCCTTCATTATCCGTTTACATACACAAACATCCACCCACACAGCACACGTACTTTTCGACTTCCCAGAACAAACTGGATCAGAAAATTAGGGAAGATATTGTGTGATTGTTGGCTCTAGTCCTTAAAATTAAATCTGATAATCCACTGGACAATATCGTGGGAGGTGAAAGAAGACTGCCTTTGAGTTTACTCAGCTTAAGGCGGGACTGGCAGAGGAAGCCGCCTGGCCTTCTTTCTAAACCCCGCCTCCAGTGAGAGCCCCGCAGACCCCCGCGTTCCCAGCCAGCTGCTCTGGCACGTGGCTGCCCTGACATGCAGGGAGAAAGCCTTCGTGTAGACAACAGGAAAAGCTTTCTGCAGCGCAAGACAGAGGCCTCACCACCATCCAGCCTGTCTCCACCCACCTCGGGCCAGCCCCAGGCAGCTGCCAGGAGCCTGCCTGCCCTGAGCCTCTCCAGACTGGTTTATTTTATTTTTTTTTTTTGAGGCAGAGTCTCGCTCTGTCGCCCAGGCTGGAGTGAGTGGCGCGATCTCGGCTCACTGCAAGCTCCGCCTCCCGGGTTCCCGCCATTCTCCTGCCTCAGCCTCCCGAGTAGCTGGGACTACAGGCGCCGCCACCTCGCCCGGCTAGTTTTTTGTAGACGGGGTTTTTTTTTTTTTAGTCTAGAGACTGGGGGTTTCACCATGTTAGCCAGGCTGGTCTTGAATCCTGACCTCAGGTGATCTGCCAGCATCCCAAAGTGCCAGGATTACAGGCGTGAGCCACCACCCCTGGCCATTCTCCTGGCATAGTATTTAAGGAAACGAAAGTCACAATTCAAATGAAGGAGGGACTTTAGTCTCAGTCCTTACAGAATCTAAGCCCAAACCCCAGATCAGGTGACAGATGACTGTCACAATGTGGGTAGGCGGAGGTGAGGTGAGGCAGCCTGGCAGGGAAGAGACCTGGGTCCAAAGGTGGCCCCCAGCTAGACACAGGGACCCGGAGGATTAAGGGCAAGTCTGAAACCTCCACTTCAGGCCATCTGGATAAGGGAAGAGGACAGATGATTGAAAACCCTACAAGGGCAGTGAGAGGGCAGAGCGTGGGGGTCTACACGGGCGCCCCTCAGCGCACACCCAATGCCCTGTCCACGGTGGTGTTTCCTGGGCTGAGCAGGCGACCGCTGGCTGGCTGCGGCCACAGGCAATGATGCCATCCTGTTCAAAGGGCAGTATCCAAGCCCCACTCCTGTCCTAGCAGGCGGGGGAGGGCTCAGGGAGCAGTAGATACCCTCCCTGCTGGGCCAAGGTCAGGCCTTATTTTCTGACAATTGCCCACATCAAGGAACACAGAAACTGGGATTTTTGTGATCTTGCCTCCAAGTTAGGCGGATCAACTCAAGCCAATACATGTGTTTCAGATTAAACCCAGTTAGGAGACAAACACCCTCCACAGCCGCCGCCGCCTCTTCCCAGAACCGCAGGGCCTTCAAGCCACAGGGCGGTGGGCCCCGGAGATAGTGTGGGGAAGGGCACCTCCCCCTCCCCTGGCTCTGTGGAGGGGATTCTGAGGGGTCCTCCCTGGCCCACCCATGGTGACCCAGCCCCAGACAATGTTTCCTGAAGTTTTAGAACCTGAATGAGTCAGCCCCGGGTGCCGTGGAGTCACACTTCCCCACACCGCAGAAGCAGCAGCCCCAAGAATAGGACTCCCTGCCCCCCAACCCCACGGCCCCACGGAAGCCGGGGGCTAACGCCGGGTGAGCTAACGCCGGGTGGGAGGCCTGCGCCGGACGGGGTGGCGTTTCTGCGAATCCTGCTTAGATCCGCCCCTCTCGGTGGCTTGCCACAGGCAGCAGAAAGGGTGCACCCCAGAACGGACGGCCTTTCCCTCCAGCACCGCAGCTGGGCCCCCAGGCCCTATACACCTGCCGGGCTAAATAGTGGACAGTATCTGCCAGAGGCCACAACCTCATTGGTCTCCCAGCCTCGACTCACAGCTTGGCCAAAGAGAGTGGGTGGGGGCTGGCTAGAAGGACCCAGCTGTCCTCCATCCCAGCCCTCAGCCAGGGCGCCGAGGCCAGCGGTTTGGTTGTGCTGGGAAATTGCCTTAGCAGTCAGCACCAGCTGATTCTTGACAAAGTAGCAGGGAGGCCAGGGAGCAGGGGCCGGGGCTGGGCTGCAGGGCGGCCGCCTTCCTGACTGCCTTTGGTGGGAGCAGCTCCCCGGAGCCTCCTTCCCTCAGGCTCCAGTCCCTTTGGGGTGCTGCTCAGACCCAACCCAGCAGCTTAGCTCCCCCTTCCTCCCCACGTCCGGCCTCACTTCATTCAAAAGGCTTCCAACCTCTTCCGTCGGTGCAGTGGGATTTGGGGATCACGGGATCCTGGCCTTCGGCCTTGTCCCCCCCCACCCCCCACTCCCTCTGCCCTCTCTCATCCACTCATCCTTGTGCCCAAACTGCAGGGGCTGCTGTCTCCCCATTTCCTCTCCCTTGCACCCCTCTTTTCTGCTCCCTCGAGTGCCCCTGCCTCTCCCCTGTCCCCCGAGCCCAGGGAAGCCTCTCCCGTCGTCCCTGGCATCAGAGCAGCCAGGGAGCTGCTTTACCTGTGGATACGCTGCAGCTCCACACCCAGCCTAGTCCCACCAAGCCTGCACACTGAGGGGGCTCCAGCCAGCACAAGAGCTTTTTTTGCTGCCTTCTAATCCAGCGTCCAGCAGGCTTCAGATTACAGCTACTCCTTTCTTAAAGCGACCTGCACTCAATTTGGATTCTGAGATTGCATCACTGTCTCGCGTTAACTTTAACCCACTGCTGCAGCTGTCCCTTATCCCCAAGGCACACACATTTACACACCTTCCTCTTCCTTTAGATTTTCCTTAAGGGGCCAGGCGCAGGGGCTCACACCTGTAATCCCAGCACTTTGCGAGACAGAGGGCAGGTGGATCACCTGAGGTCAGGAGTTCAAGACCAGCATGGCCAACATGGAGAAACCCCGTCTCACCTAAACATACAAACAAACCTGGGCACAGTGGCTCACGCTTGTAATCCCAGCACTTCGGGAGACCGAGGTGGGTGGATCACCCGAGGTCAGGAGTTCCAGACCAGCCTAGCCAACATGGTGAAACCCCGTCTCTACTAAAAATACAAACAAAATTAGCCGGGCGTGATAGGACGCACCTGTAGTCCCAGCTACTCGGGAGGCTGAAGCAGGAGAATGGCGTGAACCCAGGAGGCGGAGCTTACAGTGAGCCGAGATCACACCACTGCACTCCAGCCTGGGCAACAGAGCGAGACTCCATCTCAAAATTAAAAGAAAAAAGAAAAAAAAATTCTCAGTATAGTGACAACCTTCTATTTCCTCCTCAATTCTTCCCGTATCACCATAACCGCCATCTTGAATTTGATTTTTATTATTTTCATGCATTTTTTTACTTTTACCATGTAAGTTTTTGTCCCTAAGTGATATATAATATCAGTTTGCATGTTCTTAAACCTTACTTAGGTCAATGTATCACACTGCTTTTTTTTTTTTTTTTTTTTTTCAGATGGAGTCTCACTCTGTCACCCAGGCTGGAGTGCAGTAGCGCGATCTCAGCTCACTGCAACCTCTGCCTCCCGGGCTCAAGAAGTTCTCCTGCCTCAGCCTCCCGAGTAGCTGGGATTACAGGCACGCACAAGCACGCCCAGCTAGATTCGTTGTTTATATCCTCACCAATGCTTGGCATATTGTCAGACATTTAAATTTTGCCAATCTGATGAGCGTGAAATAGATGTCCTGTCCTTATGGTTTTAATTTGCATTTCCTTGATTACTAGTGAGGATAAAAGGTATTTTCATAGTTTCTTGGCCACTTAGGATTCTCCTTGTGTGAACTACCTGGGCCTGTTTTTCTGCTGTTTTTCTTTTTCTCGTTGATTGAGTCCTCTCTGGATTGCAGCTAGGAATCTTCTTTGTCAGTTTTCTGTGTTGCAAATATTTTCTCCCAGTGTGAGGCTTGTCTTTTCATTTTTATGGCGGGGTGTCCAATCTTTTGGCTCCCCTGAGACACCCTGGAAGAAGAATTGTCCTGGACCACACATAAAATACACTAACACTAATGATACCTGATGAGCTAAAAAAAACAAAAAGCAAAACAAAGCAAAATCTCAAAACAATCTCATAATGTTTTAAGAAAGTTCACGAATTTGTGTTGAGCTGCATGCAAAGCCATCCTGGGCCTCGTGCAGCCTGTGGGTCGTGGGTGACACAAGCTTGTTTTATGGTATCTTTTCATGGAAACACGTTTTTAAATTTTAATGCCAACATTTTCAATCTTTTCTAATTTGTGCTTCTTTTGGTATCTTTAAAAAAAATCTCTTCTTCCCCGAGATCACACAGGGATTCATCTATACTTTCTTCTAAAATGTTTACAATTTTAGGCTGGGCGTGGTGACTCATGCCTGTAATCCTAACAACTGGGAGACCACGGCGGGCGGATCACCTGAGGTCAGGAGTTTGAGACCAGCCTAACCAACATGGTGAACCGTCTCTACTAAAAAAATAATAATAATAAAATAAAATATTACAGTTTTGCCTATTGTATATGTGTATTTGTATTAGCTTTTTTTTCTTTTTTTTTTTTTCTTTCTTTTTTGTTTTGAGACAGAGCCTTGCTCTGTGGCCCAGGCTGGAGTGCAGTGATGCAATCCCAGCTCACTGCAACCTCTGCCTCCCGGGTTCAAGTGATTCTCCTGCCTCAGCCTCCGGAGTAGCTGGGATTACAGGAGTCCGCCACCACGCCCGGCTAATTTTTTTTTTTTTTTTGGTACAGACAGGGTTTCACCATATAGGCCAGGCTGGCCTTGAACTCCTGACCTTAGGTGATTGCCTGCCTCGGCCTCCCAAAGTTCTGGGATTACAGGGGTGAGCCACCACACCCGGCCTGTATTTGCTTTTTAAAGCACAATACTGTTTCCAAAAGGATACAAAAAAGAGATTAAAAACACTACATCCCAAGAGTAGAATCCATTAACTGGAAATCAGAATGAGACGAAGGCTTTTCACTGGGTGCTTTTTGTTGCTTTTGAGTTGTGAACCATGTGAACAAAATACCTATTCACAAATAAGTAAATCATTTTAATAAATCCTTAGTAAAGGTTCTGGGCCAGGTGTGGTGGCTCAGATTATATGCCTATATGCCTATAATCCCAGCACACTTGAACCCAGGAGTTGGAGACCAACCTGGGCCACATGGTGAAAAATGCGTGTCTCTATAAAAAAGAATAATAAATAAAAATCTTAAAATCATCAATTATAAAGATTTCTCTTTTGTCCGACCCCTGTGAGAAGAATGTGTCCTCTCCTGCAGGGTCAGCGTGTCCGGCCCTCAAGGATCCTTCCTCAGCCTTCAAACATCCTCCATTCCGCGCTTTCTTTTTTTTTTTTTTTTTTTTTTTTGAGATGGAGTCTCGCTCTGTCTCCCAGGCTAGAGTGCAAAGGCACCATCTTGGCTCACTGCTACCTCTGCCTCCTGGATTCAAGTGATTCTCCTGCCTCAGCCTCCTGAGTAGCTGGGATTACAGGCACGTGCCACTACTCCTGGCTAATTTTTGTATTTTCATTAGAGATGATGGTTCACCATGTTGGCCAGGCTGGTCTCGAACTCCTGACCTCAAGTGATCTGCCCGCCTCAGCCTCCCAAAGTGCTGGGATTACAGGCGTGAGCCACCACACCCAGAAACTTTTTTGTATTTTTACTAGAGACGGGGGTTTCACCATGTTGGCCAGGATGGTCTTGATCTCCTGACCTCATGATCTGCCTGCCTCGGCCTCCCAAAGTGCTGGGATTACAGGCGTGAGCCACCGCACCTGACCCCCCACTTCTTTAAGAGACACTTCCTTGGCCGGGCGCGGTGGCTCACGCCTGTAATCCCAGCACTTTGGGAGGCCGAGGCGGGCGGATCACAAGGTCAGGAGATGGAGACCACAGTGAAACCCCGTCTCTACTAAAAATACAAAAAAAGTAGCCGGGCGAGGTACAGGCGGGGGCCTGTAGTCCCAGCTACTCGGGAGGCTGAGGCAGGGGGAATGGCATGTGGACCCGGGAGGCGGAGCTTGCAGTGAGCTGAGATCGTGCCACTGCACTCCAGTGCTGGGCAACAGAGCGAGACTCCGTCTCAAAAAAAAAAAAAAAAAAAAAGAGACACTTCCTTGACACCACATCCCCTAAAGCCACTGCCCATTTCTCGGTGCTCCCTCAGAGCCGCTCTGATAGGAGCACCTTCCTCTAATGTCTATGCTGCCTCGGCTCCCATTTCCTCCAACCCCAGGCTTGTGTCTGTGCCCACTTCTCCACTGAAATTCCTGTCACCAAGTTCATGGGTGACCTCGTGTCAACTGGCAGTGGACACCTCCGTCCTTGGCAGGGGGCAGTAGAGAGTTCCTCCTTCTTGAAACCCTCACTGTCCACACTCTCCCCTTTTTCTGCCACCTCACACACCTTACCTTTTCTGCCTCCTCTGCTGGCGATCCTGGGACCTCTTTTCTTCTACATCTCCCCTTAGGCAATTTCCATCAGTTCCGTGACTGTTTTTTTGTTTTATTTATTTATTTATTTTGAGACAGAGTCTGACTCTGTCGCCCAGGCTGGAGTGCAGTGGCGCGATCTTGGCTCACTGCAACCTCCGCCTCCCGGGTTCACACTATTCTCCTGTCTCAGCCTCCTGAGTGACTGGGACTACAGGCGCCCGCCACCTCGCCCGGCTAATTTTTCGTATTTTTAGTAGAGACGGGGTTTCACCGTGTTAGCCAGGATGGTCTTGATCTCCTGACCTCGTGATCCGCCTGGCTTGGCTTCCCAAAGTGCTAGGATTACAGGCGTGAGTCACTGCTCTCGGCTTTTTTGTTTATTTTTGAGACGGAGTCTCACTCATGTCAACCAGGCTGGAGCACATGGCATGATCTCGGTTCACTACAACCTCTGCCTCCCTGGTTCAATCAATTCTCCTGCCTCAGCCTCCCCGAGTAGCTGGGACTACAGGCACGCACACCACACCTGGCTACATTTTTGTATTTTTAGTAGAGACGGGGTTTCACCATGTTGACCCGGATGGTCTCAAACTCCTGACCTTATAATCCGCCCTCCTCGGCCTCCCACGGTGCTGGGATTACAGGTGTGAGCCACTGCGCCCGGCCCAGTTCCATGACATTAAATGCATCTGTGTACCCCCAAAAAGACAATTCTATCCCTGATCAAATATTCAATTGCCTGCTTGACATGAAAGATGAATAAATGCCAAGCACAGTGGCTCATGCCTATAATCCCTACATTTGGGAGGCCAAGGCAGGAAGATTGCTTGAGCCCAGGATGTCAAGGCTGCTGTGAACTGTGATCGCACCACTGCACTCCATCCAGCCTGGGCGACAGAGCCAGACCTTGCCTCTTTTTTTTTTTTTTTTTGTTGTTGTTGTTGTTGTTGTTGAGACAGAGTCTCGCTTTGTCACCCAGGCTGGAGTGCAGTGGCCGGATCTCAGCTCACTGCAAGCTCCGCCTCCCGGGTTTGCGCCATTCTCCTGCCTCAGCCTCCCGAGTAGCTGGGACTACAGGCGCCCGCCACCTCGCCCGGCTAGTTTTTTGTATTTTTTTTTTAGTAGAGACGGGGTTTCACCGTGTCAGCCAGGATGGTCTCGATCTCCTAACCTCGTGATCCGCCCGTCTCGGCCTCCCACAGTGCTGGGATTACAGACCTTGCCTCTTAAAAACAAAACAAAACAAAACAGAATAAAAAAAACCGTATGTTACGGGAAGTCAGAAGAGTTCTGTTTCTGCGCCGAGCCACTGTGTTACTGGCAGTCAGCAGAAGGTTCTATTTCTTGAGCCGGTGATGGTTGCACAGCAGTATTTGGTTCATGGAAACAGTCATTAAGCTTACAAATAGTTAAGACTTGTGTACTTTGCAGATTATATTTCTTTTTTTTTTTTTTTTTTTTTTTTTTTTTTTTTTTTTTGAGACGGAGTCTTGCTCTGTAGCCCGGGCTGGAGTACAGTGGCCGGATCTCAGCTCACTGCAAGCTCCGCCTCCCGGGTTTATGCCATTCTCCTGCCTCAGCCTCCAGAGTAGCTGGGACTACAGGCGCCCGCCACCCTCGCCCGGCTAGTTTTTTTTGTATTTTTAGTAGAGACGGGGTTTCACAGTGTTAGCCAGGATGGTCTCGATCTCCTGACCTCGTGATCCACCCGTCTCGGCCTCCCAAAGTGCTGGGATTACAGGCTTGAGCCACCGCGCCCGGCCCCTGCAGATTATATTTCAACTAAAAATTGTAAAGGAAAACCCCCTTCAGCAGCTTCGTTTCTGCTTGGAAAAAAATCCAAACCCTTGCTGTGGTCTGCGAGGACCCTCGTGATCCGGCCCCGCCTGCGTCTCCAGCTCCATCTTCCCGGTTCTCTCTGACTTTGTCACGCGCTGGTCACACTGGCCATCTTTCTGCTTCTCTAGTGATCCAGGATTTTTCCTGCCCCAAAGGCCTTTGCCCAGGCGGCTGCCTCTTCCCCTGTTTCTGAACGGTCAGGTCTTCATACCATCTGTCTCTCAGCAAAATGGCCCCTGGAAAAGGCCTCCCCACAGTTACTCAGTATCGCAAAATCTCTCCAATTTCATTCCTAGTACATCTCCTGTTTTCTGCATCTGGTCCTTCTTGTTTTGAGGTGGAGTCTGGCTCTGTCACCCAGGCTGGAGTGCAGCATCTGCCTGTTCGTTGCTGCATCCCCAGGGCTTGGTGTGCTGCTGGGTTGACAAGAGGTGCTGAAGAGGCACCTGCTGGGTGGAGGTTACAGTGAAGGCAGCCAGACCAGAGACAGGGAGGGCCTAGCAGGCAATGTCAGGGATCCCAGGAAGTGAAGATGAGGCCCAGGCCGGGGCGCTGGGAGCTGCAGTGGAGAGGAGGGGAATGCTGAGAAAGACTTGACAAGCATTGCAGGGCGCAATGGCTCACACCACTTTGGGAGGCCGAGGCGGGCGGATCACCTGAGGTCAGGAGTTCAAGACCAGCTTGGCCAACATGGTGAAACCTGGTCTCTACTAAAATACAAAAATTAGCCGGGTGCGGTAGTAGGCACTTGTTTTTTTTTTTTTTTTTTTTTTGACACGGAGTCTCACTCTGTCACCCAGGCTGGAGTGCCGTGGCTGGATCTCAGCTCACTGCAAGCTCCGCCTCCCAGGTATATGCCATTCTCCTGCCTCAGCCTCCCAAGTAGCTGGGACTACAGGCGCCCGCCACCTCGCCCGGCTAGTTTTTTGTATTTTTTAGTAGAGACGGGGTTTCACCGTGTTAGCCAGGATGGTCTCGATCTCCTGACCTCATGATCCGCCCGTCTCGGCCTCCCAAAGTGCTGGGATTACAGGCTTGAGCCACCGCGCCCGGCCGATAGTGGGCACTTGTAATCCTGGCTACTCGGGAGGCTGAGGCAGGAGAATTGTTTGGACCCAGGAGGCAGAGATTGCAGTGAGCCGAGATCACACTGCTGCACTCCAGCCTGGGCTACAGAGCGAGACTTTTTCAAAAAAAATAAAAAGGACAGACTTGACAAGACAAAAACCACAGTGTTTATCGTGTCCCTAGAGCCTAAAGGATCTGTCCTGAGCTCTTCTCTGACTCCTCCTCCTCCTCCCGCTCACTCTCTCCACTCCAGCCCCACCATCCCGCCTGTCTTGAGCTCCTCGGCAGGACCTCTGCCCATGCCGTTCCTCGGCCAGGCCACGCTTCGCCAGGAACTCCGTAGTGCCCTCCTTCATCCCCTTCAAGGCCCTGCTCCCGTCTCAGCTTCTCACGAGGCTTTTCCTCCCAGCCCTGCCCCTTCCCTACTTCACTTTCACCATCGCTCTTCCGGCAGCGTATCCTCGGACATACAACGTATTTCTCTTTGTTGATTAATCATCTGTCTCTCCACACTGCTTGTCTGCAAGAAGCCAGATTCCATGCCAGGCCTCTCTCTGACCTTCAGGCACTTGCTCTTAACCACTGCACATTAGGGCTCCAGGTGGCCGCTGCCACGTGGACACCCTGCACCCCCAGCAGGGAAGCGTGCCCACCCACGCTGCCCCAGCTCCTGGGCTCTGGCACAGAGGAAGGTGTCAGCCCTGTGCCAAGGTTTCCCCACCTGCTTCCCCCAAATCCTCAGGCACTGACTGTCTCCAGCTGGAGCCGGGTACTCCCGGCAGCCTGCCCCCGGCTGGCGGGCGCCAGCTCCTGGCAGAGGGGCTGGCGTGTAATTAGAAGCTCCGCAAACTCCCTAATTGCCAGTTCTTCTCCCAAACCAGGAGGCTGGCGCTATTCTGAGCCGCCCTTGTTGCCGGCTGCCTGAGGCATAGAGAGAAGAGGTCAGGAGCAGAGGCAGGCTGGCGTGGAGGTGTCCCGGGGGAGGGCTGGCGAGGTCAGAGGGGACCATGTGGAGAAGAATGCCTGTCGAGCGGCCAGAGGCCAAACGTGGCACTGTGCGGGCTGCCGCCCTGCTGGGCCTAGGGTTCCTCAGCACAGTCCGCCCTGCAGCCGCCTCCCCTCCTTCCCCACCATCCTCGCTTGTCCCCACCCATGCCCAGAATGGTGACATCAAACCAGCCAGGCCCATTCATTGTTTATTCAGGTGGCATAAAAATCACTACAAAAACCTTACAAAAGAGCCTTAAGGAGCCCATAGGACCCTTCCCTGCCTCGGCTCCTGAGCTCCCGGGCAGAGGAGGGAGACAGGAGAGAGGAAGGAAGGGAGATGCTGGCAGTGTTGGGATCTCGAGGAGCCGTGGGAAGCCTGGGATGACAAGGCCCTGGGGGTGGGATGGAGGCTGATGGGCTCTCAGCAGGTTAGGCCGCGGTCAGGCTGTGCCAGACGCGAGTTCCACGCGGGGCTGAGGACAACGCTGTCCTTCCGGGGCCACCACCAGGGCCCGTCTCTCCCCGCCCTAGCCTCGGTGTCCCGGGACAAGTCCAAAGGCGGCCCTCTCCCCCTCCCTTTCTCTCTGGTAAACAAAAGTAGGGATGTCCCAGCTGACGTGGGGAGCAGCTAACCTGTCTCCTGGCAGAACTAGAAGCACCTCCCTCCTGCCCAGGCCCCGGCACAGGACACCCTCTGAGCCCATTTGGAAGAAAGATGAGGGTCAGGCTCCCGGCTCCCCGATGCCTGCCCTCCGCCCAACCACCCACCCCCCACGCCCTAAACTCCCCAAGAGATGTTGGGAAAGAATGGCCTCTCTCAGACAGCCCCCCCGCCCCTGCCCGAGTGCCACAAAGCAGGTTGGAAAGAGTCACATGAGTGGAGAGGCTGGTCCAGGCAGGGACTCTGGATGCCACAGCTATGGCCCCTCACTTAGGGCTGCCAAGCTCAGGGTAATCCTCCTCCAAGGGGGGCGCAAGTTTCAAGTCAGGGCCGAAGAGCTTGTCTCCGCGGGGGCCGGCTTTCAGGCTGTGGAGGAAGTCCTTGTCTCCCGGGGAATCCTGCTGCTCCTTGAGCTCCCGTGGCGCGCTGGGGTTGGGGTTCCTCACGCTGCCCACAAAGAGGGGAAGGCCTGTGGTGTCCTCAAAGATGAAGAAGAGGAAGGGGCGGTTCACGCTGAAGGAGGACAGGGACATGCGGGACATGGCGATGCTGGTGGCCGCCGCCGCCTCCACGCCGACCTCGCTGAGCTCCAGGGTGGACTGATGCTGCACGCCGGACACCACCAGGCTCTGCTCAGAGATCCCGCGCAGGTCTGGGGCCTGGAACAGCTCCTGCAGGCCTGCCCAGGGCCAGAGATGGCTGGTCAGAGCTGCCCTTGGCCCCACAGGCTCCTGGAGCTGCTTGGGAGGGTATCTGAGATCCTGGCCAGGGCACACCTTGAACTCATAGATCCCTGCTTCATTCCTGTTTGATTTCCAAGTCTCAACTTAAACATCACCTCCTCCAGGAAGCCTTCCCTGATCCCCAGCTCTAAAGTCCAGCCTAGGCACATTTTCAGTGTTCTCCTGGGTGAGCTGGAGAGAAGCCCTCTCTGTCTTATCGCTTATGCTCTTGTAAGTATGTGATTGCTCGTCTGCCCACCCCACTGGACTCAGCTGTTTGCACAGGGTCGGCTCCCAGTGCCTGGTGCAGTACCTGGCATACAGCAGCTGCTTAGCAAATGGCTGAAGGATAGATGCTTTATTTATTTATTTTAGTTATTATAATTTTTTTTTTTTGAGATGGAGTCTCACGCTGTTGTCCAGGCTGGAGTGCAGTGGCACGACCTTGGCTCGCTGCAACCTCCTCCTCCCTGGTTCAAGCGATTCTCCTGCCTCAGCCTCCCAAGTAGCTGGGATTAGAGGCACGCGCCACCATGCCGGATAATTTTTGTATCTTTAGTGGAGACGGGTTTTCACCATGTTGGCCAGGCTGGTCTGGAACTCCTGACTTCAGGTGATCCACCCGCTTTGGCCTCCCAAAATTCTAGGATTACGAGTGTGAGCCACCGTGCCCGGCCTTTATTTTTATTTTTGAGACATGGTCTCAGTTCCGTTGCTGAGGCTGGAGTGCGGTGGCACAATTACGGCTCACTGCAGCGTCAGCCGCCTGGGTTCAAGAGGTCCTCCCACCTCAGTCTCCCCAGTATCATCACCACACCCAGCTAATTTTTGTATTGTTTGTAGAGACGGAGTTTCACCGTGTTGCACAGGCTGGTCTCGAACTCCCGCGCTCAAGCAATCCACCCACTTCAGCTTCCCAACGTGCCAGGATTGCGGGCATAAGCCACCCCACCCAGCATTTCTTTAACAGTGTGACACCCCAGCTTTTCCTCCTTCCCGTTCCAGGGGAGCCGGCGAGGCTCACATGCCACCCCCGGCTCTCTACCCAGACTCTCCTTGCAGTGCTAGGTCTTGGGCAGCAAAGCAGATCCCCATTCTCCAGGCCACCCCAACTTGCACCAGGACAGAGGGTCCAGGGGCTCATATTCAACCCTCTCCCCCTCTTGAAGCCCTGGAAAAGAGCAGGACACAGGGCAGCCCTGACTCAGCTCCACTGCCAGCCGGAGGCTTCCTCCTCACCCGCCCTGCCCAGCCTGACCTCGGGGGCTGGCCCGCACCCTCCTCCTTACCCAGCCGGCTGAGGGTGGCCATCAGGTCCATTTGGTGTTTCAGATACAGCTTAGGCAGCCGGACCTTGGTGGGCCTCTCCCACACCGAAGGTGGGTACAGGGTGTCCCAACTCAGGTTGGCCAGTACCTGGGACACGTTCCATTCAAAGTGGGTGGGTACAAGGACCACAAAGCTCATGTTGTTCTTAAAGGGAAAATGAGCCACCTACGGAAAAGGGAAGGGAAGAGCATGAGGACCAGAAAGCCCCGAAGCTAAGTGGGGACGGGGCCAGCACATGCTCCTGAGGCAGACGCTGGAGCTGCGGGCCATCCTGCCAGGTGTGTGCCTGACCCCGCTGCTCCTCCACGTCCTCACTGAGGGGTGGAGTCACACTACCTCTCCCACTGCAGGCGGACACGTAACCGAATGAGATGCTTTCAAAGTTTCTAGCAGTGTGGCCGGGCGCGGTGGCTCACGCCTGTCATCCCAGCACTTTGGGAGGCCGAGGCAGGCGGATCACCTGAGGTCAGGAGTTCCAGACCAGCCTGGCCAACATAGCAAAACCCCATCTCTACTAAAAATACAACAACTAGCTGGGTATGGTGGCAGGCGCCTGTAATCCCAGCTACTCCAGAGGCTGAGGCAGGAGAATCACTTGAACCTGGGAGGCGGAGGTTGCAGTGAGCCGAGATCACGTCACTGCCCTCCAGCCTGTGGACAAGAGTGAAATCCGTCTCAAAAAAATACTTTCCAGCAGTGTCGCTGTCATGGACAGTGCTCAATACCTGCTGGTTTTCTCTCTCTTCACCTGCTACCAGCTGGCCCTGTGACCTGGCGTAAGGAATCGCCTGTTCTTGTCTCAGCTTCTCCAGATGTACCACAGACAGGGTCACTGGCTGTCACACCACACCTGGGTTCTGTGGGTGAGTCACCACAGAGTAATGTCCTCCCCACCCTCTCTCACCTCCCTCTTGTGACTTTGCCAGCTGTGTATATATATTGTGATTTGGCTTAAGAGTTCTTTTTTTTCTTTCCTTTTTTTTTTTTTGAGACGGAGTCTTGCTCTCTCGCCCAGGCTGGTGTGTAATGGCGCGATCTCGGCTCACTGCAACCTCCACCTCCCAGGTTCATGCCATTCTCCCGCCTCAGCCTCCCAAGTAGCTGGGACTACAGGCACCCGCCACCATGCCCGGCTAATTTTTTTGGCATTTTTAGTAGAGACAGGATTTCACCGTGTTAGCCAGGATGGTCTCGATCTCCTGACCTCGTAATCCACCTGCATCGGCCTCTCAAAGTGCTGGGATTACAGGCATGAGCCAATGCACCCGGCGTCTTTTTTCTTTTTCTTTTTTTTTTTTGAGACAGAGTTTGACTCTTATTGCCCAGGCTGGAGTACAATGGCGTGACCTCAGCTCACTGTAACCTCTGCCACCCGGGTTCAAGTGATTCTCCTGCCTCAGCCTCCCGCATAGCTGGGACTACAGGCGCCCACCATCTCACCTGGCCGATTTTTGTATTTTTTGTAGAGATGGAGTTTCACCATGTTGGGCCAGGCTGGTCTCAAACTCCAGACCTCAGGTGATCCACCTGCCTCAGCCTCCCAAAATGCTGGGATTACAGGCGTGAGCCACCGCACCCGGCCATTAAGATTTCATTTGAAGGGATTCTGCAGCAAAAGCAGTGTGGACACCACAGGGCTCGAGGGCCTCCTGCAGTTGTGACTCCTTGGGTTCCAGGCAGAGTGCCTGTGTGGAGAACCCCTGCCCGTGGGAGGATAAGACCTGGGTTCTGGCTGTATGGGTCTGTAGAGGGCCTGAGGACAAGAAAGGCTGAGGAGGCCCAAGGAAAGGAGACAAAGGATGAAGGAGGAGTGTGCAGGACACAGCCTGGAGGAAAGGGGAAGCAGGAAAGGGAAACCTCTGGGGAGGTGGATCAGACTGGCCTTTCATAGTGAGCTGCCGGGAAGCCAGGACACACTCCGGCCGGCCTTGCCCACAGCCCCCTCCCAGCAGGGCTGCCCAAGTGGCTTCCGGCTCCTTCCTGCACAAGTGGCTGTGCTCTGTGTCACACTTGCCTTGTGAAGCTAACAAACATGGCCATCTCAGCCACAGCTGTCTGGCCCAGGGATCAATGCCCAGGCCAAGGGGACCACATTCCAGCTAGAAGCAAGGGAGGCCACACCTGAGACAGCCTGGCGCGGAATTTTATCCAATCAGAGCTGGGCGCAGTGGCTCACACCTGTAATCCCAGCACTTTCGGAGGCTGAGGCAGGCGGATCACTTGTGGTCAGGAGTTTGATCCTGAAACCAGCCTGGCCAACATGGTGAAACCAGTCTCTACAAAAAAAAAAATTACAAAAATTGGCTGGACGCCGTGGCTCACGCCTATAATCCTAGCACTTTGGGAGGCCCAGGTGGGTAGATCACGAGGTCAGGATATGAAGACTATCCTGGCCAATATGGTGAAACCCCATCTGTACTAAAAATGCAAAAATTAGCCGGGCATGGTGGCGGGCGCCTGTGGTCCCAGCTACTCGGGAGGCTGAGGCAGGAGAATCGCTTGAAGCTGGGAGGCAGAGGCTGCAGTGAGCCGAGATCACACTACTGCACTCCAGCCCGGGTGACAGAGTGAAACTCTGTCTCAAAAAAAACAAAACAGGCCGGGCGCGGTGGCTCACGCCTGTAATCGCAGCACTTTGGGAGGCCAAGGCGGGCGGATCACAAGGTCAGGAGATCGAGACCATCCTGGCTAACATGGTGAAACCCCGTCTCTACTAAAAAATACAAAAAGCTAGCCGGGCGAGGTGGCGGGCGCCTGTAGTCCCAGCTACTCGGAGGCTGAGGCAGGAGAATGGCGTAAACCCGGGAGGCGGAGCTTGCAGTGAGCCGAGATCGGGCCACTGCACTGCAGCCTGGGTGACACAGCGAGACTCCGTCTCAAAAAAAAAAAAAGGGAAGTTTGTCCAATCGGAATGTTTCACGCAGGATGCTAAGAAATCCAATCCAATCAGATCCTCCCTTCTAAGGAGCACTGTATGAAGGCCCAGTGGACTCTCCCAGGCTGGGGGCTGCGGAGACCCTGAGTGGCTACATGGCCGTGGGGTGGTCCCTGTGCTGCCCCAAAGTCCATGGGCCCTTGTAATAAACCCTTATCACCAATGGTCACCTGAGTCTCAATCCAATGCCCCCTCCTCACAGAATTCACCCTTACCACTCTAAAATGCCTAAATAAGGCCAGGCATGGTGGCTCACGCCTGTAACCCCAGCATTTAGGGAGACTGAGGTGAGCAGATCAGAGTCTCAATGTGTTTCCCAGGCTGGAGTGCAGTGGCACAATCTCAGCCCACTGCAGCCTCCACCTCCTGGGTTCAAGTGATTCTCCCGCCTCAGCTTCCAGAGTAGCTGGGATTACAGGCGCCTGCCACCATGCCCAGCTAATTTTTGTATTTTTAGTAGAAACAGGGTTTCACATCTTGGCCAGGCTGGTCTTGAACTCCTGACCATATTATCCACCCGCCTGGGCCTCCCAAAGTGCTGGGATTGCAGGCGTGAGCCACCAGGCCCGGCCAAAATCACCTTCTTTTTCAGCTTTGCCTCCACAGCACTTCCCACGGTCTGGAATTCCTGTGTTGATGTCCATTCACTGTTGCACTGTGTATCCTCCCTCCTAAGAGCAGAGACCTGGCCTCCCACATGCTCCAAAAAAACCCTAGTGCTTAGAACAGTATCTGGCACACAGCAAATGCCCACTATATTTTCACTGAATTACTGAACCTCAAAGAGCCTGAAGCCTCAGTTCTCCTGCCGGGTAGGAGGGGGGATCGTGGGACCTTTTGCAACTGCCTGCCTAGGGGACGTGGCGGCAAAGAAGGCGAGACACCCTCCACCCATCCCTGTGCCTGCTCCACAGCCTGTCCACTGCCTTCCCCACCTCCCAGCCTCAGGCCCAGCCTGCTGGACAACCAAGAGTGACCTGGATCTCGGGCTGCTCCAGCATGAACCAGCGCAGAGGATACGTGCGGGCTTGCATCATTTCCACGGGCACCGTGAACTGCTCGTCCAGGTGGAAGGAGTCTCTCTGGGTGAGGCTCGGGTCAAACTTGCTCCTCCAGAAACCTGAAACCAAGCAGAGGGCAGGGGTCACGTCGACGGGGACCAGCTTAGGGCAGAGGGCAGGGGTCACGTCGACGGGGACCAGCTTGGGGCAGAGGGCAGGGGTCATGTCGATGGGGACTGGCTTGGGGCAGAGGGCAGGGGTCACATCGATGGGGACCAGCTTGGTCTCTGCACCCCCAGCCCATTGCCCATCCCACCCAGAATCCATTCAAGGATGAGAGAGCGGAGGAGGCCAAGACCCCAGGGAATGCCCGTTGGCATCCAATTGATATAATGTCTCTTTCCCGTAGCATTTTTGAAATCTGGGCTTGTGTTTTCCCCAATCCCTGCAATTCTCCTAGGAACCTCCTCCTGGATCTTTTCAGACCATTGGTTCCCAGGGTATTCTCTCTAGAACAACTCATCTGGCTCCTGGGTACCCGTCCCCACCAGACCCAGACAGCCCCCTGCCTCATGGCCCAGACTGAGGAACAAAGGAGACCCTCAGAACAAAGCCTGCATGGCCGGGCGCGGGGGCTCACGCCTGTAACCCCAGCACTTTGGGAGGCCGAAGTGGGCAGATCACCTGAGGTCAGGAGTTCAAGGCCAGCCTGGCCAACACAGTGAAACCCTATCTCTACTAAAATCCAAAAATTAGCTGGGCGTAGTGTCGGGCACCTCTCATCCCAGTTACTCAGGAGGCTGAGCCAGGAGAATCGCTTGAACCCGGGAGGCGGAGGTTGCAGGGAGCCGAGATCACGCCGCTGTGCTCCAGCCTGGGCGACGGAGCGAGACTTGTCTCAAAAAAACAAAAAGGGGGCCGGGCACGGTGGCTCAAGCCTGTAATCCCAGCACTTTGGGAGGCCGAGACGGGTGGATCACGAGGTCAGGAGATCGAGACCATCCTGGCTAACACGGTGAAACCCCGTCTCTACTAAAAAAATACAAAAAAATAGCCGGGCGAGGTGGTGGGCGCCTGTAGTCCCAGCTACTCGGGAGGCTGAGGCAGGAGAATGGCGTGAACCCGGGAGGCGGAGCTTGCAGTGAGCTGAGATCCAGCCACTGCACTCCAGCCTGGGCGACAGAGCGAGACTCCATCTCAAAAAAAAAAAAAAAAAAAAACAAAAAGGCCTGCAGGTCCCAGCTCAGCCTACAGGGCGGGGGATCTGAGAGGAGGAGGAGCGCACCCTGGAAGTGGATGGCGTTGAGGAGAAGCAACACGGTGTCTTCCGGTAGCTCAGAGAGGAACTCCGGAATCTTCCCCTCCGTGGCCTCCTTCACCCATTGGTTGATGTTTGCCAGGTCATCTTCCTGCTTTCCCGTCAGGCTCACGGGCTTTGCCCCAAATAGCCGTTCAGACTGTTCCAGGAAATCTTCTTTGATGGGAAATCCTGCATGGAGGGAGTACAAGCTGTTCCCAGGGCTCAAGGCTCTACAGCCAGCCACGCTCCCACTGGCTACCAGAGGCCCAGCCCCTCTCTCTCACCCTCCTCCACCCCGGGCGGGACTGAGGGAGCTCCCTGCCGTCAGTGCCTACCTTTCTGCAGGTACATCCTGGCAGCCAGTCGGAAGGCCCCGGGGCCCATGTTCTGGCAGAGGCGGCTCAGCAGATGGGGTAGGCAGGGCCCTGAGCCTGCGTGCAGCACCTGTTGCAGCCTCTGCAGCGTGTGGTTCTGAGCACCTGGAGGGCACCGCACAGGCTAAGGCCCAGCCGCCGGGTCCTTACTCACCCCCACTGCCCACTCCAGTCCCTCCTGGATGCCCATGGCGAGCACATCCACGGGATCACACGCCGTCCTTCCACAGCCACGGATCTGCTCTGCGTGACTCTCCCCGCTGTGGCCGACAGGCTGGGTGACCTCACCTCACGCAAGTTGCCTTCCCTCTCTGGGCTTCCGTTTCCCAGAGAGAGACCCTCCAGCACAGTGGGAAAGAGTACAGCTATCAAACTTGTCAAACGTTTGCATAGGAATCGCCAGGACGGGCCAAGCACAGCGGCTCACGCCTGTAATCCCAGCGCTTTGGGAGGCAAAAGTGGGTGGATCACCGGAGGTCGAGAGTTCGAGACCAACCTGGCCAACATGGTGAAACCCCCGTCTCTATTAAAAATACGAAAATTAGCTGGGCACGGTGGCTGGTGCCTGTGATCCCAGCTATTCGGGAGGCTGAGGCAGGAGAATGGCTTGAACCCAGGAGGCGGAGGTTGTAGTGAACCGAGATCGCACCACTGCACTCCAGCCTGGGCGACAGAGCAAGGCTCTGTCTCAAAAAAAAAAAAAAAAAAAAAAGCAGGAGGACTTGTAAATAAGCAGATTCCCCAGCCCAGTCCCTGAGACCTGATTCACACAGACGGACAGGTGGGGGCCCAGGAATCTGCATTTGTTGTTGTTATTGTTGTTGTTGAGATGGAATCTCGCTCTGTTGCCCAGGCTGCAGTACAGTAGCACGATCTCGGCTCACTGTAAGCTCCGTCTCGCAGGTTCAAGCAATTCTCTGCCTCAGCCTCCCGAGTAGCTGGGATTACAGGCACCTGCCACCACGTCCGGCTAACTTTTTTTGTATTTTTAGTAGAGACGGGGTTTCACCATGTTGGCCAGGCTGGTCTTGAACTCCTGACCTCGTGATCCGCCCGCCTCAGCCTCCCAAAGTGCTGGGATTACAGGCATGAGCCACCACACCCGGCCTAGGAATCTGCATTTTTACCAAATAGCCACGTGACCCTGGTGGAGGAACCACCACGGAGAACCACTGAGTACTGAGTTCCTACTGGCCTCCCAGCTCTCTTGGTCTGGACAAGTGGTGCCAGGGTACCTAGTGCCAGGTGAGACAGCGCCAGGGCCACACTCAGAGGTGACAGGATGAGGTTGGGGCAGGTGGACGTTTGAGCCACCAGGGAGAACAGGTCGGCAGTGAAGGCCATCATGGCCTGGGCCAGCCTGCGGGTCTGCTCGGGGGTGGGGTCTCTGCTGCAGATTCCTGGGAGACTCTTCAGGGCAGTCTGGCCGCCAGGCTCCTGCAGGGACAGATCAGGGGTCAGGGAGGTCAAGCGGTCAGCTCCAGGTTCTGTGTTGAAGGTCTTGTCACAGCCCCCGTGCCTGAGGACAGCAGGGCCTTGTCCCAGCCCCAGGGGAGAGGGAGCGTCAGGCAGAGGGCACTGGCGTTCTGGGGCCTGGCGCCCACCTTCGGTCCTTCCCGCCCTCTCCCTTCTGGCCTCTGCACTCCAGAGCCTCAGCCTCACCACGCGCCCCTGCTCCCGACCCCTGCCGATGGGCCCTCCTCCCTCGGGCCCCGCCCACTCTTCCCCAGCCCCACCTGGTTGTACCTGGTTGCCCAACTTGAGGAGAGTAAGTGGGGGCACCTTCTCCTGGTTTGGCCCACTAGTTAGCTGCAGAAAGGAAGCAGATGGAGAGCGACCCTTCCCACAGGTCCCCCACCCTGCCCAAGCCACCGGTGAGACCCCCCGGGCCTTCCACCCAGTCACAGGCTCCTCGCTCCCCAGTACCTGCCAGCCCAAGGGCTCCATGGCGCTCACAGGGGAGAACTGTGGAGAAAGGGGTGAGGATAGGAGGCCCCTCGGAGCCAAGCCCTCCCTCCACGCCAACGTCCCTCTTCTTCCCCCTCCAGCCCACCCCACCTCGACTTCAGCCCAGCCTCACCACGGAGAGGGGACCTTGCAGGCAGGACCAGCTGAGCACCAGGAGCCCCCAGAACAGCGCCATGTTCCTGTGGCAGGGACAGAAAGCTCTGTTCCCGTCTCACGTCCCCACGCCCGCCAGGGACTCCTACCCACGCCATCACAGATACCACCAAGTCCTGGGTCACGATTGCCAAGGGGAAGAAGCAGGCTCCAGGATCAGAGCAGACCCCAAACACAGGAACAACGGCTGCCGCTCCTGGGGCTGGGACATCCCCCCCGGCTTCTTCCCCCTGTTTAGTTTCGGTGTTTCATATTGCATGCACTGAGGGCGTTTTGGTGAATAGGAGGGAAATACCAAAACAAAATGTTCTCATTCTTCAAGGCCCTGAGCTGTGAGTCAGGTCTGCATCTGCACCCAGGCTGCCTCTTGCCAAAGAACCTTGGCACTTCCCGTAACTCTGCCGGGCTTGGCCTTACCTTGTAAAACGGTGGCACAAGTCCCTTATT
The DNA here is from genome assembly GCF_024542745.1 of Macaca thibetana thibetana. Classification (NCBI taxonomy): domain Eukaryota; kingdom Metazoa; phylum Chordata; class Mammalia; order Primates; family Cercopithecidae; genus Macaca; species Macaca thibetana. The sequence goes on from NC_065593.1 coordinate 19,568,026, forward strand.
CCTCTCACATGCATGGTGAGGACCAAAATAAGACCGTCTTTTGGGGGTATTTTTGTTTGTTTTTTGAGATGGAGTTTCGCTCTTGTTGCCCAGGCTGGAGTGTAATGTCACAATCTGGGCTCACCGCAACCTCCAGCTCCTGGGTTCAAGGGATTCTCCTGCTTCAGCCTCCCGAGTAGCTGGGATTACAGGCGTGTGCCACCACGCCCGGCTAATTTTGTATTTTTTAGTAAAAACGAGGTCCTCCGTGTTAGTCAGGCTGGTCTCAAACTCCCGACCTCAGGCGATCCGCCCACTTCAGCCTCCTCCCAAAGTGCTGGGATTACAGGCGTGACCATCTTTGTGGCCAGGCACAGTGGCTCACGCCTGTAATCCCAGCACTTTGGGAGGCCGAGGGCAGGTGGATCAGCCTGGCCAACGTGATGAGACCTCATCTCTACTAAAAACACAAAAAGTAGCCAGGTGTGGCGGCGGACGCCTGTAATCCCAGTTACTCAGAGGCTGAGGCAGAGAATCGCTTGAACCCGGGAGGCGGAGGTTGTCGGGAGGCGGAGGTTGTCGTGAGCCGAGATCACGCCACTGCACTCCAGCCTGGGCGACAGAGCAAGACTCTGTGTCAAAAAAATAAATAAGGCCGGGCGCGGTGGCTCACGCCTGTAATCCCAGCACTTTGGGAGGCCGAGGCACGCGGATCACAAGGTCAGGAGATCAAGACCACGGTGCAACCCCGTCTCTACTAAAAAAATACAAAAAATTAGCCGGGCGCGGTTGCGGGCATCTGTAGTCCCAGCTACTCGGGAGGCTGAGGCAGGAGAATGGCGTGAACCCGGGAGGCGGAGCTTGCAGTGAGCCGAGATCCGGCCACTGCACTCCAGCCTGGGCAACAGAGCGAGACTCCATCTCAAAAAAATAATAATAATAAAATAAATAAATAAATAAATAAGCCCGTCTTTGTAAACCCTGAGTACGATGCTTGGCACTCCCCCGGCTCAGCTCGGCTCAAGGCCACCTCTTCCTGGAAGCCTGCCCTGAAGCCTCCAGCACACGGCTCCCAGCCCAGAGCTCCTACCCAGCCTGCTGCGTCCATTTAGCCCATCTTTCTCAGGCTGGTCAGGTCTTGCCCACAAGGCTGGACATACCTGTGAGGCCCTGAGGTCTCAGGAGGGGTGGCGAGGTGGCCAGAGAGCTGCCTTTTGACCCAGCAGGGGAGCCCAGTGAATGACTCTGGCCAGAGACACCCCTGCATTTAGGAGAATCACAGGCCTCGACCTGCACTCTGCCTCAGGCTGGCACTGGGAAGGGCAGGTGTCGGTCTCAGGAGGATAAGTCAGAGGAGGTCTCACAGTCTACCCCCAGCCCACCCCCATCTCAGGGCCAACCCTTCTGGAGGATCCTTCGGTCACCCCCGGCCCCACCCCCATCCCACACAAGAGCCCTTGGCCGGGGCCCCGACTCCGACCTGGGCATTAGAATCTTCCTGCCAAAAACAGGCTCCAGTTTTTCCAAGTCCCAGAGGAGGCTGGGGAGTGACAGGCCTCCTGAATAAATCCAGCCCAGACCCCTCAGCCAGGGAGGCAGCTCCCTCCTCTCCCGCCCAAGGAGCAGGCCGAGCCGTCCCTCCCCTCATACCTCTGCGGGCTCCTTGCTGCCACACACGATGTTCCTCTGGTCCCACTTGGGTGCTCCCCACACTCCGCCCGGGCTCCAGCCAGCCCAGCCCACCCCTCCCCTCCCACCAGGACCTTTACTCTCAGCCAACCCCTGTTCAGGTTGCCTTCTCTTCTGGTAAATATTGACATGCACATCCGGTTAAACATTGACCTTGAAGCCAGAAGCCCCTTTCCCACCAGGGCGTCTAACCCTGAGGCGGCCACACAGAGCCCCCTATATTTGGGTCCCCCCTGAGCCTGGAAAGAGGAAGTTCACGAGGAGAGAGGTGAAGAGACTGGATCTGGCTAGCCAAGAGAGCGGATCCAGAAGGCACAGGAATCTAGCACTGTGTTAAGCCTTCCAGAGACCCCACGAGGTGTGGATTATCCCTGGTTCAGCCAGGCTCAGAGAGGCCCTGTGACCTGCCCAAGGACACAGAGCTGGGCTGAGTCACATCCAGATTCTCACTTCCATTGTCCTTTCTTCTCCCCGGGGAGGAAAGGGGAAGCCACAAGAGCCTGTGCAGAGAGCCCAGGATAGGAAGCTCACCCCCAACCTCACAAGCGCAGGATCCGGGGTGGCTGCCCGGAAGGCAGGGGTAAGGGAGGAGAGATGAGAGGGACTCGGCCTGTCCCACCGTCCTGCCACTCCAGAGCAATGTCTCTTTCCCCTACCCAAGCGCGAGGGCTCTGGAAACTGGCCCGGGGCTGTGTGAACTAGAAGCCTGGCAGCCCGTGCAAAGATCAGGTTCCTTCCCACCTTCACACCTGCTCTTCACTGCCCTGCATCGGGCCACTTCCCACCCTCACACCTGTTCACTGCCCTGCATCGGGCCGCTTCCCACCCTCACACCTGTTCACTGCCCTGCATCGGGCCGCTTCCCACCCTCACACCTGTTCACTGCCCTGCATCAGGCCGCTTCCCACCTTCACACCTGCTCTTCACTGCCCTCACACCTGTTCACTGCCCTGCATCGGGCCGCTTCCCACCCTCACACCTGTTCACTGCCCTGCATCAGGTCGCTTCCCACCCTCACACCTGTTCACTGCCCTGCATCGGCCGCTTCCCACCGCTTCACACCTGTTCACTGCCCTGCATCGGGCCGCTTCCCACCCTCACACCTGTTCACTGCCCTGCATCGGGCCGCTCCCACACCTTCACACCCTCTTCACTGCCCTGCATCGGGCCGCTTCCCACCCTCACACCTGTTCACTGCCCTGCATCGGGCCGCTTCCCACCCTCACACCTGTTCACTGCCCTGCATCGGGCCGCTTCCCACCCTCACACCTGTTCACTGCCCTGCATCGGGCCGCTGTTTGCCCTGCACCTTCCCACCCTCACACCTGTTCACTGCCCTGCATCGGGCCGCTTCCCACCCTTCACACCTGTTCACTGCCCTGCATCGGGCCGCTTCCCACCCTCACACCTGTTCACTGCCCTGCATCGGGCCGCTTCCCCTCTTCACTGCCCTGCATCGGGCCGCTTCCCACCTTCACACCTGCTCTTCACTGCCCTGCATCGGGCCGCTTCCCACCCTCACACCTGTTCACTGCCCTGCATCGGGCCGCTTCCCACCCTCACACCTGCTCTTCACTGCCCTGCATCGGGCCGCTTCCCACCCTCACACCTGTTCACTGCCCTGCATCGGGCCGCTTCCCACCCTCACACCTGTTCACTGCCCCTGCATCAGGCATCGCTTCCCACCCCCACCTGTTCACCCTGCTGCTTCCCACCCTCACACCTGTTCACTGCCCTGCATCAGGCCGCTTCCCACCCTCACACCTGTTCACTGCCCTGCTGCTTCCCACCCTCACACCTGGCCCTGCATCGGGCCGCTTCCCACCCTCACACCTGTTCACTGCCCTGCATCGGGCCGCTTCCCACCCTCACACCTGTTCACTGCCCTGCATCGGGCCGCTTCCCACCCTCACACCTGTTCACTGCCCTGCATCGGGCCGCTTCCCACCTTCACACCTGCTCTTCACTGCCCTGCATCAGGCCGCTTCCCACCCTCACACTGTTCACTGCCCTGCATCAGGCCGCTTCCCACCCTCACACCTGTTCACTGCCCTGCATCGGGCCGCTTCCCACCCTCACACCTGTTCACTGCCCTGCATCGGGCCGCTTCCCACCCTCACACCTGTTCACTGCCCTGCATCGGGCCGCTTCCCACCCTCACACCTGTTCACTGCCCTGCATCGGGCCGCTTCCCACCCCTCACACCTGTTCACTCTGCCCTGCATCGGGCCGCTTCCCACCCTCACACCTGTTCACTGCCCTGCATCGGGCCGCTTCCCACCCTCACACCTGTTCACTGCCCTGCATCGGGCCCTGCATGCCCTGCATCGGGCCGCTTCCCACCCTCACACCTGTTCACTGCCCTGCATCGGGCCGCTTCCCACCCTCACACCTGTTCACTGCCCTGCATCGGGCCGCTTCCCACCCTCACACCTGTTCACTGCCCTGCATCGGGCCGCTTCCCACCTTCACACCTGCTCTTCACTGCCCTGCATCGGGCTGCTTCCCACCTCACTGTCCTGGAAACTGCTGGGTCTCAACTTGCCCCACCCTGACACCACCAGCAAGATAAGCCTCAGGCCAGGAGCGGTGGCTCACACCTGTAATCCCAATACTTTGGGAGGCTGGGCGGGAGGATCGCTTGAGCCCAGCCGTTGGAGACCAGCTTGGGCAACATAGTGACCCTCCATCTCTATTGAAAAAAAAAAAAAAAAAAGAAGACAAGCCTCAGTTTGCCCCATGGCTCTTCCAAAGGATTTATTGGTCCTATTTACATCTATTGCAAATTGTGAGGAGGCAGCAAGGGCCAACCCCTGGACCTCATCTCCGTCTAGAAGGTGAGGCTGCAGGGATGCTTAAGTCTTCCTCTGGCAGAGACCCGAGGTGCAGAGATGATGATTCTCACCCCTTCGCTCAGGGTCGTGGAGCCCCAGCAGGGGTTCAGGGCCCAGAGGCTGCCCCCTCAGCTCAAGGCACAAACACTGTAGTTAGGGGTAGGCAGGCAAGGCATGGGCTCACTCCGGGCAGGCACCACTGGCCAAGTGCACCTTCTCTCCCCTGCTCCTAGCCTCTTTCTTCCTTCCCCTCCTGGTCCCACACTGGCCAGGGCCTGGGTGGGTGGCCACTTAAACCCCAGACCCAGGCCCTTAACTCCTGGACCATGGCCAGCCTCCCTTAGGCTGGAATCCAAGCACCATCAGTGCTCTGGACCAGGCCAGATTCCCTGTCCTAGAGGGACAGGGCAGAGAGAGCCCAGTGTGGGGTGAGGGGCTAGAGACCGGCTGGGCAGGGCCAGTCTCCCTTCCCCTTCCCGAGCCTCCCTGTCCTCATGTGGACCCAGAGGGCAGAGCTGGGGAGAAGTGAAGGTAGCAATGCTTCTTCCTGCTCTTACTTCCTGCTTGCTAGGAGCAGTGCGTCCCCAAGTCATGAATGAGACTCCTCTGGCAGGCTTGGTGGCTCTGGTGATTTAAGGGCCGGGACTCCCCCACTCCAGTTGGAGGCCCTAGTTGGCAGGACATGTGGGCACCCAGGGCGTGGGACCCAGGGCCTCCGGGGAGGCAGCTGCTGCTCGGGGAACAGGGTGAGCAGACACGCTCCCACAGATGTCTTCCCACCCTTGCCCGGCCAGCTCCTGCCTCAGCCTATGCCAGGAGGCGGATAACCCCGTTGTCTGAGCCCAGCAGGAGGTGGCGTTTGGTGGGCAGCAGGGCCAGGCTGGTGAGCGTGCCGCGGAAGTTCTCAGAGCTCAGCTTCGTGGTGGCCTGGGAGGGCGGCTCAAGCAGGGAGCAGACGCCAATCTTGTTGGACACAGTGCCGGTGACCGCCTCGCTGCCGTACAGGTCAAAGGTGTGGATGGGGTCGGACGCTGACTTATAGTGATGGGTGGGTTTCTGCTCCAGCTCCTTCCAGACGGTCAAGGAATGGTCAGAGGAGGAGCTGACCAGGACGCTGCCCTCCACCGCCTGTCCCGGGAGAGGAGAGTCTCAGCAGGGTCCTGGGACCTTCCGCATACCCTTGAGCCCCAAGGCCTCCCCAGTTCCCTCCGCAGTCTCTCCAGGGAGACAGGCCGTCCTGGGTGGGTGACAGACCACCACCCTCCCACACACACCATATTCATGTTTCATTTTTTTTTTTTTTTTTTTTTGAGACAGAGTCTTGCTCTGTCGCCCAGGCTGGAGTGCAGTGGCCGGATCTCAGCTCACTGCAAGCTCCGCCTCCCAGGCTCACGCCATTCTCCTGCCTCAGCCTCCCGAGTAGCTGGGACTACAGGTGCCCGCCACCTCGCCCGGCTAGTTTTTTGTATTTTTTAGTAGAGACGGGGTTTCACCGCGTTAGTCAGGATGGTCTCGATCTCCTGACCTCGTGATCCGCCCGTCTCGGCCTCCCAAAGTGCTGGGATTACAGGCTTGAGCTACCGCACCCGGCCTGTTTCATTTTAATACACTCAGCATCCGTAACCCAGTCATCACTAAGTTGAGAACGACCCATAGGCATGGTGCCAGGCGGGCACGTGACAACCTTGACCTTCATAACAACCCTATGCGGTGGATGCTGCCATTGTCTCCATTTCACAGAGAGGAAAAGCGAGGCTCAGAGAAGTGAAGTAACCATACCAAGGTCATGGGGCCCGTAAGCAGCAGAGACGGAATTCACACCCGGGCCGACCCCAGAGCTCTCCTGATACTTTCTTGGAAAGTTAGAATTTAGGGTAACTCGAGCTCAGGGCTCCCTGGGGCTCTGGAGGGAGCCAGTGACGGCCTGCTCTCAGCAGGGTAATGCAGGACTCCTGGCCTCCAGCCAAGACGGGGAGGAAAGTCCCAGCTGCCTGCAGAAATCCTCCCACATGTAGCCCTGTTCCTCCCCTCCTGGGCCTCTCTGAGCAGCTCCCTGAGGCCTGTGACTGAGAATGGAGGGAGGGGAGGGGAAGGAGAGGGGGCAGGATCCCCAAGCCCAGGCCTGCTCCTGCCCCCGCCAGGGCAGCCCAGCAGGACCATGGACTCTGCTCAGTGGTCCGCGGGCAGTAAACAGCCTCCCAGCTGAGCTTTATTTAACCTGAACTGGGTCACGGACAGGACCTGACCCCTGATCCTCCAAGCAAGACAAATATGGACAAGGGTTACTCATTAGAACATCTCCATGAGCAACAGGGTCAGCCCTGCCCCGTGGCTCCCGCCCCCATGGCCTGCCTCCTGCTGAGGCCCCTGCAGTGCGACTGGCTCCCAAGTTGGCCCAGGAGGGCCACCCTCCCTGCCCATCAGTCCTGGACCAGGTATATAAGACAGACCAGCTCGAGCCTGTCCCTGGGCAGGCAGGCCCTAAGCAGGGGTGATGGCTGGACACGGGCGGGGGCCGCATAGCAAGGGGAGGGGGACCTGGCCTGTCACCTTGATCTGCAGAATGTCCCCCTCGTGGGCTGGCCAGCCTCGCAGAACCAGGCCCGTGCGGGTGTCCAGGAGCACCATGAAGCCCGAGGAGAAGCCGGCCACGACGCTACGGCCACTAGGGCTGACGGCCAGGGCGCGGACAAGCCCCGGGTTCAGCCCACCGCCCAGCCGGAACTCGTGCTGCAGGGAGAGGGTGGCTGAGCTGAGGCACCACCTTCCCATCCCACGCTCCCCAAGGCCCTGCCCCCCACCCAAGCCCCCACGGCAGGAAGGCCTGAGCCTCTGACCCTCATCAAGGGGCATGAAAAGCCCAGAACCCCACCCCCATCACAGGCCAGAGTACTGCCCCACAGGGTGTGCGGCTTCGGGTGATCTAGCACCAAAGAGAAACTAACTAGCGCCCCAGAACGACATCCTGGCTTTCTGTTTTGGGGGAGTCTCTCCTCCCTGCCAGGTCCCCAGAGAACCAGGCGAGTGCTCAGGGCACTGGACCCCCCTGACCTGCAGACCCGGCTTCCTGCAGTCCACAAAGCGCAGGGTAGAGTCAGAGCTGGCCATGGCGATGCTGGTGTGGGGGGCGGGCATGACAGCCACCGCGGTCAGAGGCACCCGGCTGTCCGGCGGCTCCACTGTGCGAAGGGTCTTCCCTGGGAAGGAAAGTCACAGTGGATCTGGGGTCGCAGCAGCTGATGGACGAGCCCTGGGAGCTTCTAATCCCCCAACTCACCACACAGCTGCCTCCCGTCCCCCAGGGATCCTTAGAAAATGCTAAAGATGTTTCTTTTTTTTTGAGACGGAGTCTTGCTCTGTCGCCCAGGCTAGAGTGCAGTGGTGTGATCTCACCCAGGCTGGAGTGCAGTGGTATGATCTCATCCAGGCTGGAGTGCAGTGGCGCGTCTGGGCTCACTGCAACCTCCACCTCCCAGGTTCAAGCGATTCTCCCACCTCAGCCTCCTGACTAGCTGGGATTACAGGCGCCCGCCACCACGCCCAGCTAATTTTTTTGTATTTTTAGTAGAGACGGGGTTTCGCCATGTTGGCCAGGATGGTCTCCAACTCCTCCCTCCCAAAGTGCTAAGATTACAGTGTGAGACACCATGTCCAGCCCAAAGATGTTTCTTGGCCCAGTGTGGTGGCTCACGCCTGTAATCCCAACACTTTGGGAGGCCGAGGCGGGTGGATCATGAGGTCAGGAGATCGAGACCATCCTGGCTAACAAGGTGAAACCCCGTCTCCACTAAAAATACAAAAATTAGCTGGGCATGGTGGCGGGTGCCTGTAGTCCCAGCTACTCAGGAGGCTGAGGCAGGAGAATGGCATGAACCCGGGAGGCGGAGCTTGCAGTGAGCCGAGATTGCGCCACTGCACTCCAGCCTGGGCGACAGAGCGAGACTCTGTCTCAAGGAAAAAAAAAAAAAGATGTTTCTTGACTCTCCCACCTTCCTGCTTCCATGGCCCGTCCAGGCTCCCATCCCCAAAGCAACCTCCTCTCTCTGCACAGCACTGCTGACCCAATGCCCCCTCCCTCTGTCTTCCCCGACACCATCTCTTTCCCCCTTTTAACCATATTTCTCCCTATGGTGATGCCAAAAAATAAGCAACCATTGGCCAAATATCATCTGCTACACATGAAGCCAAAACCCTACATGTATTCGTGTATTCTCTTCTTCTCTTTTTCTTTTTTTTGAGATGGAGTCTCGCTCTGTCGCCCAGGCTGGAGTGAGTGGCGCGATCTGGGCTCACTGCAAGCTCCGCCTCCCAGATTCACACCATTCTCCTGCCTCAACCTCCCGAGTAGCTGGGACTACAGGCACCCGCCACCTCGCCTGGCTAATTTTTTTATATTTTTAGTACAGACGGGGTTTCACCGTGTTAACCAGGATGGTCTCGATCTCCTGACCTCGTGATCCGCCCGCCTTGGCCTCCCAAAGTGCTGGGATTACAGGCGTGAGCCACCGCGCCCGGCCCTTTTTTATTTTTATTTTTTTGAGACAGAGTCACGCTCTGTCGCCCAGGCTGGAGTGCAGTGGTGTGATCTCGGCTCACTGCAACCTCTGCCACCCGGGTTCACGCCATTCTCCTGCCTCAGCCTCCTGTGTAGTTGGGACTACAGGCGCCCACCACCACGCCCGGCCAATTTTTGTATTTTTAGTAGAGACAGGGTTTCACCATATTGGCCAGGATGGTCTCCAACTCCTGGCCTCCTCATGATCCGCCCACCTCAGCCTCCCAAAGTGCTGGGATTACAGGCTTGAGCCACCGCGCCCGGCCTTCCCACATGTTATCGTCTAAGCCTGTTTTGCTGATTTTGTTTATCGATGGGAAAACAGATGCTTCCAGCAGCAGGAACTTGCTCAAGGGAAGTGAGCTGGTGGAGCCAGTTCAGACTCAAGTCTAACAGGTTAGAAACCCTAACTGCTCTTCTCGGTGGCCTCTCTGGGTCTCCCCAGACTCCGCAGCATTGCAGCCCCACCCTCGGGCCCCTTCCCAGAGGCCTGGCGGGCACAGGAGCAGGAACAGAACAGGCCTCACCTGGGCCCGCTCACCTGTGAAGGGGTCCCAGACGTGCACAGCCCCGTCACAGCTCACCACGTGCTGCGGGGCCTCGAGCTGGCCCACGAAGAAGACGCTTTTGCGGTGCTGGGTGTAGACGAGACGGGGGGCCGTCTCGCTGGTCCCGTCGCCGTAGTTGTACAGCGGCCAGAGGCGCACGGTTCGATCCTTGCTGCCGCTCAGGAAGAAGTCCTCGCTGCTCAGGGGGGCCACACACTTGACGGCCCCCGAGTGGCCCGGGAAGCTCTGCAGGCGGATCTGGTGGAAGTGAAAGTGGGCGTCCTGCTGGCTCACGCCGATCTCGTACTGCCAGTACGCCAGCCAGTTTCCGCTCAGCCCGTGGGCGCTCCGCGGCAGCTCCTGCTTCAGGGCGTTGTCCTCGCTCCCGCTGCCCAGGCCCCCGCCACCCACCCCCGAGATGGGGCCCAGCGGTCCGGGGGTCTCAGGCCGAGAGTCATTAGGGATCTGAATGCGATTCCCCACCAGGACGCTCCCAAAGGTCCCCGAGTGGCCGTCATCCTGAGGGCAGCCCCCACCCTGGGGGTCCCACTCGGGGCCGGTGCTGGGCACGGTGGGCTCCATGCTGGCAGGGTTGCGACTGCTCGGGCTGACACTCTCCAAGTACAGCCCCGCCAGCTCCCCAACCAGCTCGTGGTTGGGGATGATTTTCCGGATGATGTCACCTGGATGGGAGTGGGAGAGGTCCTGAGACAGGGAAGATGGCAGGCGGCTGCTATCACCCATCCAAGGACTCGGGAGCCACAGAAGACGGGGCAGGAACTGGCTCTGCAACTCTGGGCAAGTAACTCTGTCTCTGAGCCTCAGTTTCCTCCCCGGTGAAATGTGCATTCATTCCGTTGTGATGTACACATGAGCGTCTTCTATATGTGCTGTGCCGTGCTGGGCACTAGGAATAGAATACGGAACAAGACAGGTGGTGCCCTGGCCTCCCAAAGGCTTAGATTTCAGTGGCGGGATGATAACACGTGTCACCACAGGGCTGTCTGTCCTCTGCAGGGAGATGACACGCTGAAACGATTAGCACAGCACCATGCAGGGCCCAGAGGGGAAGCTTCGTAAACAGGAGGCCTCTCCTTCCCTCTCAGCTCCTGCAGACAGCCAGTCCACCGCCCTGAGTCTCCTGCCTTCCCCAGGGATGCTACAGGCCAGCTCCTGGGCCTCTCTTGCTGGCTACTGCTCAGTCCCTGTTTGTATGTCACCTTGGAGGTACGGGTCTGAGGCCAAATCCCTTTGCTCTCACCCAAAAAAACTGCTTAGAACCTACTGCTGACTCTGGGGCAAGGGCAGAGAATGGGGCCTCCCAAGGGAGGAGACAGCCACGAAGGCTGTGACGGGGAACGTGATGGGGCAGTACCCAACAGGCAGGAGAAGGGCACGTAGATTGTGTACGCCATCTCCAGGGTGAACACCTTCTGCAGCTCGTCCAGCAGGGCAGGGTCCACGGGCCGCTGCTGCCCATCAGAGAAGACCACCTGTGGCAGCTGGTCCTCACCACGGCCCGCGGGGTCCAGCTTCAGATCCTGTGAGCGAGACGCCCAGGGGGTCAGCCGGGTCCACCGCCCCCACCCCAGCCCGCCCTGGCCCTCGCCGAGGCCCTCGGGATCCAGCTTCAGATCTTGTGAGCGAGACGCCCGGGAGGTCAGCCGGGTCCACTGCCCCCACCCCAGCCCGCCCTGGCCCTCGCCGAGGCCCTTGGGATCCAGCTTCAGATCTTGTGAGCGAGACGCCCGGGAGGTCAGCCGGGTCCACAGCCCCCACCCCAGCCCGCCCTGGCCCTCGCCGAGGCCCTCGGGATCCAGCTTCAGATCCTGTGAGCGAGACGCCCAGGAGGTCAGCCGGGTCCACAGCCCCCACCCCAGCCCGCCCTGGCCCTCGCCGAGGCCCTCGGGATCCAGCTTCAGATCCTGTGAGCGAGACGCCCGGGAGGTCAGCCGGGTCCACAGCCCCCACCCCAGCCCGCCCTGGCCCTCGCCGAGGCCCTCGGGATCCAGCTTCAGATCTTGTGAGCGAGACGCCCGGGAGGTCAGCCGGGTCCACAGCCCCCACCCCAGCCCGCCCTGGCCCTCGCCGAGGCCCTCGGGATCCAGCTTCAGATCCTGTGAGCGAGACGCCCGGGAGGTCAGCCGGGTCCACAGCCCCCGCCCCGGCCTGCCCTGGCCCCGCAGATCTGCCCACCTGTTGCCGAAGCTCATGCAGCTGAGAGAAGATCTGGAAGAAGGTGGCCACAGGCTCGCTCAGGTGCTGCTGGACCATCTCCTGTCCGATGCGCAGGCAGATGAGGGCGATGAGGCTGATGGTTTTCACACACAAGATAGTCCGGGCCTGGGCCCCACTTGGGAACCTGGAAACAGAGCTCATGAGCTCCAGTCCCCGGTTCTGCAGGACTTGACCAGAATCTATCAAAAGCTTCAGTTATTTTTATTGAGACGGAGTCTTGCTCTGTCACCGAGGCTGGAGTGCAGTGGTGCGACCTCGGCTCACTGCAACATCTGCCTCCTAGGTTCAAGTGATTATCTTGCCTCAGTCTCTCGAGTAGCTGGGACTACAGGGATGAGCCACCATATCTGGCTAATTTTTTTTGTATTTTTAGTAGAGATGGGGTTTTGCCATATTGGCCAGGCCGGTCTCGAACTCCTGACCCTCATGATCCACCCGCCTCGGCCTCCCAAAGTGCTGGGATTACAGGCGTGAGACACCAGGCCCAGCCTTTATATATATTTTTAGAGATGAGGTCTCATTTTGTTGCCCAGGCTGGTCTTGAACTCCTGGGCTCAAGCAATCTTCCCGTCTTGGCCTCTCAAAGCGCTGGGATTACAGGCATAGCCACCACACCCGGTCATATCAAAAGCTTTAAATGAAAGGAGCTCCGGCCGGGCGCGGTGGCTCAAGCCTGTAATCCCAGCACTTTGGGAGGCCGAGACGGGCGGATCACAAGGTCAGGAGATCGAGACCATCCTGGCTAACACGGCGAAACCCCGTCTCTACTAAAAAAAAAAAACACAAAAAATTAGCCGGGCGAGGTGGCGGCGCCTGTGGTCCCAGCTACTCGGGAGGCTGAGGCAGGAGAATGGCGGGAACCCGGGAGGCGGAGCTTGCAGTGAGCTGAGATCTGGCCACTGCACTCCAGCCTGGGCGACAGAGCAAGACTCCGTCTCAAAAAAAAAAAAAAAAAAAAAAAAAAAAAAAAAAAAAAAAGAAAGGAGCTCCAAGACCAACTGGTCCAAACCAGATGAGGAAACTGAGGCACAGGAAAAGGGTGTGGCTTGCTCAGGGTTAAATAGCGGGGATCAAAATCAGGACCCTTGACACCCAGCCCAGCGTTACGTCCTCTCCCCTGAGCTTCCCAGCCCCTCCTGGGCAGCCCCTCCGCTGGGCCGGTCCCCCTACAGCGGCTGGGGCGGAGGCCTACCCCGTGACGAGGGAGGTGAGGAAGCTGAGCACGGGCAGCAGGACCTCATGGCTGATCCGGGGCAGGATGTCCATGAGCGTGGTGTCTGAGAGGTACACGATGATCTTCTGAGTCAATGTCACTGCGGCCAGCAGCCCTGCCTCCTTACGGCTGTTCAGTCGGCTGGGGCCTGAGGCACTCCCTGGGGCCACCTAGAACCACCCAGCAGATGAGGGCCTGGCAGCCCCAGGGACCCCCTGGCACCCAGAGACCCCGGGCCGGCCCTCAGGTCCTCAGCCTTCCCAGCCCCGGGTCTGCCAAACCAGCGACTGACCAGGTAGCTGATGTAGGGCAGGTACTGGTAGGTGAGGACGGGCTCCCCATACAGGTGGGCGATGTGGAGGAGGCAGCTGAGCACCGGCCCTGACACGATGTCGCCCAGGACCGGCCTCTTCTGGTAGATGTTGCCAGCGCTCAGCGGAGGGCTCTCGCCACTGCTCACCGTGAACTGCTGCCGAGTGGGTCCTACCAAGGAAGGGCCAGCAGTCCTGAGTCGCCAGTGGAGGGCCGGGGGGAGCCTGACCCTGCAGGGCTGTACTGGCTGCTTGAGCTCACTCTGGCCTGGGGACCAGCCCGGCCCTACCCAATTGCTGGCGCTTACAGACTGGGACCCAGCACCTGGCCGGTGGGTGATTTGAGCTAGGGGTGGGAAGGATCCCCGCTGGAGAGGGCTTAAGCTAGGCAGAGGGCCTGGGAGAAACCCTCATCTCCAGCACCGACCACAAGCCTCCTTACCAACATAACAAGACGTCAGCAGGCGGAGCAGGTTCCGGGCCACGTGGCGAGAAGCCACTGTGGGGCCGAGCTTGGCAGACAGCCAGCGGACCATCTTGCAGGCTGTATCTGTGGGGTGGGAGCAGGCCCTGAGCTCCTCAGATAACATGAGTTCACGACCCCTCCCACCCCACCCCACGGCACCCCACTCAACCACCTTCGGCTGCAGCTCTGCCAAGAGCCCAGCCCAGGCCGGCTGTCCCACACCATCCCCCTCCACGTAACAGTGGCAGAGGTGCCTAGGCCCTGGCCTGTGGGACTCTGGCTGCTCCAGGCTCCTCTCCACAGGCACGACCTGCAGGAAGTTAGCCTGCCCGTGGGTCTTCTGAAGCTCCTTAACGAGGCCTGGCCCGGCCCTGGCCACCTCCCTTCTGGCCTCTCTTCCCTCCACTCCCTCGGTCTCCCCATAATGGCTGTTCCCTGCTTTTCTTCTTTTTTTTTTTTTTTTTTTGAGACGGAGTCTCGCTCTGTCGCCCAGGCTGGAGTGCAATGGCGCGATCTCAGCTCACTGCAATGCAACCTCCACCTTCCACCGCCCTGACTCTTCTCCTTAAACCTCCAGGGTCAAGTGATTCTCCTGTCTCAGCCTCCCGAGTAGCTGGGATGATAGGCACCCGCCACCATGCTCGGCTAATTTTTTGTATTTTTAGTAGAGATGGGGTTTCACCATATTGGCCAGGATGGTCTCGATCTCCTAACATTTTGATCCACCCGCCTCGGCCTCCCAACATGCTGGGATTACAGGTGTGAGCCACCGCGCCCAGCCCCCTGCTTCTCTTCTTTAATGGAACATGACAGCCTCAGAGCCTCACACACGCTATTCCCTCAGCCTTCAGACTTTCTTTTTGCCCATTTTTGCCTACCTCCTTCCTACTCCTACCTGAACCTCAACTGTCTCTGCTTTTAAGGAAGCCTGCTCTGACCCTTGAAAACTAGATGTAAAAGCACCTTTTTTTTTTTCTTTTTTGAGACAGAGTCTTGCTCTGTTGCCCGGGCTGCAGTGCAGTGGCACAGTCTCGGCTCACTGCAACCTCTGCCTCCCGGGTTCAAGCCATTCTCCTGCCTGTCTCCCAAGTAGCTGGGATTACAGGTGCCTGCCACCACGCCTGGCTAATTTTTGTATTTTTAGTAGAGACGGGGTTTCACCACGTTGGCCAGGCTGGTCTCGAACTCCTGACCTCAGGTGATCTGCCTGCCTTGGCCTCCTGAAGTGCTGGGATTAGAGGCGTGAGCCACGGCGCCCCTGAAAAGCTCCATGTTCCACTCCCTCCTAGGAACGCAGCCGTGTTCTTTATCGCACTAACATAATACACTTGCTTAAGACCGTCTACACTGAAGCATCTTGTCTGCTGGGTGTGAGTTCCGTGAAGGCAAACCCACATCTGTGTTGCAGGTGGCCCTGGCTCGATCCACTGCTTGGCACAGAGCAGGTGCTCTGCAAGTGTGCAGGGAGAAGCAGGAGGTGTTTTTGACCAACACCTCCCAGACCTGGCAGCTTACCAAGGAGGATCTTCTGTTCTTTGCCCTCTGACTGCTCAGACAGTGGCTCCTCCTCTTCTTCCCCATCTCCCCCACTGCCGCCGGCCACAACCGTCTCCATGGACAGCACCGTGTCAGACAGAGTGAGCTCAGATGCTCCGGTGACCTCCTCCTGCTCCCCCTCCTCCTCCTCTAGCCCCAGGCAGCCGTCCTCCTCCTCCTCTTCCTCCTCGGAGCCTTCGCTTTGCTTCAAGTCCTGGCTGCTGTCGCCTGATCGAAGGCTGCTCTTGTCCACGGGGGCGCCCCCATCATCTGGAGCCCGCTCCTCACCCAGGGAGGTCTCACTGGTGCTGCTCTTGTCACTCAGCCGGCCCAGGCTCACAGCCTCAGCCTCCTGGGGCTGGGGAGACTCAGTTACATAGAGCCCGGCCTGGAAGTCCTCTGTCTCAGGGAGGTCAGCCTGGTCGTGGAAGCTGACGCCAGACGTGTAGTCTGGCAGCCCCAGGCCCGAGGAGGCAGGAGGCTCCCCATCCATGGGAATCTCCTCCCCAAAAGCACAGGAGCCAGGCCCGGCCCCGGGCAGCCCGCTCTCCTCCTCCTCGGCAGCCCCTACCAGGTCCTTGCTCTCCTCCTGGGAGGCCTCCGCGCCCGCCAGCACCTGCAGGACATGGGGCAGCAGGTGAGTGAGAAAGGCCTGCAGGCCCAGCCGCACCATCAGCTGGGCCACAAAGCAGTCCGTGTACAGGTAGAAGCGGCCGTGTAGCTGGCAGGGGCTCTCGTAGGCACCAATGAGAGGCTTCAGGAGGTACTTATTGGCATTTTTGGGGCCCAGTGCCTTGGCAACAGGTTCAAACAGATACCAGGCAGTGTACACAGCCGTGTGCTCCTCGGACATAAGTGACAGCACGAAGGGCAGCAGGATCTCCAGGCCCTCAGGGGTGATGTCCTTCAGCACTGCGCCCAGCTGCTGCCACAGGGCAAACACCAGCTCGCGCCCCTGGGCCTCGTCCTCCACGCGCCTTGCCTGGTACAGGAGGATGAATCTGTGCAGCGCCGGGAAGTAGGGCGGGAAGGGAACCACGGAGCTGAAGGGGCTGAGAAGCTGGCTTGGGCAGGGTGGGGGCAGGCCCTGGGAGACAGGCCTGTACTCAAACAGTTGGTCCAGCTTGCTCCTCTCTGCTCCCATGGGGACTTTGGGGCCACTCAGCTGCAGGAGTGTGTCCAGCACGGGCTGCAAAGACACAGGGACCTCCTTGGGGTGGCGTGTGCAGAGCCCCCGGACGGCCTCGAAGCGTACCCACAAAGGTGCATCGGGCTGCAGCGTCCGCACCCTGGTGGCAAACACCATCTCCGCCAACAGGACACCCAACGCCTGCATGTCCCTGTGAAGCAGGCACTGCAGTGGCACAGCCGGCTGGACCCGGGGCTGCTCAGGCACCTCCAACAGGCCCCCTAGGCCTTTGGCCAAGAAGTTGCCCGTTTTTTCCAGCTCCTCCAGGGCCTGCACGGGATTGAAGCCCTCGGGAAGAAGAATCCTTCCCTCCTCGCCCTCCCCAGGGTCTGCCCCAGCAGCTTTATTCCTGCGGCCTGGACGGGAGGCTGAGAAAGACAGAAGGCCAGGGGACGCTTGACCGGAGAAGGAGCCCAGCTGGTCACCTGCTTTCCCAGCAAGGGAAATGGAATCCAGAGCTTCTGTGGCCTGTTCCAAGTCGTCTTCTCCTGCCACCGGCCTGTCTCTGGTCCAGCTAGCCTCACAGGGAGTGGCTTCTAAAACTGGCCGGCCCACTTCATTTGGAAGCTGTCCCAGGTTTTCCGTGAAGTCCTCCCGGCCTGTGGTCTCCTGGATGGTCTGGACCAACAGCTTGGGGATGAGGGGAGGCTCAGGGGGAAGGGCAGGAGCCCCAGCCAGGCGCTGGGGGTGTGGCTGATCGAAGAGCTGCACCACCCCGTAGCTGGCCAGGTGAGTGTGGGCGTCCACTAGGTGCAGACACACATTCTTCTCTTTGACTGCCTCCTTGCCCTGGAGTTTATAGCCAAACGTGAGGTCGATCCAATGGTGCAGGTCCCGGGACACCTCGCGGCTCTCCAGCAGGGCTCGGTGGGCAGCCACGAACTCCTGGCTGGAGCTGCACCAGGCTGGCACGTCCAGGTCAGGCATGTCAGGGTGGATGGAGCGGAAGATGGAAGGATCGGTGTAGAACTCCGGGATACACTCATCGGGGGTCCAGTTCTGCATCCGCTCCATGCTGGC
This sequence comes from Macaca thibetana thibetana, assembly GCF_024542745.1. NCBI lineage: Eukaryota > Metazoa > Chordata > Mammalia > Primates > Cercopithecidae > Macaca > Macaca thibetana. Next base: position 19,585,604 of record NC_065593.1, read on the forward strand.
CGGGTACTCATGGGGCTCCCACTGTGCGCGGACGTGGCCGCACAGCACCGACCGAGGCGTGCGCCGAGCCTTGTACACGTAGTAGGTGATGTCGGAGAGCACGTCTGAGATGTGGTGAGGCACGTGAGGGGGTTCCCCGCCGCCCGCCCCGCCTGCCACGAATGCCTGCCGCGTCATCTCGTACGTGAAGTCCAGTTGTTTATCTCCCTTGTTGAGGCGGAACTTGGACTTGCGCAGGTCTCGGAAGCGCCCATGCGGCGTAGTGAAGTCCACCACCCAGGGCAGCACGGGGTGGTAGTTGGGGTCCCCCTGCCGCCGACCTGCCAACCGATTCAGCTGCATGAGGTAGTGGAAGTTGCTGATGCGGCCGTGCACCCAATCTAGCACAAGGCCCCGAAGTTCCTCCTGGCCAGTGGGTTGCCCAGGTTGCCCTCCCTGCTCCCCTTGAGACACAATGCCTGCCTCATCCCTTGCCACTGGGGCCTCTTCATTCTCGTCCTCCTCGGGCCTCTCATAAGCACTCAGGTCCAGTCGCAGCTCGCTGCAAAGCTTCTCATCCACAGCGACGTGATGCAAAGACAGAGCCCCGCACGCCAGTCCCTGGCGGTGACAGGCATCCATGGCCCTCAGCACGCGGAAGAGAATGAACAGCACCTTGGCCTGGCTGTTGGTCAGCTTGGCAGGGCTGAAGGTGACCACGTCATGGAGGGAGAACTGCACGTAAGGGTGTACCACATACAGCATCTCCGGCGACTCCAGCAAGGCCTCAGCCCGTAGAAGACTAGGACAAGCAGGGGTGCCCCGAGGGGGACAGGGGCCTTCTCTGGCATATGATGGGCATTGGGGAGTTTCGCCCACCGGCAGGAAGGGGCAACCATAGACCCTCTGCAGAGCCTGCCGTACTGAGTCCAAGGCAGGGACAGCTGAGGGGGCAGGGCTGTGACTATACGGCTGCCCGTAAGTGTGGTATGCATGGCGCCACAGGTTGCGATAATTCTGGGCGGCAACCTCCTGCATGAAGCGAGTGAGCGTCTCAGGGCCGCAGGACCCCTCCTCAAAGGGCAGGCCCCCGCCCAGAGGGTAGGACAGTCTCCGCTTCCGCAGCCCATGCACCTCCACGCGCGTCCAGCCGGCAGGCAGCCTCTGCACAGAGCGCTGCAGCAGAGTCCTGACTTCCGCTTCTCCCAGGCCCTCTGCGCGGGGACAGGGTCCCGGGGGCAGCCGGCGATCGCGGAGGCCGGCCAGCCAGCGCGCAGGCACTAGGGCCACCACGTGGGTGCCCCCCGGGGCCGGAGCCAGCTGCCTGGGATCGATGCTCAGGTCCCTCTCCACGCTCCGGAGCAGCTCCTGCATGTCTGGGCTCGGGGGCGGGTGCCAGCCCCCCGCCGGGGTGCTGAGAGCGCCTGCCCGCCCCCCGCTGCCCTGGGCCATCTCCTCCAGGCCGCCCGGGGGCAGCGCGGGGCTGAGCCCGGCCACGACCCTGCAGGCGACGGCTTCCGGGGTGCCAGGCCGGCGGGGCTGGGATGGGCGCGGGGCAGGGGCTGGGGCGGAGGCGGCCGCGGGGAGCCGGCGGCGGCGAAGAGGCGGGCGTGGGGGGCGCTTACCCCTCCGCGGGTCCTGCGCTCCGGGCGCGGCGGGGCAGAGGCTGCCGGGCGCGAGCACCGGGCTCCACCGTGACGGGTCAGCTGACGCGGGTCACGTGATCGCCCCAGCACGGAAACAAGCGCACGTGGCTCCGGAGGCCCGGGCGGGACCCGGCTTCCTGCCCCGCGGCCTCCGCGCCCTCCCTCCCGCTGCTCCGCTCTGGCTCGGTCCCGGCCCCGCTTCCTCCCGGGGCTGGAAGGGTCTCCAGCCAGCTCCAGCCGGGCCCGGCGGAGGGCGATGCCGACCTCCCCACCCCTGCCTGCTCCCTCCAGCACGCACCAGCGCGCGGGTCCGGGAGGCTGTGCCCAGAGATGCCAGCCTCTACGAAAGTGCCAGCCACAGCCAGGGGCAGAACTGGGACTTTTTTTTTTTTTTTTTTTTTGAGATGGAGTCTCCCTCTGTCGCCCAGGCTGGAGTGCAATGGCGCGATCTCGGCTCACCGCAACCTCCGCATCCTGGGTTCAAGCGATTCTCCTGCCTCAGCCTCCTGAGTAGCTGGGACGACAGGCGCGCGCCACCACGCCCGGCTAATGTTTGTATTTTTTGGTACAGACGGGGTTTCGCCATGTTGGCCAGGCTGATCTCGAACTCCTGGTCTCGTGATCCACCCGTCTGGGCCTCCCAAGGTGCTGGGATGACAGGCGTGAGCCACCGCATCCGGCCAGAACTGGGACTTTTGACATCAAATCCCTTCGGCGCCTCCACGCCGCCTTCCATAGGAAGGAGCTTTTTAATTTGCCAAAGTACTTCAGCAGTCACATTCCATTTGGCCCTCACAACACACTGTGAGGGAGGGAGGACAGTTATTACTGTTTATATTTTACAAGTGATAACGGAGAACCGCCAGAGAGGCTTGTCCGCCTGGCGGAATGGAGACTTAGAAGCTGGTGCCAGACTTCTTTCTGCCCCGGAGCACTCCCTCCTGACAGACCTCTCACGGCCTTTTAAAAAACAAAACTGGCCAGGCCCAGTGGCTCATGCCTGTCTGTAATGCCAGCACTTTGGGAGGCCGAGGTGGGCGGATCATAAGGTCAGGAGATTGAGACCATCCTGGCTAACAGGGTGAAACCCCGTGTCTACTAAAAACACAAAAAATTAGCCGGGCGTGATGGCGGGTGCCTGTAGTCCCAGCTACTTGGGAGGCTGAGGCAGGAGAATGGCATGAACCCAGGAGGTGGAGCTTGCAGTGAGCCGAGATCGCGCCACTGCACTCCAGCCTGGGCGACAGAGCGAGACTCCATCAATAAATAAATAAATAAATAAACAAATAAAAATAAATAAATAAATAAAATAAAAACAAAACCAAGCCCTGGGCCGTCTGAGGAAGAGAAGTGGCCCAGGCCCAGAGGCCTGGTGTTCTGGGGAAGACATGTTCCCCCAAGACTTCCTGTTGAAGATTGGCCTTTGCGGTACCACAGAGCCTGCCAGCTGTGGTCAGAGCCTTCCAGATGGCTGGGGGAAGGGTGCGGCACAGGGAAGGGAATAGAAACCAGACAGCTGGCACCAAAACGACCTGATTCCTTCAAGGGGTCTTAGTTCTGACTCATCTGCTGGACAGACAGACCTTTGTCCACAGTGAAACCACTGGCCCTGTTTCTTTTGTCTCCCTCTTCAGAGGGGGTTTGCCTCTTTTTTTTTTTTTTTTTTTTTTTTTTTTGAGACGGAGTCTTGCTCTGTCCCCCAGGCTGGAGTGCAGTGGCCGGATCTCCGCTCACTGCAAGCTCTGCCTCCTGGGTTTACGCCATTCTCCTGCCTCAGCCTCCCGAGTAGCTGGGACTACAGGCGCCCGCCACCATGCCCAGCTAGTTTTTTGTATTTTTTAGTAGAGACGGGGTTTCACTGTGTTAGCCAGGATGGTTTCGATCTCCTGACCTCATGATCCGCCCATCTCGGCCTCCCAAAGTGCCGCGATTACAGGCTTGAGCCACAGCCCTGGAAGAGTTTGCCCCTTGAAGGAGCTTGGTGTACAGGTGTGACGGTCCCATAAAGGCACTTAGGAAAACTAGGCTTTGGCCGGGCGCGGTGGCTCACGCCTGTAATCCCAGCACTTTGGGAGGCCGAGACAGGTGGATCACAAGGTCAGGAGTTCAAGACCAGCCCGGCCAACTTGGGGAAATCCCATCTCTACTAAAAATACAAAAAAATTAGCTGGGTGTGGCAGTGGGCGCCTGTAAACCCAGCCACTCAGGAGGCTGAGGCAGGAGAGAATTGTTTGAACCCTGGAGGCAGAGGTTGCAGTGAGCTGAGATCCTGCCACTGCACTCCAGTCTGGGTGGCAGAGCGAGGCTCCGTCTCAAAAAAAAAAAGAAAAAAGAAAAGAAAAAAGAAAACTAGGCCTGATAGGAGAGAAAATAGGAGGGCCAGGTGCAGTGGCTCATGCCTGTAACTCAGCACTTTGGGAGGCCAAAAAGGGCAGATCACCTGAGGTCAGGAGTTTGAGACCAGCCCGACCAACATGGAGAAACCCCGTCTCTACTAAAATATACAAATTAACCAGGTGTGGTGGCGGGCACCTATAATCCCAGCTACTTGGGAAGCTGATGCAGGAGAATCACTTGAACCCAGGAGGCAGAGGTTGCAGTGAGCCAAGATCGCATGCCAATGCACTCCAACCTGGGCAACAAAGTGAGATTCCATCTCAAAAAAAAAAAAAAAAAAGAGAGAGAGAAAGAGTAAACAGAAATGTCTCAGCCATGATCTGATTTCATCTGTCTCCTCTTTCTTGAAGGGCAGCTGGAACCTCTCATGTGCTTGGTCATATGACCTTGGGCAGTAATAACTTACAACTAACATGTGTGGAGCATGAACAGGAGCTAGTCACCTGTTAAGCATTTTGCATACCCTGTTTTGTGTAATCGTCGCCACCCTTTTAAGAAGATTTTTTTTTTTTTTTTTTTTTTTTTTTTTTTTTTTTAAGACAGAATCTCTCACTCTGTTGCCCAGGCTGCCTCAGCCTCCGAGTAGCTGGGCTACAAGAGGGCTACAGGCGCCTGCCACCTCGCCCGGGTAGTATGATCTCAGCTCCCTACAGCCTCGACCTTCCAGGCTCAGGTGAACTTCCCACCTCAGCCTCCTGAGTAGCTGCGACTACAGGTACATACCACCACATCCAGCTAATTTTTTATATTTTTGTAGCGGCAGGGTTTTGCCATGTTTCCCAGGCTGGTCTTGAACACCTGGGCTCAAGCAATCTGCCCATCTCGGCCTCCCAAAGTGCTAGGATACAGGGAGCCACAGTGTCTGGCCAATTTTTTTATTATTTTTTTGACACAGGGTCTCACTCTGTCACCCAGGCTGCAGCACAGTGATTTGATCACAGCTGACTGCAGCCTTGACCTCCCCAGGCTCAGGTGATCCTTCCACCTTAGCCTCCCAAGTAGCTGGGACTACAGGCAGTGTCACCATGCCGAGCTAATTTTTTTTTTTTTTTTTTTTTAAGATGAAGTTTCACTCTTGTCACCCAGGCTGGAGTGCAAAGGCGCCATCTTGGCTCACCACTACCTCCGCCTCCCGGCTTCAAGCAATTCTCCTGCCTCAGCCTCCTGAGTAGCTGAGATTACAGGCATGCTCCACCATGCCCAGCTAATTTTTTTGCATTTTTTTAGTAGAGATGGGGTTTCTCCATGTTGGTCCGGCTGGTCTCGAACTTCCGACCTCAGGTGATCTGCCTGCCTTGGCCTCCCAAAGTGATGGGATTACAGGCGTGAGCCATCATGCCCACCTTAAGAAGATATTTTTATGCCCAGTTTAGGATAAGGAAGGTAACTGACTACCTTAGGTAACTTGCTCAAGGTCATGTAAGAAGCTAAGAAGCAATAGAGCCAGGATTCACATCCAAGCCTGTCTGATTCTAAAACCAGCATTCTCGGCTGGGCGCGATGGCTCATGTCTGTAATCCTAGCACTTTGAGAGGCTGAGGTGGGCAGATCACCTGAGGTTGGGAGTTCGAGACCAGCCTGGACAACATGGTGAAACCCCATCTCTACAAAAATATAATTAGCTGGGCATGACAGCAAATGCTTGTAATCCCAGCTACTTGGGAGTCTGAGTCAGGAGAGCTGCTTGAACCTGGGAGGCGGAGGTTCCAGTGAGCCGAGACTGCACCATTGCACTCCAGCTGAGCAACAGAGCAGAGTGCAGTGGCATGATCTCAGCTCACTGCAACCTCCACCCCCCAGGTTCAAGTGATTCTCTTGCCACAGCCTCCCAAGCAGCTGGGATTACAGGTGCCTGCCACCACGCCCAGCTAAGTTTTATATTTTTAGTAGAGCTGGGATTGCAGTCGTGAGCCACAGTGCCCAGCCCCAACTTTGATATAAACACCTGAAATCAGAGGATATGTTTTGATGGTCAGGAGGTGGTGCTTGCTTCTTAGTACCAATAGAGCTGGCTGGGTCCACCTGTTCTTTGCGCTGGTCTCAGTTTACCTAGATTTAGCAGGCACTACTTTTACCGTCTGCAAGTCTGTGTGTGCCCTGCCCTCTAGCGGTACTGGGGTTACACTGCAGCAGTGACCTTGCGTGTACCTGATTTTACCTCTTGAAATTCTCCTTTCCTCCCTAGAATAGAGATATCCTTGCAATATTGGGAACTGGTGCACTGGGATTCCTGGGGCATCAAACTGTGGCCCGATCTGAGCCCTAGGGCAGTAGTTTTCAAACTTTAGAGCGTAATTCTTTTTTTTTTTTGAGACGGAGTCTCACTCTGTTGCCCAGGCTGGAGTGCGATTGCACTAACTTGGCTCACTGCAAGCTCCGCCTCCCAGGTTCGAGCAATTCTCCTGCCTCAGCCTCCCAAGTGCCTGGGATTACAGGCGCTTGGCTAACTTTTGTATTTTTAGTGGAGACGGGGTTTCACGTGTTGACCAGGCTGGTCTTGAATTCCTGACCTCAGATGATCCACCTGCCTCAGCCTCCCAAAGTGCTGGAATTACAGGCATGAGCCACCGTGCCCGGCCCTTTAGGGCATAATTCTAATTCAGTAGTCTGGAGTGAGACCCAGGCATCTAAATTTTTAACAAGTACCCCAGGCAATTCTGATGCAGCGAACTTCAGGCTACATCTTCAGAAGTCAAGTCTGTAACAGCTTTCTTCTCTTCCGAATTTCCTTCTCACTGCCCCGGGTAAGCGTTTTCCCTGGATCCCAACGCAAGCACCTTTGGGCTTGGGGAATCTCAGACCAAATTAGCCACTCCCCTTGGCCAACCTCAGTATTGGGTTTCCAGGAGGTCATGTCTTGGATAGTCAGGGACAGAGGCTGCAGCTGCCCGAGCAGTCAGCCCATGTTGAGTGTGGCCAGTTCTTGCTAATCTGGCAGGGAGAAAAGTAAAGGTAGCTCCACCATTTAGTGCACCAACTGCGGACCAGTGTGGCAGGTACTATGCTAGGTGTTTTCTAATTAAATTTGTTTTTCGTCTTTTTTCTTTTTTTTGAGATGGAGTCACATTCTGTCACCTAGGCTGGAGTGCAGTGGCGCTATCTTGGCTCACTGCAACCTCTGCATCGGCCTCCTGAGTAGCTGGGACCACAGATGTGCACCACCACACCTGGCTAATTTTTTGTATTTTGGGTAGAGCTAGGGTTTCACCATGTTGCCCAGGCTGGTCTCAAACTCCTGAGCTCAAGCAGTCTGCCTGCCTCAGCCTCCCAAAGTGCTATGATTATAGGTGTGAGCCACCTCGCTGGGCCATTTTTTATTTTTTATTTATTTATTTAAGAGACAGGGTCTTGCCATGTTGCCCAGGCTGGTCTTGAACTCCTGGGCTCAAAGTGATCCACCTGCTTCGGCCTCCCAAAGTGCTGGGATTACAGGTATGAGCCACCGCACCTGGCCAAATTTTGAATTTTTAAAAAATTTTTAATTGGTGAAATCCCTACAACAAACCTTGAATTCCTTATTCACCGTATGTTGTAGATGAGGGAAAATTATCTGTAACAATTTCACAGCTAGTAAGAGCTGGAATTTGAATCTAAGTGTGTCTAACTCAGTAGTTCTCAGCTGGAGGAGATTTTGGCCCCTAGGAGACATTTGGTAACGTCTGGAGATACTTTTGGCTGTCAAAACTGGGAGCTGGGGATGGGTGATGTTGCCACTGACATCTAGGACAGAGGCCAGGGACCACGTAAATGTCCTACTGTGCACCCAGTAGCCCTCCCACAAGAAATTATTCTACTTCAAATGCCAGTGGGTGCTGAGGTGGAGAAACCCTGGACTCAAAGCCTGTGCTTCTGGCCTTGGGGGTGGGGTCAGTGTTCAGAACAAAATGGAAAAGGGTCACCCCAAGGGCCGTGAGCGGGAAAGGGATGGGATTTCTATGCTGGGGATAATGGAGAATAAGGGCCGCTGGTGAGGCTTCGTTTTCTTCCACGTTTGGCCAGGGCCCTGCTCAATTTCTCCCTGCCTTGCCAAGTCAGTCCTTAGGACTTCACACTAAGCTTGTCCTGGAGTGACCCTGACTCCCAACGCAGGATCGGGGCAAAATATTTACCTGGGTATTCCTGCAGCACTTCCCAGCCAAAGATGCTGGCTTTTGGGGCCAACATGTCCCACCTGCAGCCCTTGAGCAATTAGGACCCTTGCTGTGGGGGGTGGCCATGTGGGCAGGGCACTGCTGAAAGCCAAAAATGGAGTGGCCCAGGGACCAGGTGGCAGCTGAGAACAGTTAGAAGTGGAGTGAATGTGGCAGGGCACAGTGGCTTACACCTGTAATCCCAGCACTTTGGGAGGCTAAGGCAGGTGGATCACCTGAGGTCAGGAGTTCGAGACCAGCCTGGCCAACATGGTGAAACCCCGTCTCTACTAAAAATACAAAAATTAGCCGGGAGTGGTGGTGTGTGCCTGTAGTCCCAGCTACTCGGGAGGCTGAAGGAGGAGAATCGCTTGAACCCGGGAGGTGGAGGTTGCAGTGAGCCGAGATAGCGTCACTGCACTCCAGCCTGGGCAACAGAACGAGACTGTCTCAAAAATAATAATAATAATAATAATAAAATAGGCCGGGCGCGGTGGCTCACGCCTGTAATCCCAGCACTTTGGAAGGCCAAGGTGGGTGGATCACGAGATCAGGAGATCGAGACCATCCTGGCTAACACGGTGAAACCCCGTCTCTACTAAAAATAAAAAAAAATTAGCCGGGCGTGGTGGCGGGCACCTGTAGTCCCAGCTACTTGGGAGACTGAGGCAGGAGAATGGCGTGAACCCAGGAGGTGGAGCTTGCAGTGAGCCGAAATTGCGCCACTGCACTCCAGCCTGGGCGACAGAGCGAGACTCCGTCTCTAAATAAATAAATAAATAAAATAAGTGGAGTAAATGGGCAAAACCAGGAAGATCCTATCAGCCCACGGAGGAATAGGGCAACTTGAGTAGGAAGTAGGGGGCGGCTGGCCTGGGAAACAGCGTTCTGAACTGCAAGTTTGCTTCCCATAGCCATTCCTCCTCCCCAGGCTTGGTCCTCGGGTTCACTATACCCTCCCCGGTGCCAGCCACCATTCTGGACCTCCCCAATACTGGCCTCCCCCTAGACCAGGGAGGATCTAGACCAGAGAGTCTGAATTGACTATGCTAACAGGAAATACCTCTTTCCAAGCCCAGAGCCTCTGAAGAACTAAGGAGTAGAGCGGGGTTCGGGTTGGGGTTGGGGGTAGACAGTCTTGGAGTGATAGGGGAAAAGAAAGATCATACAATCACATCCCCCATGTTCTTTCCTTCACCACCCATGGGGGTGGATAGGGGGATGGAGGAGGGTAAGCAAGGAGGAGGATGTGGTAACAGCTGATTCGTCCCCTGAGGTCACACTTTCCAACAATCAGCTGTTACTGGGGCGCAAGGCAGGAAGTTTCCTTAAAGGCGCAATGTCCTGAACGCAGGCTCAGAATTCTGGAGCTCCAAGGAACTTTATCAATTACCTGATGGAGAGCGTATTTAACAGAGGGAAGGATCTCACCCTCCAGGCTCGTCTCTCCTCAGTTACTCTCAGCCCTTATTTGGAGCTGAAGGAAAAGGCATGGATTTCAGTCTACATGTTCCTCTTTCTGGGGCTTGCGCGGAGTGATAAGGTGGGGTAGGCTTGCCCCTTTAAAAAAGCCGACCAACAGCTTTTGCCAAGTCATTGGGTTCATTTCAGTTTTTGCCCATCCCCCGCTCATCGAGACTCTGATTGGCCCCTGGGGAAGGAGCAGTCTGCTCATTGGTCTCCACCTTCGAAATCTCTTCCCTAAGTAGGCCTGAGTCAGTGAAGAGCTTTGGAGGGCGGGACTGAATGGGGGTTAATCAGAGGATGCGATTGCTGACCATTTGCACTTTGGCATGGCCCATCCCCTAATTTCTGACCAGAAGCCCTCCCTGTACCCGAAGGTGAGGACTGTGCTATGAATCTATTGTTAGAAAGCTACCTCTTGGGAGGCTCTGGGGGCTCTTCTGGGACTGGGAAGAGACATCCCAGAAAAAAGCCTCCTCTGGTTAGGAAGGGCCCCCAGGAGGAGTGGGCTGGGTCTCTCCAGTGAAAGCTGGGCTGGGCGAGGTGAGCATCCTCCCTCCTCCAAAAGGCCTCGATAGCTCTCCAGCGGCAGCCTCTGCTACCCTGGGGGCTGACGCTCTGTCCACTCCTGCTCCTTGGTCCGCGCCACCTTTCCTTAAAGAGCTATAGCGTCCCGCCGAGGCCGGCCAGTCAGTTTGGGAGATGTCTAAAAGAAGCACTCACGGCTCCAACAAGGAGGGGCTGTCGCCCTTTAAGGACTTCCCTGGGCCGGATTCCGAGCTCAGTTTAAAAATGCCAACTCACAGAGCGCACTGGGTTCTGGGAAGGAGGGTGTCGGGCTGAGAACTACACGGACCAGCATGCATTGCAAATGCAGACGCCGTGACTTTCGCCTGCTCTTTAGGACTCTCGTTTGACGTAGCGCTTTTCTAAGCGGGTCGCTGACGCGAAGGGCTGGGCCACGCCTTTCCGTCTATTGGCCGGCTCGTGAGTGGGTGGGCGGGGCTTGGTGCAATTCCGCCCGGCAAAAGGGTGGCCTCCTTGCCAATCAGAGCCAGGGCGCCTGGAGAGGCGGGACCAGGGCGAGGCCCCGGCGCCCCCGGGTGGGCGTGGCCACGTTGCCCAGCAGTGGGCGGTGATTGGCCCCGGGCGGTGCATTCGCAGCTCGTGCGTCACGACGCCGCCAGCTGATCGGAGCCTGGAGCCGGTGTGTGCTGGGCGCCGAGAAGAGACAGCGCCGCCGGCCGTGGGGAGAGGACGCAGTGATTTCCTCCCCTCTGCGCAGCAACCCCCACACCCAGCACCAGGTGGGTGTGAGCTGGCCATCCGGTCACGCAGCGGGGAACCGCGGTAACGGGATGGAGGGTGAAAGTGGGGTCCGGGCGGCCACACCCTGCCCTTCCGGGGAGGAGAGAGGGGGCGGCGGGGGCAGGGGCGCTTCGGGAAGAGGGGCCTGGACTGGCCGGGTTAGTGTGTCAGGAGCTCTGAGGAAAGAGTCCGGGACGGGAGTCGTGGCGGAAGGGCTGGCGGAGTGGCGGGGTTGGGGGAGCCGAGGGGCCGGAGGGCCGGAGGGCCGGGGGCGGCTCACCCGGCGGCCCGCGGTCTGAGGATACAGGGGCCGGCCATCTAGCCTGGGGAGGTTCTGGACCCCCCGAGCGGGCGGCGGGGAGGTGCTTTGCCTCTGTCGGCGTTCACTGGGTCAGAGCCAGTTCAGCGCCAGTTCAGCTCCCTGGCAGGGAAGGGGTCGCTGGGCGGGCCGGCCCCTCCTCTCGTTCCCTCCAGGGGATGTTATGTAAGGGGGGAGGGGAGAGGAGTAGGGGGCGGCGGTGCCGGGGCCTTATGCAACCCAAAGGTTAGGGTTTCACCGCGGTTGGGCGGGGGAAAGAGGGCAAGAGGAGGGCCTGGAAACTCTAACCCCCCCTCCCCAGACTAACTGGCCGTCTTGGGCCGAGAGAAGGTCACCTCTGCACCTCCCCCCAGCCTGTCCGGTTGTGAGGCCCCTAGCCCAGGCCTGGCCCTGACTGCCTGGGAAGCCGGCTGGCTGGGTGGGGCGCCTGGGTTAGTCATCACTGGGCTCCCTCTCTCCCCACCTCCCGGCCAACTCTTGGCCCCTCCCCATGGCCTCCGGCGAGGCTGTCGCCCCCACCTCCCTCCGGCCCTGGTTCCAGCCTCCAACTCCTTTGGCCTGTCATCCTGGCTGTCAGACTGGGCTAGGAGCTGTCAGAGTGCCAGAGGGTTGATGGAGCAGCTGGTCAGAGGGTCAGTGCCCTGGGCCCACCCCGCCCTGCAGCCAAGGGCACCTGCTTGGCATAGACTCTCAGCAGCTGCTGACTCCTCTGAGTTGAACAGAGCTATCTCAGACAGAGGAAGGTCGGACGGAGTTGGACTGGTCACCCAGGGGAAGGAAGATACACAAAGTTCATGCCTCCCAAGAGGGTTTCGGAATTTGAACCGCACCCCGTATCCGCCAATCTTTCTTACCCTCTGAGTATAGAAATTCCAAGGCAAGACCGCCTTGGCCCCTCAGCCTGGCGTGGGCCATGCCCTTGGACTGAGTGTCAGCAGAGACCCGCCCTCCCCAGCTCACATCCCCCGAGCCTGCCACGCCCCCAGCCCCCTCCCTGGGCCATGCTGCAGGGCCCGGCTTTTCCTGCTGATTCATGCGTTGGAACTGTGGGGGCGGGGCTTGGAACTTGGAACAAAGTTCAGACATGGAGGGGCCGGCAGACAGCCTGGAATTCATACCAGATGTACCCGGAATGCGCAAGCGGAATGCCTGGCATCCGAGAGTCCTGGGGAAGCTGCCCAGCCACCCTGCTCATACCTCCCTCCCCTCCAGCCTGTGGTCCCCTGCCCGCCCCTCACAGCCCCAGCCACCCTGCCCACACCTCCCTCCTCTCCAGCCTGTGGTCCCCTGTCCGCCCCTCACAGCCCCGGGGCCTCTGCTGACCTTCTTTCAAACGCTAGGCCTCCTCCCTTCCTCACTCTTCCCCAATCCAGGCCCCCAGAACTCTCCTTCCAGCTGAACTCCCTGGGAACAAGTCATTTGGGCTGATGACTGAACTCATATTTCTGGACCTGAGGTACCACACTTCTAGTACCTGCGTGCTGGTGGGGTGTGTCCAGGGTCTCGGGCTCTGCCCTGTCTGAATGCTGAGGAGGCTGGGCCCCCGGGGGCTGCTAGGGCAGGGGTGGCTGAGAGCAGGACTGGGTTTCTCTAGACTCCAGTTCTGGAAAGAAGAGTAAGGGAAGTCTGTTTACAGCTGCCTCTTGCTGCTCACTGAGGCTAACAGCTTCTGCAGGCCCACATCAGAGCTGCAACCCTTCATTAGAATCTCAAAGGTCTACTGGGGCAGGACCCTGATGGCCAGTGAGTGGGTCAGCGTGGCAGCAACATGCCCTGCTCAGCTCTTTCCCATTTTCCCTCCCTTTCCCCTAGGAGCCTGTTCCTCTCACACCCTCACCTGGCTGAGCCGCAGTAGTTCTTCAGTGGCAAGCTTTATGTCCTGACCCAGCTAAAGCTGCCAGTTGAAGAACTGTTGCCCTCTGCCCCTGGCTTCGAGGAGGAGGAGGAGCTGCTTTCCCCATCATCTGGAAGGTGACAGAAATGGGCTGGGAAGGTCCGAGCAGCAGGGTTGATGATACGTTTTGGGAAAGCTGGAGAGCCTTTGCCCAGATTGGCCCAGCAAGGAGCGGTTTTAGATTAGAGACACTGGCTGAATTGAGGAGTAGAAGGCTCAAACAAGCCCAGGTTAGTTGGTCTTTGTGTGACAGTGGGAAGAAGTGGAGAGAACACTCTGTCTCCCCAACTTCCTTCTTGACCCTCCTTCCGTGTCTCTCATTCTTCCCCACTGGCCTTTCCAGATGAGGTCCGAAAGTAAGTTCACTCTTCCAGGAAAAGTGACACTGAACCCGGTGTGAGGATCATCCCTCTGCTCTTATTTTTCCCTGCATTTCCTTAGGCTGGCCCAGACTCTCGATTCCTGGCCGCTTACCTGTGTCTGAGACCCTTAGGCCTCCTGTCTCAGTTTCTCCACCTGTGAGATGGGCAGCCAGACAGATGAGTGTACGTGAGGGAGTCAGAAGCCCACCTGGGCTCTCGCGCCGCTGTGGGTGGGAACACACACTTTTCACATAAGCTGTTGTCCCTCCCCCATCCCTGACACCATCACCCAGGAGCTGGGCGGGGTAATGGGAAGCTGGAGGAGGGGGTTAGAGTTAGACCAATGCAAGGAGCTAGGAGGAGCTCGCCTCTCCACGATGTCCCCCCATGCAAGGGTGGCCCAAGGCTTCCCCTGATATCCAAAGCAGGACAGCAGCCCCTTGGTGGGATTCTAACTGCCGCTGCCCTGTTTCTTTCCTCACTTTGCTTTCCAAGGTGGTGTGTGATCCCCAGCTCAGGCCTGTGCAGATGGGAAATTCTCCCCTGCAGCAAGCAGGGGAGGTGGGTTGTGGGATGTGACCTCCTTCTGGATATCAGGCAGTGTAAACCTGCCCCCTCCAGCCCTGATCCATTCTCACCCAGCGGCTACAGGAAGCTGTCTGTTCGATTTGGTGGGAGGAGATGTGCAGGGAGCTGTATCTTATCCTCCGCTTGTGAAAAACTCAAGGATGTGGAGAAGAGTAGACTGTGGAACCCTGCCCTTCTGCAGCCAAGCTGAGTGGGACAGTGGTAGAGAGGAGGGGATAGACGCATAGGCTGCAACAAAGGTCACTCTGTTCCTGGACACTGCCTCCGTCCTTTCTTCTTGCTTCACTGGCCACAGCGTCTCCCTCCAGCCCTCGCATGTGCCTCTGCCATCTTCACCCATCATGGAGCAGAGGTGAGGAAAGGGAGCCTGGAAATGCGGAGACCAGTGAAGGACCAGGCCTGGAGAGCACAGGGTCCTACCTGGGCATCCAACAGAGGAGCCCATAAAGGCCAGGAGCACCCCAAAAGGAGGGAGGACAGCCAGCCTCCATCGACGGCAAGCCTCCAGCCCTCTCCTCCTTTGATCGCCATTTCTCTCCAGGCTTTCTGCCTCCAAGATGTGGCACCATAGTGCAGTGCCCTGTGGCTTCACCGCCCTACTTCCACCTCCGCCCAGCCTGTAATGTTTATGTAAGCAGCCTCAAGGACCAAGAGCCATCTGCGAAAGGACATACACAGGAAATTCATAAAAGAAATCGGAATGGATAAAACCATGAAAAAAATGTATGCTTCATTAGTAATTAAAGAAAGGCAAATAGAGCTGAAAGCATTTTTCCCTTAGCAAACCATAACAGAAAAAAATAAGACCCAATATTGGCAAAGAGACTATTGAAATGACATTGCCATATATTGCGCGTGGGAGTATACATCGTATACATCGGTGCAGGCTTCCTGGATGGCGGTTGGATAATATGTGTCATGTAGCCTAAAAGCTCCACGTCCTTTGACCTATGAATTCTATCTTTGGGAATTTATCCTAAGAAAATAATTAAGGATTTAGTTAGTGATAAGATGTTCATCCTAGGTTTGCAATGGAGAAAAATGGGAAGCAATGGTTTGGTTGGGAATTCATTCCTTTTCTGCTGTAATGAAAGTTTGCAGTAGGGGATTTTGCTTAGGGAAATTATTGTATCTCCATCCAGATGGTGGGGTACTGCACAGACATTAAAAGTCATGTAAAAGAACATCTGACTGAAAGAAAAATACTCCTTGAATATTAAAAGGTTGTAAAAATAGTGCATGTTATGTGATCTCAATTTTGTCTTTTAAAGTATGGGTGTATACTTGTATACGTAGAGCAGATAAAAAAGACGAAAGGCATGCTAAAAAATGTTTAGTGGTTATCTTTGGATGGTGGAACAAAGTCACTGAAATTTTCATCTTTAGTTTTTCTGTAATTTCCAAATTTTCTACATTAATTGTGTATTGCTTTCCTATAATAAATATAATTTAAGAGATTGGTGTTATTATTTAAACCTTTGGAGAAGTGGGGGTAGAATAATGAAGGGAAGACCTCAGCTTTTTGGTGAGAAGGTTTGGTTGGGATGCCTCTTCGTCTATGAACTTAATTCTTTGAAGTAGCTGGAATCCTTCCTCTCAGGCTGCAGGAAACAGCTCTGAATTGCTGGCTGACTGCTAGCTGAAGAGGTGTGGAGTGGAGTAAGATGGAAGGAAAGCAGTACAAACCTGGGGCTCTTCAGGTGGTGAGGGGCTGGGGGAGACTTTTCCTCTTAAGGCTGGAGGGTTCTAGAATCTTAACAGCCCTGCTACTGAGAGCAGGACAGATCTGTTTTTCTCTTCTGACTCTGTCCCAGCCTTGAAGGGACCCTGTGTTACCTTTCCTTGTCCTTGGATTGTTAGATACCCTACCTACCCAACAGGTACCAGGCCTTTGGGGAAGGGGGTGCTTTTCAAGACCGGCGGCCTGCGATTCCCTTTTGCCTCGTCTTCCTAATGAGGCTCCTCTGTAGGGCCAAAAACAATGCTAGGGGTCAGGGCGGGGCCCAGTGCGTCGCTTCTCCAACATGGGGGCTCCTGGGGGTTGTGGAAGCGGGGAGCAGAACTGCTGGAATTACAGGTTTTCTGGGATATGTTAAAGGCCTGGAAACCTCAGGAGGCAGAAGGGGTGGCTCCAAGAAAGTGGGGCGCCCCCTCCCCACCACGGATGCTGGGAGGGAAGTGGGGGCGGCGGCGAGACTCGGGCAGGCACGGGTGGGCTGTGCTGGCCTCTGCTTCCAGGGTGTGGCGGTGACGCTCAGTAGGTGAAAGGCTCTGGAGCTGGAGGAGGAGGTCGAGGTTCGCGGGCGGGGCCCGGGAGTGTCAGGTGAGGTTAGACTGGAGACCCAGGTCTGCAACTCCAGCGCTTCAGGACGCCTGGAGCTGGGGAGGAACCCTATTGGTGAACATCCTGGAGGCCCCCCGAGCTCTAGGGTCCGGAGCCCCCGAACCGCTCCCCTGGCTGGGGCGGGACGCGATCGGTGGCCAAGGCTCCGGGGGTGGTGGCCCCGCGGCTGCTCCAATCACCGCGCAGCCGAGGGATGGGGCGTGGACGAGCAGGGAAAAGTTCCTGCGGATTTCGAAGGCGGGGCCGGGAGGGGAGCCGGGGGCCCAGCCCTGCAGGAAAGCGGGTTCCAGTCCTGGCCGAGAGTGCGGGCACCAAGCGGACAGACTTGGACCCCCCGCCCCCCCAACCGCTGCCCGGCCATGGCGCCCCCGGGGCTCCTGGTGGCCGGCGCCTCCTTCCTTGCGTTCCGAGGGCTGCACTGGGGGCTGCGGCGGCTGCCCACGCCGGAATTGGCCACTCGGGACCGCTGGCAGTGGCGGAACCTCTGCGTCTCCCTGGCGCACAGCCTGCTCTCGGGGGCCGGGGCACTGCTCGGGTGCGGGCTTGGGGGTTCGAGGCGCACCGGGCGAGGGCGAGGGGTGGGAGGCTGAGGCCGGGAGACCCGGCGGGCGTCTCCAGAGTTGAGACTGGGGTGGGGGCGCCCACAGAGAGAGCGGGGTCAGGGCCTGGAGAGGCTAACCATGCCCCTCCCTTCCCCCTCCATACCCCAGCCTGTCACTGCACCCTCAGATGGCCGCCGACCCCATCCATGGCCACCCGAGCTGGGCCCTGGTGCTGGTGGCCGTGTCTGTGGGTAAGTCTGCAGGGAAGGCTGGGCCGGTGGGGCGACGGGGGGTGCGGGGGGCAGCTTCTGCTGTCCTTCGAGGTCCATTCCCCTCCCCCGTGGGGGTTAAACGTTCCTGAAGCTTTTACCAAGGGAAACCTAAGAACTGGGAGAGGGGCGGGGCAGGGCGGGGAGGGGGGAGCTGGAAATCCTCTCTAAGCTGCCCAGGCTCTGAAGCAGCCTAACCTCTACCCCCATGCCCACAGGTTACTTCCTGGCAGACGGAGCTGACCTGCTGCGGAACCAGACCTTGGGCAAGACCTGGGATCTTCTCTGTCATCATTTGGTGGTGAGACTGAGGGGAGAAGCCAGACAGGAGGGAGGAGGGAACCCTGTCCAACCTGAGCTTCCCAGTCTTTCCTCTTTCTTCTTTTTTTTGAGACAGAGTCTCACTCTGTCACCCAATTTGGAGTCCAGTGGTTCAGCCTCAGCTCACTGCAGCCTTCGCCTCCGGGGTTCAAGCAATTCTCCTCCCTCAGCCTCCCATGTAGCTGGAATTACAGGCACCCACCACCACACCCAAGTAATTTTTATATTTTTACTAAAGATGGGGTTTCTCTATGTTGGCCAGGCTGGTCTCGAAATTCTGACCTCAGGTGATCCACCCACTTCGGCCTCCCAAAGTGACGGGGTTACAGGCATGAGCCACCGCCCCTGGCCCTCTCTTCATTTTTCTATCCTATCATTTCCCACAGAGTCTCTGCCCCCAGCTGGTGCTTGGCTCCCCAGTCTTAGGCTGAGTTAGGGGGAGGAGGTGGCTGCTGGCCACAGCTGGGGAGTCCAGACACCCACCATCCAAGGGCACCTACCATGTGAGCCTAAGGAGTTCGGGTCCCCCTACAGGTGTGCAGTTGATCACGGAAATGTGGAATATGGAGCTTTTCTGAAAAGGGGGTGCCCTAGTATAGGGTGTGGGTATGCGGTATGAAAGCCCTAGGCCAGGTGTAGTGGCTCACGCCTGTAATCCCAGAACTTTGGGAGGCCGAGGAAGGTGGATCACGAGGTCAGGAGATCGAGACCATCCTAATACAGTGAAACCCCGTCTCTACTAAAAATACAAAAATTAGCTGGGTGTGGTGGTGCACGCCTGTAGTCCCAGCTACTCGGGAAGCTGAGGCAGGAGAATCTCTTGAACCAGGGAAGCGGAGGTTGCAGTGAACCAAGATCACACCACTGCACTCCAGCCTGGTGACAGAGTGAGACTCTGTCTCAAAAAAAAAAAAAAAAAAGAAAGAAAAGAAAGCCCAGGAATGGGAAGTTAAAGGGGTGTTAGGGGATGAGACAGCCCCTCCCTGGGCCAATCCTGGCTCCATCTATGGAAGGGTTGTTTCAAGGCTGCTTAGGGCCCCAGGATAAAGGTAAAAGCATAAAGGTCAGGTGTTTGGGGAGTCCCACAGAGTGCGTGGAAGCCTCTCTTAAGGCCTGGGTTATTGGGACATGATGGCTGGCAGGTTGTGGGGGGTCCTCTGACCTGTGACCCTGGCTCCCAGGTGGTGAGCTGCCTCAGCACCGCTGTTCTGTCTGGCCACTACGTGGGCTTCTCCATGGTGTCTCTGCTCCTGGAGTTGAACTCTGCCTGCTTGCACCTGCGGAAGCTGCTGTTGCTCTCTCGCCAGGCCCCATCCCTGGCCTTCAGCGTGACCAGCTGGGCCTCCTTGGCCACCCTGGCCCTCTTCCGCCTGGTCCCGCTGGGGTGGATGAGTCTGTGGCTATTCCGGCAGCGCCACCAGGTTCCTCTTGCTCTGGTCACCCTGGGTGGAATTGGGCTGGTCACTGTGGGCGTCATGAGCATCATATTGGGGATCCGCATTCTGGTCAATGATGTCCTGCGGTCTCGACCCCATCCACCCAGCCCCGGGCACGAGAAAACCAGGGGGACCAGGACACATCGTGACGATGGACCTGTCACCAGGGACAATTCCACTCTCAGCCTGAAAGACTAGAGAAAAGCCATGGGCCCCTCGCTGGGGGAGGTGGGGCCAGGACAAGGAGATGAGAGTCTTCCATGCACAGTCCCCCATCGGGGTGAGGGCCAGACTGGCTCATCAGCATCTCGGTTTCTCTTCCAGCTAACTCACATCCCTTCCCCTTGCTAGGATCTAAGAAGAAATGCTGATGCTGGATGGGTGGGAACCTGGGTTTCTGTTTACTGAAATCCGTCATCAGATGAGTGCCCTTTCCAGCAAATAAACTCAAGAAGTACAGCCAGATCTGTCAGTAAAGGGTGGCAGGAGGCAAGCAGCTGGAAGAAACTGCCAGTGGAGACAGAAGCTCTTTGCTTTAACCCAGGGACATGTCGGGGAAGGTGAAGTCCCACTAGGATCAGAGAGATCTGGTATGGGGCGAGTAGGGACAGAGAAAAGAGATCTCACCTATAACCAAATTCTGGCAGGGGGAGGAAGGTAGAGGAGGTGCTATCTGTCCCGGCAGAGATGGACGTGATAGTTGCCAAGAGACAGAACCTGGGCCACAGCAATTGCTGCTAATATTTCTGGTTCTCAAAGCCACACTCCTGTTTTTCTTTCTTTTGTTTTTCTTTTTTATTTTTTTATGAGATAGCATCTCACTCTGTCACCCAGGCTGGAGTGTAGTGGCACGATTCCAGCTCACTGCAACCTCAGCCTCTTGGGTTCAAGTGATTCTCCTGCCTTAGCCTCCCAAGTAGCTGGGACTACAGGCATGCACCACCAAGACCAGCTAATTTTTGTATTTTTTGGTGGAGAGGTTTCACCATGTTGCCCAGGCTGGTCTTGAACTCCTGACAAGTGATCCACCTGCCTCGGCCTCCCAGAGTGCTGGGATTATAGATATGAGCCACTACGCCCGGCACACACTCCTGTTTTTCTGCTTAACCCTGGTCCTACTGTGTCCTTTTAATTTTTTTAAATTTTTAAATTTTTTTGGTGTCTTTTTACTTTTCGTTTTTTTTTTTCTTTTCTTTTTTCTTTTTCTTTTTTCTTTTTCTTTTTTTTTTTTTTTGAGACAAGTTCTTGCTCTGTCGCCCAGGACAGCGTGTAGGACTTGATCTTGGCTCACTGGAATCTCTGCCTCCCAGGCTCAAGCAATACTCCTGCCTCCCAGCTTAGCCTCCCAAGTAGCTGGGACTACAGGTGCACGCCACTGCACCAGGCTAATTTTGGTGTTTTCTTATAGAGACCAGGTTTTGCCATGTTGCCCAGGCTGGTCTCAAACTTTTGCACTCAAGTGATCCACCCACCTCAGCCTCCCAAAGTGCTGGGATTACAGACGTGAGCCACCGTACCTGGCCTCTTTTGACTTTTCTTTTTTTTTTTTTTTTTTTTTTTTCTGGAGACGGAGTCTCGCTCTGTCGCCCAGGCTGGAATGCAGTGGCCGGATCTCAGCTCACTGCAAGCTCCGCCTCCCGGGTCTACGCCATTCTCCTGCCTCAGCCTCCCGAGTAGCTGGGACTACAGGCGCCCGCCACCTCGCCCGGCTAGTTTTTTGTATTTTTTTAGTAGAGACGGGGTTTCACTGTGTTAGCCAGTATGGTCTCGATCTCCTGACCTCGTGATCCGCCCGTCTCGGCCTCCCAAAGTGCTGGGATTACAGGCTTGAGCCACCGCGCCCGGCCCTCTTTTGACTTTTCAAAGACAATTCGGATTATTAGAGGAATGAACACAGGGCTAGGTCTGTCTTCTTAGGATGGCACTGAAGTCCAGAATCACAGAAGGAACTCAAGCACCCACTTGGGTGCCCAGTACAGAGTTTTCCCAGGCCCAGGCTTTCGTGGAAGAATGAGGGCAGAGGCAGAGCGTGTGAGAGAAGGCTGCAGGAGGATAAAGGAATAGCTGGCCTTCTGGCCGGGCGTGGTGGCTCACGCCTGTAATCCCAGCACTTTGGGAGGCTGAGATGGGAGGATCACCTGAGGTCAGGAGTTCAAGACCAGCCTGGTAAACATGGTGAAACCCTGTCTCTACTAAAAATACAAAAATTAGCCAGATACCTGTAATCCCAGCTACTCAGGAGGCTGAGGCAGGAAAATCGCTTGAACCCAGGAGGCAGAGGCTGCAGTGAGCTGAGATCGTGCCACTACACTCCAGCCTGGGCAACAGAGTGAGACTCCGTCTCAAAAGAAAAAAAAAAAAGGAAGAGCTGGACCTTTTCTGAGATTCATTCATAAGCTCTTCCTCCCTGTTGCTTCTGCTGTGTTTTTTTTTTTTTTTTTTTTTTTTTTGAGACGGAGTCTCGCTGTGTCTCCCAGGCTGGAGTGCAGTGGCGTGATCTCGGCTCACTGCAAGCTCCGCCTCCCGGGTTCACGCCATTCTCCCGCCTCAGCCTCCCAAGTAGCTGAGACTACAGGCGCCCGCCACCACGCCCGGCTAGTTTTTTTTTTTGTATTTTTAGTAGAGACGGGGTTTCACCATGTTAGCCAGGATAGTCTCGATCTCCTGACCTCGTGATCCACCCGCCTCGGCCTCCCAAAGTGCTGGGATTACAGGCTTGAGCCACCGCGCCCGGCCTTTTTTTTTTTTTTTTTTTTTTTTTTTTTTGAGACAGAGTCTCGCTCTGTCACCCGGGCTGGAGTGCAGTGGCCAGATCTCAGCTCACTGCAAGCTCCGCCTCCTGGGTTCACGCCATTCTCCTGCCTCAGCCTCCCGAGCAGCTGGAACTACAGGCGCCGCCACCACGCCCGGCTAGTTTTTTTGTATTTTTTTTAGTAGAGACGGGGTTTCACCGTGTTAGCCAGGATGGTCTCGATCTCCTGACCTCGTGATCCGCCCGTCTCGGCCTCCCAAAGTGCTGCTGCTGTGTTTTTTTTTCTGTTGAACAAGACCGCTTCCTTCCCAGAACATCCAGGTGATGGGAAGTGCCGAGCAGATTAAGGCTGTTCTACTAAACAATGAACTGAGAGAGGCAACCCTTAGCCATCCACAGAAAAGGTACATGAGCAAAAGCAAGAGACAGGAAGATTGTCTTCAAAAAAACCTTGCTAAGAAGCGGAAGTACAGAAAGACACAAAGAATGACAGAGACAGACATACATAGATTGAGCGACAGATAGAAAGACAGAAGGATTATTCGCATAGAGGTGACAGAGGCAAAAAGGGATGGAGGGCAAAAGAGACAGGCCTTAGCAGAAATATGGAGAAAGGCTGTCATAGATCCTGAGAGACACCAACGTCACAGAACTGATAAAATGGTTATAAACAAAAAGGACCAGAAAAATAGAAATAAAGGCCAACAAGAAGAGACCCCAAGGCTGAAAGGCACCCAGAGTCTAGACAGTGAACTAGAGTGAGTCAGCCCGGCACGGTGGCTCATGCCTGTAATCCCAACACTTTGGGAGGCCGAGGCGGGCGGATCACGAGGTCAGGAGATCCAGACCATCCTGACTAACACGGTGAAACCCTGTCTCTACTGAAAATGCAAAATATTAGCTGGGCGTGCTGGCAGGTGCCTGTAGTCCCAGCTACTCAGGAGGCTGAGGCAGAAGAAAGGCGTGAACCCGGGAAGCGGAGCTTGCGGTGAGCTAAGGCCACTGCACTCCAGCCTGGGCGACAGAGCCAGACTCTGTGTCAGAAAAAAAAAAAAAAAAAAAAAGGGCCGGGCGCAGTGGCTCACGCCTGTAATCCCAGCACTTTGGGAGGCCGAGGCAGGCGGATCACGAGGTCAGGAGATCGAGACCATCCTGGCTAACACGGTGAGACCCAGTCTTTACAAAAATATAAAAAATTAGCCGGGCGAGGTGGCGGGCGCCTGTAGTCCCAGCTACTCGGGAGGCTGAGGCAGGAGAATGGCGTGAACCCGGGAGGCGGAGCTTGCAGTGAGCTGAGATCCGGCCACTGCACTCCAGCCTGGGCGACAGAGCGAGACTCCGTCTCAAAAGAAAATAAAGGAAATAGAGTGAGTGACAAGGAGGAACACCCAGGCTCAGGAGCGATGGAGGAAATACTGGCAGATAGAGAGATCAGAAGAGCAAGAGGAGAGGTGGGCACAGAGAAGAGGGGGGATGAGTCCGGGGAGCTGAGAAGCGGAAGAGCAGAAGGCGGAGGAGGCAGTCAGTGGGAAGATTCACCAACGGAAGAGACCAGGAGATACGGGGACTTGGAGGCAGGCAGAAAGACAAAGGACAAACAGCTGCAATGCAAACCTAATGACATAGGCTGACAGTAACCGGTCAGCAGAGACTGGTAGGAAGGTAAGGACGAGTCAGAATCAGGGGTGTCAACTGAGATGCAAATATAGGCAAAGGAGCTGACAAAGAGAATCACAGAGAGAAAAAAAGGAGGAGGGCGCAGAATGATTTAAATATCCAGGCCAGCCGGGCACGGTGGCCCAAGGCTGTAATCCCAGCACTTTGGGAGGCCGAGACGGGCGGATCACGAAGTCAGGAGATCGAGACCATCCTGGCTAACACGGTGAAACCCCGTCTCTACTAAAAATATACAAAAAACTAGCCGGGGGTGGTGGCGGCGCCTGTAGTCCCAGCTACTCGGGAGGCTGAGGCAGGAGAATGGCGGGAACCCGGGAGGCAGGGCTTGCAGTGAGCTGAGATCTGGCCACTGCCCTCCAGCCTGGGCGACAGAGCGAGACTCCGTCTCAAAAAAAAAAAAATAAATAAATAAAAATAAGTATCCAGGCTGGGCATGGTGGCTCACGCCTGTCATCCCAGCACTTTGGGAGGCTGAGGCGGGCGGATCACCTGAGGTCAGGAGTTCGAGACCAGCCTGGCCAACATAGTGAAACCTCGTCTCTACTAAAAGTACAAAAATTAGCCGGGCGTGGTGGCAGGTGCCTGTAATCCCAGCTACTCAGGAGGCTGAGGCAGGAGAATCGTTTGAACCTGGGAGGCCGAGGTTGTTGTGAGCCGAGATCATGCCATTGCACTCTAGCAGGGGTGACAGAGTGAGACTCCATGTCAAAAAAAAAATTGAATATCCAAAGGAAGAACAAAGAAGAGGCAGGAACCCAGAGATGAAGAGAGAAGAAAAAGAAATACCAGGTGTGAAAAAAAAAATGAGAGGGATTGTGAGAAGTCTCCATCATGGAGTCGTAAAAACAGGCGCAAAGGATGAAAATAACGAATCGAGACTGAGGAAAACACAGTCGGAAGGAGCTAAACACAAGCAGAAAATAAGAGCAGAGTATTTAAATGTAATTAGATAAAAACCCAAGAGGCGAAGGTATAGGTAGTGAGCTAGAGAAACAATGTAGAATTTTGTCAGAGTCTGTACTTTTAGAAGTCATATCTTTGCTGGCTGGACATGGTGGCTCATGCCTGTAATCCCAGCACATTGGGAGGCCGAGGTAGGAGGAGTGATTGAGCTGAGGAGTTCAAGTCCAGTCTGGGCAACATATTGAGACCGCCTCTCTACAAAAAAAAAAAAAAAAAAGTTACTTTCTTTTTTCTTTCTTTTCCTTTTTATTTTTTTTTGAGACAGAGTTTCATTCTTGTCGCCCAGGCTGGAATGCAGTGGCACATCCTGGCTCACTGCAAAGTCTGTCTCGTGGACTCAAGCGATTCTCCTGCCTCAGCCTCCCTAGGAGCTGGGATTATAGGTACCCATCACCACACCTGGCCAGTTTTTGTATTTTTAGTAGAGACGGGGTTTCACCATATTGGCCAGGCTGGTCTCAAACTCCTGACCTCAGGTGATCCGCCTGCCTTGGGCTCCCAAACTACTGGGGTTATAGGTGTAAGCCAACATGCCGGTCAAAAAAAAATTTTTAAGTAAAAAAAAAAGTAATATCTACAAAACTCAATTTGCCATCTTAACTGAATGCCTTGATGAACAAAAATGTTACCTGCCTTGAGTTTTTTTTTTTTTGGTTGGAATCTCATTCTGCCGCCCAGGCTGGAGTGCAGTGGCGTGATCTCAGCTCACTGCAAGCTCCGCCTCCTGGGTTCACACCATTCTTCTGCCTCAGCCTCCCGAGTAGCTGGGACTACAGGCGCCTGACACCACACCTGTTTTGCCACGCCAATTTTTTGTATTTTTTTAGTAGAGACGGGGTTTCATCTTGTTAGCCAGGATGGTCTTGATCTCCTGACCTTGTGATCCGCCCGTCTCGGCCTCCCAAAGTGCCGGGATTACAGGCTTGAGCCACCGCGCCCGGCCTGCCTTGAGTTTTTAAAGAAAAATAAATGTGACAAACTCATGTGAGGAATCTATTCTTTAAATACGTGTTGAGGTTGATATGAACTGATTCTAAGTTATACACCTTTTCTTTGGCCACTGGTATCCATTTGTGATGGTTTGAGCGAGTGTCCCTCTTGGTAATACTTGGTAGTATCTACAAAGGGCGCCCAAGAACTTGACCATTAGGGAAACATGGCTGTTTCTGCGGATTAACTAGTCAAGCCCATACAGGAAGAGTGAGATGAGCTCCCAGTTGGGGCAGGCAGGAAGAATTTAGGACCACACACAGATTCCTACCAGTGAAACGTGAGGAAGGCAGGACTGGATTTGTGATCACAATAGAGTAAGTAGGCAGAGAATTGGAGTGTGGGCTACATAAAAATGATGTCAATCAAAGAAGAATGGTCAATTAAGACCCTAAGAAAAGGAAGTTCCAAAATGCAGAGGTTAAAAAAAAAAAATGCAGAGGTTGCCAGATGCTACATTTGGTAGGAGGCTGGCTAGCAGAATGGTGCTTTGTCAGACCTCACCGTGGCCCAGGAAAATGGTCCTCAAGACAGACTCCACGCCTACCAAGCGACTTGCTAATGATTTCTTTGTCCTCCAGGAGAGGGAAGGGGTTTTTCTGGATGGGATACATTGATATTTTATGGCCTTGAAACACTACCCTGATTATAAATTAATAAATTGCTATGCAAGTAATTGCATTAATTGCATCAATCTCTTATGAGCCTGGTTACTTGGAGTTACTTTTTGGCCCCAATGGTGTCCTGATTTACAATTCAATGCTAGATTGTGGAGGCTTTGCCTTGGGAAGGTTTCCATCCTGACGTGTCCTGATACCCTCTACAATCAAAAAGCAAATCCTGGCTGGGCTCAGTGGCTCATGCCTGTAATCCCAGCACTGTGGGAGGCTGAGGCTGGCGGATCACTTGAGGTCAGGAGTTCGAGACCAGCCTGGCCAACATGGCAAAACCCCATCTCTACTAAAAATACAAAAATTAGCTGGGCATGGTGGCAGGCGCCTGTAATGCCAGCTACTTGGGAGGCTGAGGCAGGAGAATCATTTGAACTCAGAAGGTGGAGGTTACAGTGAGCCGAGATCATGCCACTGCACTCTAGCCTGGACAACAGAGCAAGACTGTGTCTCAAAAAAAAAAAAAAGCAAATCCAGGGTCAGGCGAGGTGGTTCATTCCTCTAATTCCAGGGAGGCTGAGGCTTGGGCCCAGGAGGTCAAGACTGGCCTGGGTAACATAGCAAAACCTCATCTTTACAAAATTTCTTTTAAAATTAGCCAGGTGTGGTAGCACAAGCCTATAGTACCAGCTATTTTGGAGGCTGAAGTGATATGATCACTTGAACCTAGGTGGTCAAGGCTGCAGTGAGCCATAATCGGGCCACTGCATTCCAGCCTGGGTGACAGAACAAGACCCTTTCTCTAAAATAAAAATACATAAATAAATAAGCAAACACAATGTATTCAGTAGAATGAACTTAGAGCAAGAGAGTGGATTCAGACAGGTGTTTTTTGTTGTTGTGGTTTTTTTTGTTTGTTGTTGTTTTTGTTTGTTTTGTTTTGTTTTTTTGAGACAGAGTCTCCGTCTGTTGCCCAGGCTGGAGTGTAGTGGTGTGATCTTGGCTCACTGCAAGCTCCGCCTCCCAGGTTCACATCATTCTCCTGCCTCAGCCTCCCGAGTAGCTGGGACTACAGGTGCCCGCCACCACGCCCGGCTAATTTTTTGTATTTTTAGTAGAGATGGGTTTTACCGTGTTAGCCAGGATGGTCTTGATTTCCTGACCTTGTGATCTGTCCTCCTCAGCCTCCCAGAGTGCTGGGATTACAGGCGTGAGCCACCGCACCTGGCTGTTTTGGTTTTTTTTGTTTGTTTTTTTTTTTGAGACAAGCTGTCACTCTTTCACCCAGGGTAGAGTGCGGTGGGTCGATCTCAGCTCGCTGCAGCCTCCACCTCCCAAGTTCAAGAGATGCTCCTGCCTCAGCCTTCCGAGTAGCTGGGACTACAGGCATGTGCCACCACACCTGGCTAAGTTTTGTATTTTTAGTAGAGACAGGGTTTCACTGTGTTGGCCAGGCTGGTCTTGAACTGCTGACCTCAAGTGATCCGCCCACCTTGGCCTCCCAAAATGTTGGGATTACAGGTGTGAGCCATTACATCCAGTCGGATTCAGAGAGTTTAGAATGATTTTCAGTGCCAAAGGTTGAAACCAAAAGAATCTTGTAGCCAAATTAATCCTCAATCAACAAGAAAATTAAACAGAAAACTTCATAACTGAACTGCCAAAATTTTATCACATAAAGTCTGGATTTTGTTGGGCTGCAAATTAGAAGTCCTCATTTTGCAAGAAGCTACATAAGGGAAGTTACTCTTTTGAGAGGAGCTCTTGTGTTGAGATGAAATGTTTATTTAGGAGCATCCCTGGCTGAACATTTGTCAGGCACCATTTATTTATTTATTTATTTATTTATTTATTTATTTATTTATTTATGAGACGGAGTCTCGCATCTTGTCCCTGAGGCTGAAGTGCAGTGGCACAATCTCAGCTCACTGCAACCTCTGCCTTACGGTTTCAAGCGATTCTTCTGCCTCAGCCTCCCAAGTAGCTGGGACTACAGGCACCCGCCACCACGCCCGGCTAGTTTTTTTTGTATTTTTTAGTAGAGACGGGGTTTCACCGTGTTAGCCAGGATAGTCTCGATCTCATGACCTCGTGATCCGCCCCTCTCGGCCTCCCAAAGTGCTGGGATTACAGGCTTGAGCCACCGCGCCCGGCCAGATTCAATATATTTCAATGAAATACTATGGCAGCAGCCCTAGATGGTTCCCCTGTTTCCCTCCCCCATCTCCTCCATCTCCCCAGCACCCCACTCCTGTTTGCTGTTAAGGTGGAAATATTTGGATTCCACACAGTTGGGGTTGGGGAAGGAAGGGCAGGAGTTTGAAGAAAACAATGCTTGGACAAGCTGCTAAGGGGAGCGAGTGAATAGGTAGCAGGACTGGCCTGCGTCAGTGCAGCAGGAATTTGTGGTACTCCAGTGCTGCAGGCTTCTCTATCCTCTTCTAGCAATGCCCTGACCTGGCATCTGGGGCAGAGAGAGCTTCCGTGCCAGCCTCTCAGGCCCCAGGATTAGCAATGCCAACCAGTGAAGGTTTGGGAGATGAGGGAGTCCTCTTAAGGGCACAGATTGGCAGGCTACAGTAAGGGGCAAGGCTTCAGCCAAAGACAGTATTTACTACCAACCGGGCGCAGTGGCTCACGCCTGTAATCCCAGCACTTTGGGAGGCCGAGCTGGGCAGATCATGAGGTCAAGGGATGGAGACCATCCTGGCTAACATGGTAAAACCCCATCTCTACTAAAAATACAAAAAATTAGCTGGGCATGGTGGCAAGTGCCTGTAATCCCAGCTGCTCAGGAGGCTGAGGCAGGAGAATCACTTGAACCTGGGAGGTGGAGGTTGCAGAGAGCCGAGATCGTGCCACTGCACTCCAGTCTGGGCGACAGAGTCAGATTCCGTCTCAAAAAAAAAAAAAAAAAAGCAGAATATGTTCCACAGTACCAAGCTAAGTGATGTTCATGTCTACAGAGGAAAGCTGAAATGCACCTCTGCCCTCCACAATTACTGCATTCCTGAAGAGTGCAGAAATCAATACTTGACAAATAGAAGTCTGCCTTTCAAACGGAAACAGCCTGACTTATAAATATCACTCCAGAGGAATGTATCTGACTTGATGGATGTTTAGTCGTCAGCCGACTCCTACCTTTCTACCTTGAAATTTCTCCATTCTGTGGCCTGTCTATAAAGAAAGAGGCAAAACAGTGTATAGGAAAGCGCCCTGAACCAAACCAAAGACCTCGATTCTGATTCTGGCTGTGCTACAGACTAGCTGAGTATGTATGCCTGGATAAGTCACTTAGCCAGCCCTTGCCCAAACTCCCCATTGCATTAAAAATAGTTTTTAGGCCGGGCATGGTGGCTCACGCCTGTAATCCCGGCACTTTGGGAGGGCCGAGTCAGAAGGATTTCGTGAGGTCAGGAGTTTGAGACCAGCCTGGCCAACATAGTGAAACGCTGTCTATACTAAAAATACAAAAATTAGCTAGCAGTAGTGGCACCTGCCTGTAATCCAGCTACTCTGGAGGCTGAGGCAGGGGAATCGCTTGAGCCTGGGAGGTGGAGGTTGTGGTGAACTGAGATCGCACCATTGCACTCCAGTCTGGGCAACAGAGTGAGACCCTGTCTGAAAAAGAAAACAAAAGGAATTGTTTTAAAATTTTTACCGTTCTGAAAGCACATTGACATCCTTTGCATTTTTTTTTTCTAATTATTTCACTTTGATTAGTAAATTCTCAACTAGATTGAGGGGCTGTATGGGTTACAATTCCTCTGCATCCTCCCCAATAAACTTGGTGGGAATTTCAGACTTTTTGTTTGTTTGTTTTTTCCGAGACGGAGTCTCGCTCTGTAACCCAGGCTGGAGTTCAGTGGCGCGATCTCGGCTCACTGCAACCTCCGCCTCCCGGGTTCAAGCGATTCTCCTGTCTCAGCCTCCCGAGTAGCTGGAACTACAGGTGCATGCCACCACGCCCAGCTAATTTTTGTACTTTTAGTAGAGACGCGGTTTCACCATGTTGGCCAGGCTGGCCTTGGACTCCTGGCCTTAAGCGATCCGCCCGCCTCAACCTCCCAAAGGGCTGCGATTCCAGGCATGAGCTACCGCCCCCCCCCCATGGGCTTGATTCTTTCTGCTCCCCTGTGAACCCTACTGGTTGTCTTTTTTCCTGCTTTATCCCTCGTCCTCGGTAGACAGTGGGCACTCAATAAAGAATGGTTAAATGAATGAATGCGGCCGGGCGCGGTGGCTCAAGCCTGTAATCCCAGCACTTTGGGAGGCCGAGACGGGAGGATCACGAGGTCAGGAGATCGAGACCATCCTGGCTAACACGGTGAAACCCCGTCTCTACTAAAAAATACAAAAAACTAGCCGGGCGAGGCGGCGGGCGCCTGTAGTCCCAGCTACTTGGGAGGCTGAGGCAGGAGAATGGCGTGAACCCGGGAGGCGGAGCTTGCAGTGAGCTGAGATCCGGCCACTGCACTCCAGCCTGGGCGACAGAGTGAGACTCCGTCTCAAAAAAAAAAAAAAAAAAAAAAAAAAAAAAAAAAAAAAATGAATGAATGCATGAACAAATGACCGTCCTGGAGCTAGTACTGCATTGCACGTATACATTGATGACAACAGACATCGTACAATGCGCAATCTTGGCAAATTTATTAAAAGCTTCCAGGCCGGGCGCGGTGGCTCAAGCCTGTAATCCCAGCACTTTGGGAGGCCGAGACGGGCGGATCACGAGGTCGGGAGATCGAGACCATCCTGGCTAACACGGTGAAACCCCGTCTCTACTAAAAAAATACAAAAACTAGCCGGGCGAGGTGGCGGGCGCCTGTAGTCCCAGCTACTGGGGAGGCTGAGGCAGGAGAATGGCGTAAACCCGGGAGGCGGAGCTTGCAGTGAGCTGAGATCCGGCCACTGCACTCCAGCCTGGGCGGCAGAGCGAGACTCCGTCTCAAAAAAAAAAAAAAAAAAACCAAACAAAAAAAAAACAAAAAAAACTTCCAGACTTCGGTCTCTCGCAGGGCGACGCCGGGAGCCTATCACACGCTGAGGTCTGTCGGGGGCCTCAGGAACAGCCTCGGAAACGTGGGAGGCGGGGCTTCCCCGACCACACCCCCTTGTATTCAAAGCCTTTCCGCCTGTGGGCCCGCCTCCTCGGCGCAGTGTGCCACTCTAATTGGCCATCTTACCAATCCATCTGAGCACCTCGGCGCCGATTGGATCAACTGCTGAAGTCGGGTTGCGCACTTTCCGGCGCTGGGAACGCGGAGCGGACGCACACTGGCCGCCATTGCGCTGCGGCGAAAGCGGCCTCCTGTGTGAGGGGTTGTGGGGTGCGTGGCAGGCGTTTAAGGCCGGGCTGCGGGAGGCGTGGTCGGGTCGGGCTGAGTGACCGAAGGGGTTAGGCCGGGCGGGGCTGGATGCACTCAGTGTGGCGGGATTGCAGGCCCGGGTCCCCGGACGCCTTTCTGCTGCGCTTCTTGTGGGCCCGGGCCTGTGGTTAGTGAATTTTTCTGTCTCGCCGCTGTCCAGATTCTCCGGGTATGGCCGGAGTATTTCCTTACCGAGGGCCGGGTAACCCGGTGCCCGGCCCTCTAGCCCCGCTACCGGACTACATGTCGGAGGAGAAGCTGCAGGAGAAAGGTGAGTCGAGTGTGGAGCGGCGCGCGAGCCGGAGGCGGGGCGGGTGTTCGCGCGCGCAGGTGGCTGGGGACCCTCCCCGTTTGGGCAGCTCCCGAGGTGACAACTCCCTTGTTAGCCCCATTTAACTTTTTATCAAGTCATTTTAAGCGCGTGTTATCTGCAAGCGCTGATCCAGTAGTGATGGAGACAAAATTCCTGTCCTTACGGGGTTTAAATTACAGCGGGAGAGATAGACAGTAACAAAACCTTGAGGATCTGTAATAAAAATGTCAGGCCGGGCGCAGTGGCTCACACCTGTGATCCCAGCACTTTGGGAGACCCAGGCGGGCGGATCACCTGAGGTCAGGAGTTCGAGACCAGCCTGGCCAACATTGTGAAACCCCATCTCTACTAAAAATACAAAAATTAGTCGTGTGTGGTGGCGCGTGTCTATAATCCCAGCTACTGGGGAGGCTGAGGCAGGAGAATGGCTTGAACCCGGGAGGCGGAGGTTGTAGTGAGCCGAGATCACTCCATTGCCCTCCAACCTGGGTAACAGAGCAAAACAACGTCTCAAAAAAAAAAAAAGTCAGATAGTAATAAATGTGATGAAGGGAAAAATATAGTAAAGTGGTAAGGGAATTGGCAAGGAGTGTTGCTTCCTGCTGGATGCCTGCTCCTCTGTCACACTCACTGACAGGAGCTTACCCTAGGGCAAGAGGTGAAGAGGATTAGGCTGAGGGTGTGCAGTCCTTTAAACTGAGGTGCCTTTGTAGCCCGAAAATGGCAGCAATTGCAGGCGAAGCGCTATGCAGAAAAGCGGAAGTTTGGGTTTGTGGATGCCCAGAAGGAAGACATGCCCCCGGAACATGTCAGGAAGATCATTCGAGACCATGGAGACATGACCAACAGAAAGTTCCGCCATGACAAAAGGGTTTACTTGGGGTAAGGAACATCCTGAAATAACTTCATTTGGAATTTGGTTCTTTTCCCTTTTCCCTGTCCCACAGTCTTGGATAGATGCTCTGTCATTTTGGAACAGGACGCTGCTTTGACAGCTCATCTTGGTGGATATAAGAGAAAGGAGAAAACCAGTAGGAGTCTCTGATAATTTCTACATCTTCCACTTATGCAGTCTGTTTCCCTTCTGTTCCTGATCTGGGCCTGGGACTTTAATTTGTCCTGTTGATGCTGTTATAAGATATCCCTGTCGTTGAGCAGTTTGAAGCCCAGAGTGGGATACTGTGCATAGTGGCAGCCTGTCACTCCTCAGGGACCTGAATTCTGTGTTTAGGGTATTTAATTTCAGAGGTATCCCTACTGCTGTTTTTCTGTGGCTGTAAACTGGGTGGGTACAGGTACAGATGTCTTAGCAGATTCCTGCTCTATTTGGACACAAAAACGTTTGCCGTGTAATGAACTGGAAGTTTTGTTTATTTCAAAAAATAGTTTGAGAACTGTGCTGGCTGCTTGGGGTATAGTAGCGAGCAGAGGGTAACAATCTCCGCCTTTCTGCAGTGTGCAGTCTAGTGGCATGACAGACATGAGACAACTGGTGATAGTGAAGTATGGTGAATACTTTATTATGATTTATGAGAAGATACTGAGGGAATAGGATGTGAGACAGCCGCAAAGCTGTCTCCAGAGGGATAGCTGTTGATTTAGAGGAGCTGATACCAGCATTGTGGGACTATGACATTTAAGAAGAGTGCTGCAACATGAAGTTGGAGAGGGAGAGGCAGGGTTTCTGGTTAGGAAGGGCCTATGGGCTAAGTCTGGGAGTTTGGATTGTAAGGTAGGATTTACTGTGGAACATGAACGTGTGGCTTCTCTGCATGGGACAGGTAGCAGAACACCTCGTCATTTCTAATAGCCTTCTCTTTTTCTAATGTGCCAGTGCCCTAAAGTACATGCCCCACGCAGTCCTCAAACTCCTGGAGAACATGCCTATGCCTTGGGAGCAGATTCGGGATGTGCCTGTGCTGTACCACATCACTGGAGCCATTTCCTTCGTCAATGAGATTCCCTGGGTTATTGAACCTGTCTACATCTCCCAGTGGGGGTGAGAAAGGCTGAAATATGGTGGGCAGTGGTGGTGGTGGTTGGGGGCAGTGGGTAGAAATGGTTGTGTGATGTTCTTGCCTTCTAGGTCAATGTGGATTATGATGCGCCGAGAAAAAAGAGATAGGAGGCATTTCAAGAGGATGCGTTTTCCCCCTTTTGATGATGAGGAGCCGCCCTTGGACTATGCTGACAACATCCTAGATGTTGAGCCACTGGAGGCCATTCAGCTAGAGCTGGACCCTGAGGAGGACGCCCCTGTGTTGGACTGGTTCTATGACCACCAGCCATTGAGGGACAGCAGGAAGTGAGTGATAGATGGAGATGCTACTCCTGGGAGGAGTTCCGGAAACCCAGAGGGAGTCCTGGGAGATCAGTAGGTGGTATGGTTTGTCTAGCTGCTTACTTGAGGTGGGCCTTTCATTTTCTACCCTAGGTATGTAAATGGCTCCACTTACCAGCGCTGGCAGTTCACACTACCTATGATGTCGACTCTCTACCGCCTGGCTAATCAGCTCCTGACAGACTTGGTGGATGACAACTACTTCTACCTGTTTGATTTGAAGGCCTTCTTTACATCCAAGGCACTCAATATGGCCATTCCTGGAGGCCCCAAATTTGAACCTCTTGTTCGAGACATCAACCTACAGTGAGTTGGAGAGATTACGAATTTTAGACGTTTTGAGTTGGATAAAATGTAATCTTGATCCTTAAAGTCCTGATATAACTTCCAAATTAGTCTGCGCCAGGTGCAGTGGCTCATGCTGTAATCCCAGCACATTGGTGAAGCTGAGGCAGGAGGATTGCTTGAGCCCAAAAGTTTGAGCCCAGCCTGGGCGACATGGCAGAACCCTATCTTTACCAAAGTTTTGCTGGGTGTTGTGGCACTCGCAGCTTCCTGTAGTCTCAGTTACTTGGGAGGCTGAGCTGTGGGAGGATTGTCTGAGCCCAGGAGGTCGCAGCTGCAGTGAACCATGATCATGCCATTGCATTCCAGCTTGGGTGATAGAGTGAGACCCTGTCTCAAAAAAAAAAGTCTGCTTATTCTTGATATTGCGCCCTAGGGATGAAGACTGGAATGAATTCAATGATATTAACAAGATTATCATCCGGCAGCCTATCCGCACTGAATACAAGATTGCTTTTCCTTACCTGTACAACAATCTTCCACACCATGTCCACCTCACCTGGTAAGAGACCTGGAACACAACAGTTGGAAAGGAGAAGGCTGGTATTTAGGTTGTGCCAGGGCAGGAAAACTTTGGCTGACTCTTCCTTTCGTTTTAGGTACCATACTCCCAACGTTGTATTCATCAAAACTGAGGATCCTGATTTGCCAGCTTTCTACTTTGACCCTTTGATCAACCCAATCTCCCACAGGCACTCGGTCAAGGTGAGGAAGGGAAGGGACACTTTCCCTCAGCAGTTCTAGGAGAAATGCCTGAGGTTGGCTGAAACGTTACTGAACACTCAAATGGAGGGAGACGTGTTTTCCGTCTTGCTAAGTATTCCCCTTGAGCTATAAGCGAGTTTGAGAATTTAGCATTTGCCTTAAAACACGTCATTGGTATAATCCTGGTTTCTGTGATTATCCTTCTGGACTTTATGATTCTCCTGTTGGGTGCTCTAGATAATCTGTCCTGGTCTGTCTCTATTCTATTTGTTTGTTTTAGTCTTTATATTGAGATGTAGTTAACATACTATACAAGTTACCCATTTAAAGTGTGTAATTTGGTGGTTTTTAGCTTATTCTTAGAGTTGTCCCAACTCTCATGACATGCAATTTGAGAATATTTTCATTACTTGAGAAAGAAACCCTTAGCAGTTACTCTTCATTTCTCCCCAACTTTCTTACACAACCACTAATCTACTTTCTGTCTGTAGATTTGCCTATTCTACACATTTCATATGATAGAATGAAACAGAATCATACACTATGTAGTCTTCAGTGACTGGCTTCTTAAGCTCACCATAATGTTTTCGATGTTCATTTGTGTTCCGTTGTGTCCAAGCCCAGTGTTTGGAGCTTGGGTGGGAGGTGATTGCAGTGTTGGCTGCTGTGGTGTTGGGGCTCTGTTGGGAGGCTTTCTGTTGGTGAGCCAGTTGAGGTGTGAGAAGTGACACCTGCTTTCCTGGTGGCCCTGTCTTGTTCTTTGCTCCCTTGGTTTCCTTTGCGCTGGCACTTCAGGGCTGCTTCTGTCAGACAGCCCAGTTTCCATGGCAGATACAGGCTTTGTGCTTGGCCCCAGATAATTTCCCTCTTAAGTCTGTGCCTAGTTCAGCAGGAACTAAACCCTAGAGGGATTCCTTTTTCAGAGCCAGGAACCGTTGCCGGATGATGATGAGGAATTTGAGCTCCCGGAGTTTGTGGAGCCCTTCCTGAAGGACACACCCCTCTATACAGACAATACAGCCAATGGCATTGCCCTGCTCTGGGCCCCACGGCCCTTCAACCTACGCTCTGGTCGCACCCGTCGGGCCCTGGACATACCGCTTGTCAAGAACTGGTAAGGTTTCTCCCTGGGGCAGGGGGAACAATAGGGGATATATAGGAGAAAAGACTCCAACTAGGTGGGCGTGTAGCCTTTCTTAAAAATTCTTGTTTTCATAAAAGTGGCAGACAACCCAAGGCTTGCATTCTTTAGCAGAGTGGCTGGAAGAAGCGATGGCTGAACTCTGGTGGGCTTATTTTCCCAGGTATCGGGAGCACTGTCCTGCCGGGCAGCCTGTGAAAGTGAGGGTCTCCTACCAGAAGCTGCTTAAGTACTACGTGCTGAATGCCCTGAAGCACCGGCCTCCGAAGGCTCAGAAGAAGAGGTGAGGCGCCCTGGGGCCCTGTGCAGACTTTGGTTCCAGAGATATCAGTAGGCTGACTCTCACTCTCCATGTTCCCACTTCAGGTATCTGTTCCGCTCCTTCAAAGCCACCAAATTCTTTCAGTCCACAAAGCTGGACTGGGTGGAGGTTGGGCTCCAGGTTTGCCGCCAGGGCTATAACATGCTCAACCTCCTCATTCACCGCAAAAACCTCAACTACCTGCACCTGGACTACAACTTCAACCTCAAGCCCGTGAAAACGCTCACCACCAAGGTGCTGCACTGGTCCCGAGGGGCCTCCGGGGTGTCAGGGCGGACAGGTGTTTTGCTCTGGCTGCTGACGAAGGCAGACATCCAGTTGGGTCTGTTGCTCATTCATGTTCGTTCTTTTTGGGTTTTTTTTTGCATCTTCTCCAGGAAAGAAAGAAATCGCGTTTTGGGAATGCTTTCCACCTGTGTCGGGAAGTTCTGCGTTTGACTAAGCTGGTGGTGGATAGTCACGTGCAGTATCGGCTGGGCAATGTGGATGCCTTCCAGGTGAGGTTAGGTATTCCCAATCCCTGCCTGGGTGAGGAGGCTGGAGGAAGCCTGTGCTGACCGTGGAGCTGTTTTAAGGTCCAGGTCTGACAGGGCAATTGTCTTGCAGCTGGCGGATGGATTGCAGTATATATTTGCCCATGTTGGGCAGTTGACGGGCATGTATCGATACAAATACAAGCTGATGAGACAGATTCGCATGTGCAAGGACCTGAAGCATCTCATCTATTATCGTTTCAACACGGTGAGACCCTGACTCTACTGACTTGCTTTCTTTGAGACAGAGTCTTACTCTTGTCGCTCAGGCTGGAGTGCAATGGCACGATCTCAGCTCACTGCAGCCTCTGCCTCCTGGGTTCAAGCAGTTCTCCTGCCTCAACCTCCCGAGCAGCTGGGATTACAGGTGCCCGCCACCTGTAATCTAGCTTTTTTTTTTTTTTAATTTTTATTTATCTATTTTTTTTTTGAGACTGTCTTGCTCTGTTGCCCCGGGGGAATGCAATGGCACGATCTCGGCTCACCACAATCTCTGCCTCCCGGTTCAAGCGATTCTCCTGCTTCAGCCTCCCGAGTAGCTGGGACTACAGGCGCGCACCACCATGCTTGGCTAATTTTTGAATTTTTAGTAGAGATGGGGTTTCACTATGTTAGCCAGGCTGGTCTTGAACTCTTGACCTCAGGTGATCCACCCTCCTTGGTCTCCCAAAGTGCTGGGATTACCAGCGTGAGCCACTGTACGCAGCCTCACTGGACTTACTTTCTCACATCTTTTTTCATTTATACATGTAGACAGGGCTCTTTCCAGGGACCTATTTGGAGACCAACTATGAGTGTATCCTTACTGCCCCTTTAAATTCACATGGGCAGTCTTAGTTCCTGGTTTTTGCCTTAAGGTTTCTCATTTACCCTTTTGTTTTAGATGTTGTTTAGATGTTGAGGACCCAGAGTTGTTTTTTTCTTTTTACTCCTCTACTGCCATCCATATATTCGTCTGTATGTATATTATACATATATGCCCCACCTCTGCCCAGGTTTCTGTTGCTGTTTAAATGCATTGCTAACTTGTGTTCTTAACTTCTGCTTGGGATTATAGGGCCCTGTAGGGAAGGGTCCTGGCTGTGGCTTTTGGGCTGCTGGTTGGCGAGTCTGGCTGTTTTTCATGCGTGGCATTACCCCTTTGTTGGAGCGATGGCTGGGCAACCTCCTGGCCCGGCAGTTTGAAGGTGAGTGGTTTTCTCTGTGTCCAACTTCTCCTGTTACTGCTTCAAAGCTACCTCTCGTTGTCTGAGTCTATTCCCTTCTCTTGTATGAGCACCCCTTCCTACTGGATTGCCTTTAGGTTCAGTTCTCAAAATGAGTCTGACCTAGTTTTCTATTTCTTGGGCTTCCTTCTGGGGCCTTGAGAGGCAATCATGCACTTGTAGGAGTGGACATTCTTCAGAAGCGTAGTTGTGAATGTTTAAGGTAGCTCATCTTTTTGCATATGCTGGGCACATGGACGCTTTGTTAATACCTAATTTTATTGTGACCATAATAAGTGAGGGACATGAAGGTAGAGACCCTTACTGAAAGCAAGGAATCATGCTTGTAATCCCCTTGGGATACTCTACTTCTAGGTCGACACTCAAAGGGGGTGGCAAAGACAGTAACAAAACAGCGAGTGGAGTCACATTTCGACCTGGAGCTGCGGGCAGCTGTGATGCATGATATTCTGGACATGATGCCTGAGGGGATCAAACAGAACAAGGCCCGCACAATCCTCCAGCACCTCAGTGAAGCCTGGCGCTGCTGGAAAGCCAACATTCCCTGGAAGGTGGGCGTCTCTGCATTTCCTTGGAGGGGTGAACATCGTCTTTAGGTCAGGATCACCACTCTGGGACTCATGAAGGGCCTATCTGGCTCCCACCTCTTTTCTTTTCTCTTTTAGAGAGGTGCTTGCTGTGTTGCTTAGGCTGGCCTCAAGCTCAAGCTCCTGAGCTCGAGCAGTCCTCCTCAGCCTCCTGAGTAGCCGGGACTACAGGTGTGCACCGCAGCACCTGCTTTATCCCGGCTTGATTGTGCTTTTTGGACTTTTAGGTCCCTGGACTGCCAACGCCCATAGAGAATATGATCCTTCGATATGTGAAGGCCAAGGCTGACTGGTGGACCAACACTGCCCACTACAACCGAGAACGGATCCGCCGAGGGGCCACTGTGGACAAGACTGTGTGTAAAAAGAACCTGGGCCGCCTCACCCGGCTGTATCTGAAGGCAGAACAGGAGCGGCAGCACAACTACCTGAAGGTTGGGCAGAGTAGGCTGGGCTGGCTGTGAGCGGTCGGGGAGTGGGCATGAGGGAGGACTGCAGAGTTGTGACTGAACCTTGTTCTCGGGGGAGCGGGCTATAGCG
The DNA here is from genome assembly GCF_024542745.1 of Macaca thibetana thibetana. NCBI lineage: Eukaryota > Metazoa > Chordata > Mammalia > Primates > Cercopithecidae > Macaca > Macaca thibetana. Next base: position 19,625,015 of record NC_065593.1, read on the forward strand.
GGAGGCTAATTTCATGTCCACCTTGCAGGACGGGCCTTACATCACGGCGGAGGAAGCAGTGGCAGTATATACCACCACAGTGCATTGGTTGGAAAGCCGCAGGTTCTCACCCATCCCATTCCCCCCACTCTCCTATAAGCATGACACCAAGTTGCTCATCTTGGCATTGGAGCGGCTCAAGGAAGCTTATAGGTGAGTATTAGGGTAGATAGGTTCCTGCTGGGAAGGTGACAGCAGGGAATAGCATCACCCTCAGAGTCCAAAGAAAGAAGGTGTAGCCCCAGTCTCTTCTGGTTTTACTTCCTCCTGGTTTTCCCATTCACCGTCCCCATTGCCTTATCAGTGTGAAGTCTCGGTTGAACCAGTCACAGAGGGAGGAGCTAGGTCTGATTGAGCAGGCCTACGATAACCCCCACGAGGCGCTGTCCCGCATCAAGCGTCACCTCCTCACACAGAGAGCCTTCAAAGAGGTGAGTGAGAGCCTCCCAAGTTTTCTTTTTGGTTCTGCCTTTCATTCTTGGTAGAACCAAAGGTAGCAGGTTGCCTCAGGTGATTGGTGTGAACCAGCCTCCTTGTACCACAGGTGGGCATTGAGTTCATGGATCTCTATAGCCACCTGGTTCCAGTATATGACGTAGAGCCACTGGAGAAGATAACTGATGCCTACCTGGACCAATACCTGTGGTATGAAGCCGACAAGCGCCGCCTGTTCCCACCCTGGATTAAGCCTGCTGACACAGAACCACCTCCACTGCTTGTTTACAAGTGGTGCCAAGGTAGAACTTTCCTGAGATTGCCCTGTGAGGAATGGGGGATGAATTTAGTTCTATGTCACAATTCTCATCTGGGCAGCATGATTGGTTTACTCTCCTGATGCATGGTAGTAAAAGGAAGTAGTGTTCCTGTTAAACTGAGGAAAGCCCATAGTCAGAGCAATCCGGATGCCTACGTGGAATGGTAGTGGGATTGGTTGTGGAAGGTGATGATAGTTACTGTGGGGCTAGTCCTGAAAGAGGATTTCTAACCTGCTGGAGACCTGCCTTGCTACTCCTCAGGCATCAATAACCTGCAGGACGTGTGGGAGACAAGTGAAGGCGAGTGCAATGTCATGCTGGAGTCCCGCTTTGAGAAGATGTATGAGAAGATCGACTTGACCCTGCTCAATAGGCTGCTGCGCCTCATCGTGGACCACAACATAGCTGACTACATGACAGCCAAGAACAATGTCGTCATCAACTATAAGGTATGTCTCAGGCACAGTAGCACGAAGTTGTGTGTGGAATGGTTGTCTGGCCCACTGACTCAAAATTTGCTGCGGGGGAGGCCGAGTGCAATGGTTCACGCCTGTAATCCCAGCACTTTGGGAGGCTGAGGCGGTTGGATCACAAGGTCAGAAGGTGGAGACCAGTCTGATCAACATGGTGAAACCCTGTTTCTACTTAAAAAAATACAAAAATTAGTTGAGTGTGGTGGGTGCCTGTAATCCCAGCTACTCGGGAGACTGAGGCGGGAGAATCACTTGAACCCAGGAGGCGGAGGTTGCAGTGAGCTGAGATTGCGCCACTGCACTCCAGCCTGAGGGACTGAGCATAACTCCACCTTGGAGGGGAGCCGGGGGAATAGAATTTGCCGAGGGGAGAACAAAAGAGGTTGACCCTGGAGAATCATGGGACATGGCTCAGGTTGTTAAGAATTGTCGTTCTTTCTTTCTAGTTGTCGTTCTTTCTTTCTAGGACATGAACCATACGAATTCATACGGGATTATCAGAGGCCTGCAGTTTGCCTCGTTCATCGTGCAGTATTATGGCCTGGTGATGGACTTGCTTGTATTGGGATTGCACCGAGCCAGTGAGATGGCTGGGCCCCCTCAGATGCCAAATGACTTTCTCAGTTTTCAGGACATAGCCACTGAGGCTGCCCACCCCATCCGTCTCTTCTGCAGATACATTGATCGCATCCATATTTTTTTCAGGTGAGGGCTTACCTGGATTCCTAGCCTTGCAGGGTACTGAGGCATATGCTTTGCCTCTGAAATCAGCTATTGTAGCTGAGTTGACTTAACTGCTGTTGGGGCTTTAAAATGGAATGAAGCCCGGAGAGGGTGGGGGTAGGATGGGGTGGGGTCTCCGTCTGTGGAGCTGGAGGACCCGTGGGGTCCCAGATCTCAAGTGTATTAGGGCCTCAGCAGTGTACTTGGTCTGGTGTAGGTTCACAGCAGATGAAGCTCGGGACCTGATTCAACGTTACCTGACAGAGCACCCTGACCCCAACAATGAAAACATCGTTGGCTATAATAACAAGAAGTGCTGGCCCCGAGATGCCCGCATGCGCCTCATGAAACATGATGTTAACTTGTGAGTCCAGGTTGGGGCTGTGTGAGCTGGAAGGACATAGGCTAAGGGCCCAGAGAGGGCATACCTGAGGCTGTGTCCTGGGTGGGAGACGTGTGGCTGTGGCAGGATATCATCAGTTGGCCTTTGAAGGGAAGTTCCTTCCAAGAAACTGATGTGACCATACGGTTCTCTGTGGGCAGAGGCCGGGCAGTATTCTGGGACATCAAGAACCGCTTGCCACGGTCAGTGACTACAGTTCAGTGGGAGAACAGCTTCGTGTCTGTGTACAGTAAGGACAACCCCAACCTGCTATTCAACATGTGTGGCTTCGAGTGCCGCATCCTGCCTAAGTGTCGCACCAGCTATGAGGAGTTCACCCACAAGGACGGGGTCTGGAACCTGCAGAATGAGGTACAGCCTGGGAGGGGCTGGGAGTGACATGAGTGCGCCTGCACTTGCTGGGTGAGTGGGAGCCAGGAACACGGGCATCCCTTGTCCTTGTCAGTCACCGGAGCCTTGTTGGGTGGAAAGGCTTAGTGGTGAACACAGTTGGCTCTTGCTTCTATGGGAGTTCCTCAGACAAAGTAACCTTGACTTTGTGGTTTAGGTTACTAAGGAGCGCACAGCTCAGTGTTTCCTGCGTGTGGATGATGAGTCAATGCAGCGCTTCCACAACCGTGTGCGTCAAATTCTCATGGCCTCTGGCTCCACCACCTTCACCAAGGTACAAGGCCGTCATCCCCAGCTTCCCTCTTGTCCTCTGCTGTCCTCTGCTCATCTCACATCCCTTTCACTTCCCCTGATGGCTTCTCCTTCCTTCTCCACTTTGCTTAGTGTGCCAGTTTCCAGGCTCTGTGCAGTAGCGGCTTACAGTGTCAGGTCACTTTATAGTTATTTTCTGAGAATTCCTTGTAGGAATTCTGCAGTCTCCTTCTTAACGGAGTTGTGATGATTCTAAATTAAGGCAACAGTAAAAGTTGGATTTATTATTTTGAACAGAAAAACATTATTTTTGCACTTTCTTAGGGGCTTGTCTAAATTATGTTAACCAGTGGCATAGAGAACCTGTGAAAAAGCAGCTCTCCTAGGCATCTCAGAGTTTGTTTCTCCTTCACTTACCTTTAGAGGCCCAGCTGAAGGCAACTGGAATTGAGAAAGAAAAATCTGAGGAATTTCGAACTATGTATATTGAAGTTTTCACAAGATTTAAAAAGTTACCTTGGCCAGGCACAGTGGCTCATGCCTGTAATCCCAGCACTTTGGGAGGCCGAGGCTGGTGGATCACCTGAGGTCAAGAGTTTGAGACCAGCCTGGCTGACGTGAAAATACAAAAATTAGCCTGACCTGGTGGCAGGTACCTGTAATCTCAGCTACTTAGGAGGCTGAGGCAGGAGAATCGCTTGAATCCAGGAGGTGGAGGTTGCTGTGAGCGGAGATCTTACCATTGCACTCCAGCCTGGGCAACAGAGCAAGAACTCTATCTCCAAAGAAAAAAAAAAAAAGTTACCTCACTCTGGTTTCCATTAGAGTAACTGTTTTTTTTTTGAGACGGAGTCTCGCTCTGTCGCCCAGGCTGGAGTGCAGTGGCCGGATCTCAGCTCACTGCAAGCTCCGCCTCCTGGGTTTACGCCATTCTCCTGCCTCAGCCTCCCGAGTAGCTGGGACTACAGGCACCCGCCACCTCGCCCGGCTAGTTTTTTTTTTTTTTTTTTTTTTTTTTTTTTTTTTTTGAGACGGAGTCTCGCCTTGTCACCCAGGCTGGAGTGCAGTGGCCGGATCTCAGCTCACTGCAAGCTCCGCCTCCCGGGTTTACGCCATTCTCCTGCCTCAGCCTCCTCAGTAGCTGGGACTACAGGCGCCCGCCACCTCGCCCGGCTAGTTTTTTTTTTTTTGTATTTTTTTAGTAGAGAAGGGGTTTCACCGTGTTAGCCAGGATGGTCTCGATCTCCTGACCTCGTGATCCGCCCGTCTCGGCCTCCCAAAGTGCTGGGATTACAGGCTTGAGCCACTGCGCCCGGCCCCGGCTAGTTTTTTGTATTTTTTAGTAGAGACGGGGTTTCACCATGTTAGCCAGGATGGTCTTGATCTCCTGACCTCGTGATCCGCCCGTCTCGGCCTCCCAAAGTGCTGGGATTACAGGCTTGAGCCACCGCGCCCGGCATAGAGTAACTGTTAACTATAACATTTTTCTTGTATTTGAACATTCACATCTCAAAATGTATAGCATTTACATGCACAGAATGTTTTCTGTTTTTTAGTAAGTCTGTTAAGGATACGTTCTATTATGTTTTAGAACTATTGCATTATGGTTGAGTTTCCTTTATCCAAAATTCTTAGGACCAGAAATGTTTTGGATTTCAGGGTTTTTTTTTTTTTAATATTTTCATTATTATTATTACAGACAGGGTCTCACTCTGTCACTTAGGTTGAAGTGCAGTGGTGCTATCGTAGCTCACTGCAGCTCAAGTGATTGTCACACCTCAGCTTCCCGAGTATCTGGGACCACAGGTGCATACTCCACCATGCCTGGCTAATTTAAAATTTTTTTTTTTTTTGAGATGGAGTCTTGCTCTATCACCTAGGCTGGAGTGCAGTGGTGCGATCTCGGCTCACTGCAAGCTCCGCCTCCCAGGTTCACACCATTCTCCTGCCTCAGCCTCCCGAGTAGCTGGGACTACAGGCGCCTTACACCACGCCCAGCTAATTTTTTGTATTTTTTTTAGTAGAGACGGGGTTTCACCTTGTTAGCCAGGATGGTCTCTGTCTGCTGACCTTGTGATCCGCCCACCTCAGCCTCCCAAAGTACTGGGATTACAGGCGTGAGCCACTGCGCCCGGCCTGATTTTTAAATTTTTTGTAGAGCTGGGATCTCACTCTCTTGTCCAGGCTGGTCTCAAACTCCTTGGGTTCAAGTAGTCCTCCTGCCTTAGCCTCTCATAGTGCTGGCTTATAGGTGTGAGCCGCCATGCCCAGCCTCGAAATATTTTCATTATACTTACAGGTTCAGCGTCCCTAATCCAAAATCTGAAATGCACCAATGAGCATTTTCCTTGAGCATCATGTTGGTGCTCAGAATGTTGGGACTCAAAACGTTTCAGCTTTTTGAGCATTTGGGTTTTAGATTAACCTGTGTCTGGGAATCTGCGAGAGCACCAGAGTTAATGATTGCTCTAGCCCAGCTTGGAAGTGGAGGAGGAAAGGATTCCTGAAAGAAGTAGCATGTGATGAGGCAGGTGAGGGAGGGCGTTCCTTTAGCCAGAAGTGTGGCGATGTAACTAGCTTGGTGTACATGGGACTATGGAAAGTTCAAGGTTTGTTGGAGTAAACTGTGGAATTGGGAATGTTAAGAGATGAGGCTGGATAAATAGTGGAGAGCCATATCATAGAGGGCATTGCACACCTTAGGAAGAATTATGTAAGGGTCTTAAACACAGAGTGACTTTGTCAGATTTGTTTTCCTTTTTTTTTTTTTTTTTTAACTTCCCACATTACAGATGTAGACTTTGTCCGATTTCTGTGTTAGATGATTCACTCTTGCAGCTGTGAGAAAGATGGACCTGAAAGGATAGGATGAGTGACCAGGTTTGGGGACCACTGAAGAAGTCCAGATAAAAATGATGAGAGCGGCCGGGTGCCATGGTCGTGCCTGTAATCCCAGCACTTTGGGAGGCCGAGGTGGGCGGATCACCTGAGGTCAGGAGATTGAGACCATCCTGGCTAACACAGTGAAACCCCGTCTCTACTAAAAAATACGAAAAATTAGCTGGGCGTGGTGGCGGGCACCTGTAGTCCCAGCTCCTCAGGAGGCTGAGGCAGGAGAATGGTGTGAACCCGGGAGGCGGAGCTTACAGTGAGCCGAGATCACGCCACTGCACTCCAGCCTGGGTGACACAGCAAGACTCCGTCTCAAAAAAAAAAAAAAGATGAGAGCAGGCCGGGTGCAGGGGCTCACGCCTGTAATCCCAGCACTTTGGGAGGCCCAGGCGGTTGGATCACCTGAGGTCAGGAGTTTGAGACCAGCCTGACCAACATGGGGAAACCCCGTCTCTACTTAAAATATGAAAATTAGCCAGGCGTGGTGGTGCGTGCCTGTAATCCCAGCTACACAGGAGGCTGAGGCAGGAGAATCGCTTGAACCCAGGAGACAGAGGTTGCAGTGGGCTGAGATCCTACCACTGCACTCCACCCTGACAATGGGGTGAGACTCTGTCTCCAGAAAAATATATAAATCAGTAAAAATGATGAGAGCAGTGAAAGTAGAGGTAGGAAGAGGGGAACAGGTTTGATAAGAAGTTAGCAGGTAAAATCAGCAGAACTTTGTGGTCATGGGATGCTGAAAGAAAAGTGAAAAATGATGTGCAGATGTTGGCATGGGTGACTAGGTGGATGTTAGTGCCACCAACTGGAAGACTACATGAACAAGAGCAGGTTTAGGACAGAAGATAGAAAAATCTAGTTGAGGATATATAAAGTTGGAAGTTCTGAGAACATTTAGATGGAGGTGTCCAGCAGGCATCTGTTTATACCATATTTCTTCAGTTCCAACATACGTATTTAAGTACATGTATACACGTTTGTGTAGATTCCCCCTGCTACCTTAGTGGTGCCTCTTTAATTTTTTTTTTTTTTTTTTTTTTTTTTTTTTTTTTTTTTTTTTTGAGACGGAGTCTCGCCCTGTCGCCCAGGCTGGAGTGCAGTGGCCGGATCTCAGCTCACTGCAAACTCTGCCTCCCGGGTTTAAGCCATTCTCCTGCCTCAGCCTCCCGAGTAGCTGGGACTACAGGCACCCGCCACCTCGCCCGGCTAGTTTTTTTGTATTTTTAGTAGAGGCGGGGTTTCACTGTGTTAGCCAGGATGGTCTCGATCTCCTGACCTCGTGATCCACCCGTCTCGGCCTCCCAAAGTGCTGGGATTACAGGCTTGAGCCACCGCGCCCAGCTGCCTCTTTAATTGATGATTTGTGAGATTTGATTTAAAAAGTATGAGTTTGACATTCCAGAGAGAAATGAAACTAGAAAGGGAAGAGCAGTCAGGGATAACTTAGGGGTTCCGAGGTGAGTAGCAATCTGAAGCAGCATGGAGGATAGGTCTGGATCAAAGATGTAGATTTAGGAGTCTATCAGCAAAAGGTTGAAAGCTCAAGAATGAGTGACATCACCCAGGGACAGTGTAGAGTGAGAAGAGGAGAGGGACAGATTTGGAACTGTGGGGAATACCGAGATTAAGTGTGGCCAGAACCTGTGGGAGAGTGCTGGGTCTTGGAACCAAGGCCTTCAGGAACATGTGTCCAGAAATGGGGTGGATGCTTAGCAGTGTCAGTTGCCTAAGAGCATTGGGTTAGATAAGGACTGAAAAGTAGCCATTGGATTTGGCAGTTAGATAAGAACTGAAAAGTAGCCATTGGATTTGGCAGTTAGGACGTCATTGGTGACCTTAGCAGGAGCTGTTACAGAAATAGTAGGGATGGAAGCCAGATGGCAGTGGGTGAGGCTTCATGGAAAGTGAGTGAGTAGAGATAGCAAGGACAGTCTGTTTGCCAGTTGAAGAGAAGGAAGGACATCAGATGCCACCTAGCGGGAGCTGTAAGTCAATGCAGGTGTTTGAATGGCAGTGACCTGAGTATGTTTTAATTAAGGAGCCCAGTAGCAGTTCAGTGTACAATAGAAAAGTGTGGTAACTGGCCGGACGCAGTGGCTCCCACCTGTAATCCCAGCACTTTGGGAGGCCGAGGTGGGCGGATCACCAAGTAAGGAGTTCAAGACCAGCCTGGCCAATATGGTGAAACCCCATCTCTACTAAAAATAAAAAAATTAGCTGGGCGTGGTGGCGGGTACCTGTAATCTCAGCTACGTGGGAGGCTGAGGCAGGAGAATTGCTTAAACCTGAGAGGTGGAGGTTACAGTGAGCCAAGATCGTGCCACTGTACTCCAGCCTCGGCAACAGAGCAAGACTCCGTCTCGAGGAAAAGAAAAAAAGAACAGTAGGTAATTGATGCACAGAGGTGCAGAGGGTCTCACTAGGGATAGAATGAAGAGCAAGCAGAAGACAAATCCTCTGAACCTAACAGGAAAGCGGTCTGGATATAGATGAGGTTAGTGGGAAGCTGTAACAGGAGTTTGAGTTTTTCAGCTTCAGTTGGGCTGGAGTGAGGGGAGAGTTGTGTGTCGTGAATTTGATGGTGTTAGGGTATGATGATTGCTGAAGAAACAGAGAGAGACTGGAAGGCGTGTTGAGAGCTTAGGTGGGTTTTGGGCAGACAGCTCTAAGTAAGCATTTGTTTTTCCCAGAATCACTTAGTTACGCAGTGACAGGGATGGAGAAGGTGGATAGATTATACTGGTGATTAAGGAATAGAGTTTTGTTAGAAGACAGTTGTGGAGTGGTAAGGGATTGGGTGCAAGGGAATCAAGAGTGCAGGACCCAGCTGGGCGTGGTGGCTCACGCCTGGAATCCCAGCACTTTGGGAGGCCGAGGCGGGTGGATCACAAGGTCAGGAGATCGAGACCATCCTGGCTAACGTGGTGACACTCTGTCTCTACTAAAAATACAAAAAATTACCCGGGTGTGGTGGCGGGCACCTGGGAGGCTGAGGCAGGAGAATGGCGTGATCCCGGGAAGCGGAGCTTGCAGTGAACTGAGATCACGCCACTGCACTCCAGCCTGGGCGACAGAGCAAGACTCCGTCTCAAAAAAAAAAAAAAAAGAGTGCTGGACCCCACTGGGATCCTGGAATAGGGGAGAGAAGAGAGAGCAGAAAAGGCCATTGGCCTGGAAAGAATTGTAGGGATCAGGGAACTATATAAGAAGTTAGAGGCTGAGGAGTGGAGGAGTGCTGAGAGGCTGAGGAGTGGAGGAGGGTGAGAGGGTGAGGAGTGGAGGAGGGTGAGAGGGTGAGGAGTGGAGGAGGGTGAGAGGGTGAGGAGTGGAGGGGGGTGAGAGGGTGAGGAGTGGAGGGGGGTGAGAGGGTGAGGAGTGGAGGAGTGCTGAGAGGCTGAGGAGTGGAGGAGGGTGAGAGGGTGAGGAGTGGAGGGGGGTGAGAGGGTGAGGAGTGGAGGAGGTTGAGAGGGTGAGGAGTGGAGGAGGGTGAGAGGGTGAGGAGTGGAGGAGGGTGAGAGGGTGAGGAGTGGAGGAGGGTGAGAGGGTGAGGAGTGGAGGAGGGTGAGAGGGTGAGAGTGGAGGAGGGTGAGAGGGGGAGGAGGGTGGAGGAGGGTGAGAGGGTGAGGAGTGGAGGAGGGTGAGAGGGTGAGGAGTGGAGGAGGGTGAGAGGGTGAGGAGTGGAGGAGGGGAGGAGGAGTGGAGGAGGGTGAGAGGGTGAGGAGTGGAGGAGGGTGAGAGGGTGAGGGTGGAGGAGGGTGAGAGGGTGAGGAGTGGAGGAGGGTGAGAGGGTGAGGAGTGGAGGAGGGTGAGAGGGTGAGGGTGAGGGAGTGGAGGAGGGTGAGAGGGTGAGGAGTGGAGGAGGGTGAGAGGGTGAGGAGTGGAGGAGGGTGAGGAGTGGAGGAGGGTGAGAGGGTGAGGAGTGGAGGAGGGTGAGAGGGTGAGGAGTGGAGGAGGGTGAGAGGGTGAGGAGTGGAGGAGGGTGAGAGGGTGAGGAGTGGAGGAGGGTGAGAGGGTGAGGAGTGGAGGAGGGTGAGGAGGGTGGAGGGTGAGGAGTGAGGGTGAGGAGTGGAGGAGGGTGAGAGGGTGAGGAGTGAGGAGGAGGGTGAGAGGGTGAGGAGTGGAGGAGGGTGAGAGGGTGAGGAGTGGAGGAGGGTGAGAGGGTGAGGAGTGGAGGAGGGTGAGGAGTGGAGGAGGGGTGAGAGGGTGAGGAGTGGAGGAGGGTGAGAGGGTGAGGAGTGGGAGGGGAGGGTGAGAGGGTGAGGAGTGAGGAGGAGAGGGTGAGGGTGAGGAGGGTGAGGAGTGAGGAGTGGAGGAGGGTGTGAGGAGTGGAGGAGTGGAGGAGGGGTGAGAGGGTGAGGAGTGGAGGAGGGTGAGAGAGGGTGAGGAGTGGAGGAGGGGAGAGAGGGTGAGGAGTGGAGGAGGGGGAGGGTGAGGAGTGGTGGAGGGGAGTGGAGGGTGAGGAGTGGAGGAGGGTGAGAGGGTGAGGAGTGGAGGAGGGTGGAGGAGTGAGGAGGGTGTGGAGTGGAGGAGGGTGAGAGGGTGAGGAGTGGAGGAGGGTGAGAGGGTGAGGAGTGGAGGAGGGTGAGAGGGTGAGGAGTGGAGGAGGGTGAGAGGGTGAGGAGTGGAGGAGGGTGAGAGGGTGAGGAGTGGAGGAGGGTGAGGAGTGGAGGAGGGTGAGGAGTGGAGGAGGGTGAGAGGCTGAGGAAGCGGTTGGCTCTAGCACAGGCTCTGGAGTCAGGTGGGTTCACATCATACCTTTGTCATGTTACTAGTTGGGATCTTGGGACAATTGCCCATGTTGGGCCTCAATTCCCTCATCTGTAAAATAGGGATACTGATAAGACCTAGCTCAGACGGCTTTTGTGAGAATTAAATGAAATAGGGTATTTAGTGAACCATACTACTTGATAAATTGCTTGATAAAGCTGGGCACGGTGGCTTATGCCTGCAATCCCAGCACTTTTGGAGGCCGAGGTGGGAGGACTGCTTGAGCTCAGGAATTCGAGACCAGCTTAGGCAACATAGCAAGATCCTATTTATATTTAAAAATAAATAAATAGGCTGGGCGCGGTGGCTCCCGTCTGTAATCCCAGCACTTTGGGAGGCCAAGGTGGGTGGATCACGAGGTCAGGAGTTCGAGACCAGCCTGGCCAATATGGTGAAAGTCCGTCTCTACTAAAAATACAAAAATTAGCATGGTGTAGTGGTGTGCACCTGTAGTCCAGCCACTTGAGAGGCTGAGGCAGAAGAATTGCTTGAACCTGGGAGACAGAGATTGCAGTGAGCCGAGAACATGCCACTGCACTCCCGCCTGGGCAACAGAGAGAGATTGTCTCTCAAAAAATAAATAAATAAATAAATAATATAAATTAAGATAGATTTTAAAAATATGTTTAAAAAGCTATATTGGCTATGCACGGTGGCTCACGCCTACAATCCCAGTACTTTGGGAGGCCGAGGCAGGCGGATCACGAGGTCAGGAATTCAAGACGAGCCTGACCAATATGGTGAAACCCCATCTCTACTAAAAATACAAAAATTAGCTGGGCGTGGTGGCGTGTGCCTGTGATCCCAGCTACTCGGGAGGCTGAGGCAGGAGAATAACTAGAACCCCGGAGGTGGAGGTTGTAGTGAGCTGAGATCGTGCCACTGCACTCCAGCCTGGGTGACAAAGTGAGACTCCATCTCAAAAAAAAAAAGAGGCTGGGCGCGGTGGCTCAAGCCTGTAATCCCAGCACTTTGGGAGGCCGAGACGGGCAGATCACGAGGTCAGGAGATCGAGACCATCCCGGCTAACACGGTGAAACGCCGTCTCTACTAAAAAACACAAAAAAACTAGCCGGGCAAGCTGGCAGGCGCCTGTAGTCCCAGCTACTCGGGAGGCTGAGGCAGGAGAATGGCATAAACCTGGGAGGCGGAGCTTGCAGTGAGCTGAGATCCGGCCACTGCACTCCAGCCTGGGTGACAGAGCGAGACTCCATCTAAAAAAAAAAAAAAAAAAAAAAAGGCTATGTCATGGGCAAGTTCTATAACTTGTTTTTTTAATGAAGACTTAAGAGGTATAATGTATATAAATTTCTGGGAGGCCGAGACGGGCGGATCACAAGGTCAGGAGATCGAGACCATCCTGGCTAACACGGCGAAACCCCGTCTCTACTAAAAACACAAAAAATTAGCCGGGCGAGGTGGCGGCGCCTGTGGTCCCAGCTACTTGGGAGGCTGAGGCAGGAGAATGGCGGGAACCCGGGAGGCGGAGCTTGCAGTGAGCTGAGATCTGGCCACTGCACTCCAGCCTGGGCGACAGAGCGAGACTCCGTCTCAAAAAAAAAAAAAAAAAAAAAAAATAATAATAATAATGTATATAAATTTCTTACCATGGTACCTAGTACATGTAGACCTGAGTAAATATTATTTTCCTTCCTACCTCTTATCCCCCAGGAATTTCTGCTATTTAGTAAAGGAACACTGGACTTCTCAGGAATTTATGCTTCCTTCCGTTCTGGGATAGAGCACTGTTAACTACAACAGAAGTACTGTGTTCCGTTACACACATAGCAATTCCAAGTGCAGTCAGGGAATTTACTAAACCTAATGGGAATTGTCCACTTGCCTTTACTCCAATATCTAGCCCATCCTGGCCCTGGCCCTCCTTTTTCTTTGAGATGGAGTCTTGCTCTGTCGCCCAGGCTGGAGTGTAGTGGCATAATTTCTGCTCACTGCAACCTCCGCCTCCCGGGTTTAAGTAAAAATCCTGCCTCAGCCTCCTGAGTAGCTGAGATTACAGGTGCCTGCCACCATGGCTGGCTAATTTTTGTGTTTTTAGTAGAGATGGGGTTTCACCATGTTGGTCAGGCTGGTGTTGAACTCCTCACCTTATGATCCGCCCGTCTCGGCCTCCCAAAGTGCTGGGATTACAAGCGTGAGCCACCGCGCCCAGCCCCCTCCTTTCTGTAGATCTGCCCGGTTGTCTCATCCTGTGGACATGTGAGATGCTCAGTCTCGCTTTCGTATTAGGGTTTAAGCTGTTATCTCACCTGCAGTCCTTTCTCCTTGCTTGTCTGAATACTATTTGCTCAAAGCATATTACTATGGTAACTCCAGCCAACGTACTTTCACCTCAATAATTATTCAGAAGACATTTTTTGCCTTAAAGTCTTGACTATATCATTTGATATTTTGTGGTTTGCTGTCTTGTTTTATTGAGCTTTTCAAATAAACAGCTTTGGTTTCATTTTTCTCTTTTTTGTTGCTTTTTTTTTTTTTTTTTTTTTTTTGAGATGGGTTCTCTGTGACCCAGGTTGTGCAGTGTCACAGTCTCAGCTCACTGTAATCTCTGCCTCCCAGGCTCAGGAGACCCTCCCACCTTAGCCTCCCAAGTAGCTGGGACCACAGTCACATGCCGCCATGCCTGGGTGATTTTTCTTTGTATTTTGGATAGAGACAGTTTCGCCATGTTGCCCAGGCTGGTCTTGAATTCCAGAGCTCAGGTAATCCACCCCCCTGGGCCCTCAAAGTGCTGGGATTATAGGTGTGAGCCACTGCGCCTGGCCTTGTTGCATTGATTTCTTCTCTTATCATAGCCATCCCTTTGCTAGTTTGTTAAGATAAAAGATTAGATTATCAATTTTGGACCTTTCTCTCTTTTTTATTGGAGATGGAGTCTCGCCCTGTTATTCAGGCTGGAGTGCAGTGGCACGATCTTGGCTCACTGCCAGCTCTGCCTCCCGGGTTCACGCAATTCTTCTGCCTCAGCCTCCCAAGTAGCTGGGACTGCAGGCGCCCGCCACCATGTCCGGCTATTTTTTTAAATTTTTTTTATTTTTAGTAGAGACAGGGTTTCAATGTGTTAGCCAGGATGGTCTCAATCTCCTGACCTCGTGATCTGCCCACCTTGGCCTCCCATAGTGTTGGGATTACAGGTTTTAGCCACCACGCCCGGCCTGGACCTTTCTCTCTTTCTTTTTTTTTCTTGTTTTTTTTTTTTTTTTTTGAGGCGGAGTCTCACTCTCTCACCCAGGCTGGAGTGCAGTGGTGCAATCTTGGCTCACGGCAACCTCCACCCTAGGAGTTCAAGTGATTCTCCTGCCTCAGCCTCCTGAATAGCTGGGATTATAGGCGCCTGCCACTGCGCCAGCTAATTTTTTTTGTATTTTTAGTAGAGACGGGGTTTCACCATCTTGCTCAGGCTGGTCTTGAACTCCTGACCTCGTGATCCACCCGCCTTGGCCTCCCAAAGTGCTGGGATTACAGGCCTGAGCCACCGTACCCGGCTGACCTTTCTCTTTTTCTAATAGAATTACTCACTCTGTAAATTTTCTCTCAGCATTGCTTTAGCTTCATTCCTCACTTTTTTTTTTTTTGAGACAGAGTCTCACATTGTCACGCAGGCTGGAGTGCAGTGACGCGATCTCGGCTCACTGCAACCTCCGCCTACTCGGTTCAAGCAATTCTCCTGCCTCAGCCTCCCGAGTAGCTGGGATTACAGGTGTGTGCCACCACGCCCAGCTCATTTTTTTTTTTTTTTGTATTTTTAGTAGAGATGGAGTTTCACCATGCTGGCCAGGCTGGTCTTGAACTCCTGACCTCGTGATTCACCTGCCTTGGCTTCCCAAAGTGCTGGGATTACAGATGTGAGCCACCGTGCCTGGCCCCATTCCTCTCATTTTAATATGTTGTGTTTTCATTTTTATTTAGTTAAAAGTATGTGTATATATATATATATGTTTTTTTTTTTTTTTTTTTTTTTGGTTTTTTTTTTTTTTTTTTTTTTTTTTTTGGTTTGAGACAGTGTCAGTGTCGCTCTGTCGCCCAGGCTGGAGTGCAGTGGCATGATCTTGGCTCACGGTAACCTCCGCCTCCCGGGTTCAAGCAATTTTCCTGCCTCAGCCTCCTGAGTAGCTGGGATTACAGGCACCCACCACCGCGCCCAGCTAATTTTTGTATTTTTAGTAGAGACAGGGTTTCACCATGTTGGACAGGCTGGTCTCGAACCCCTGACCTCATGATCCACCCACCTCAGCCTCCCAAAGTGCTGGGATTGCAGGCATGAGCCACCATGCCCAGCCCGTGAAAAGTATATTCTAATTTCCCTTATCAGTTCATATTTCACCTGAGGTTGTTTTGAATTATGCTGTTTACATATTTGGAGGTTTCCCTTATTAGTTTCTACTTTGATTCCATGATGATTAGGAAACATGTTCTATATGATGTTAGTTTTTAAAAATGTATCAAAATTTTTTTTTTTTTTTTTTTTTTAATTTTTATTTTTTTAGTAGAGACGGGGTTTCACCGTGTTAGCCAGGATGGTCTCTATCTCCTGACCTCGTGATCCGCCCGTCTAGGCCTCCCAAAGTGCTAGGATTACAGGCTTGAGCCACCGCGCCCGGCCCAAAATTTTTTTAAAAAATAATTAATTAATTTAGAGGTGGGGTCTCATTCTTGCCTAGGCTGGTCTCAAACTCCTGGGCTCAAGCGATCCTCCCGCCTTAGCTTTCCAAAGAGTTAGGATTATGGGCATGAGCTACTGCATCTGGCTGAGGCTGACTTTTTTTTTTTTTTTTTTTTTTTGAGATGGAGTCTTGCTCTGTCGCGCAGGCTGGAGTGCAATGGCGTGATCTCGGCTCACTGCAAGCTCTGCCTCCCGGGTTCAGGCCATTGTCCTGCCTCAGCCTCCCAAGTAGCTGGGACTACAGGCGCCACCACCACGCCTGGCTTTTTTTTTTTTTTTTTTTTTTTTGGATGGGGTTTCACTGTGTTAGCCAGGATGGTCTCGATCTCCTGACCTTGTGATCCTCCCGCCTCGGCCTCCCAAAGTGCTGGGATGCTGGGATTACAAGCGTGAACCACCATGCCTGGCAGAGGCTGACTTTTTTTTTTTTTTTTTTTTTTTTTTTTTTTTGAGACGGAGTCTTGCTCTGTGCCCCAGGCTGGAGTGCAGTGGCGTGATCTCGGCTCACTGCAAGCTCCGCCTCCCGGGTTCACGCCATTCTCCTGCCTCAGCCTCCCGAGTAGCTGGGACTACAGGCGCCCGCCACCTTGCCCGGCTAATTTTCTTGTATTTTTAGTAGAGACGGGGTTTCACCGTGTTAGCTAGGATGGTCTCGATCTCCTGACCTCGTGATCCGCCCGTCTCGGCCTCCCAAAGTGCTGGGATTACAGGCTTGAGCCACCGCGCCCGGCCGAGGCTGACTTTTTGATGTCCTAGCATACAGTCTATCGTGGTGCCTGTCCCATGTGTGCTGGAAAAGATCTGTTAATCTGTATTCTGCTATTGTTAGGTTGAGTATTGTACAAATGTTAGGTTCAGTCAATTGGTTACATTGCTCAAGTCTTCTATATTCTTAGTGATAGTTTTTGTATACTTCTATCGGTTACTGAGGAGTATTAGAAATCTCTAGTAATCTCAGCACTTTGGGAGGCTGAGGCTGGTGGATGGCTTGAGCACAGGAGTTCGATCAAGACCAGCCTGGGCAACATAGTGAAACCCCATCTCTACAAAAAAATACAGAAATTAGCTGGTGTGGTGGTACATGCCTGTAGTCCCAGCTACTTGGGAGGCTGAGGTGGGAGAGTCTCTTGAGCCTGGGAGGTGGAGGCTGCAATGAGTGGAGATGGTGCCATTGCACTCCAGCCTGGGCAACAGAGCAAGACCCTGTCTCCAAAAACAGAGAGAAAACTCCAGTTACAGCTGTGAGTTTATTTTCTTTCAGGTCCATCATTTTTTAGATTCTGTTATTAGTTATATAATGTATTTAGGATTATTAGGTCTTCTGAACGAGTTGACTCCTTTATCGTATCAAATATCCCTCTGTATTCCTGATAGTATTCCATGGTCTGAAGTCTTTGTTTTAACATCAGTAGTGCCACTCCAGCTTTGTTTTGTGTTTACATGGGTGTATTTTTCCATCTTTTTACTGTTAATCTGTGTCTTTGTAATTAAAGTTTATTTCCTATCAATAGCATATAGTTGGATCTTTTTTTTGTTGTTGTTTTTGAGATGGAGTCTCTCCCTTTGTTGCCCAGGCTGGAGTGTAGTGGCGTGATCTTGGCTCACTGCAACCTCTGCCTCCCAAGTTCAGGTGATTCTCCTACCTCAGCCTCCCAAGTAACTGAGTCTACAGGCGCATGCCACCATGCCCAGCTAATTTTCGTATTTTTAGTAGAGACTGGGTTTCACCATGCTGGCCAGGCTGGTTTCGAACTCCTGACCCCGAGGCCCGCCTTGGTCTCCCAAAGTGCTGGGATTACAGGTGTGAACCACCGAGCCCGGCGTTTTTATTTAAATCCAGTTTGACAATGTTTGCTTTACAAATGGTTTGAATACCTCAATTAAGGTTAATGTAACCATCAATGTGGCAATTAGGTCAGTTTAAATCTATCATCTTATTTTTTTTTAATTTATTTTTTCTGTTTTTCTCTTGTCATGCCTTCTTCTGAATTTAGTTATTTTATGACTTTATCTCCACTCTTCACTTATTTGGCTACATGGTTTTTTTCTTCTTATTTGCTCTAAGATTTACAGTATACATCCTTCACTTATCATGATCTACTGTGACCATTAGTCTACTACGGATCGGTTAACATATAGTACAAGAACCTTAGAATAATATACTTTAACTTCCACTCCCACTCTTAGTAGTATTTTTGTCATAACATTTTAGTTGTACATGTATTATAAGTGCTATAATACTTTGTTACTCTTTTTGCTTTGAACAGCCTTTATCTTTTATAGAAATTGCAAAATGAGAAAAAATATTTTTTGCATTTTACCCACATACTATTTCTATTTCTGGTGTTCCTCACTACTTTGTATAGCTCCATCTGGTGTGCTTTTTCTTTTCTTTTTTTTTTGAGACAGAGTCTCGCTCTGTCTCCCAGGCTGGAGTGCAGTGGTGCGATCTCAGCTCACTGCAACCTCTGCCTCCTGGGTTCAAATGATTCTCCTGCCTCAGCCTCCTGAGTAGCTGGGATTACAGGCACCTGCCACCACACCTGGCTAATTTTTGTATTTTTAGTAGAGACGGGGTTTTGCCATGTTGGCCAGGCTGGTCTCCCAACTCCTGGGCTCAAGCAGTCCTCCCACCTTGGCCTCCCAAAGTGCTGGGATTATAGGCGTGAGCCACTGCGCCCAGCCTCATTGTGATTTTGCTTTCTATTTCCCTAGTGACTAATGATGTTGAACTCAAATCTTTCTTGAGTAGTAGAGATAAAATAACTGGATCAAGTAAGTAGTCTCCCCCCTCCCCGCCCTGGCTCATTTGTAATTGACTTTTTTTCCTACTGTCTTTAGATTGTGAATAAGTGGAATACAGCTCTGATTGGCCTTATGACATACTTTCGGGAGGCTGTGGTGAACACCCAGGAGCTCTTGGACTTACTGGTAAAGTGTGAGAACAAGATCCAGACACGCATCAAGATCGGACTCAACTCCAAGATGCCAAGTCGGTTCCCCCCAGTTGTGTTCTACACCCCTAAGGAGCTGGGTGGACTTGGCATGCTCTCAATGGGCCATGTGCTTATCCCCCAGTCCGACCTCAGGTACAGCCCGGTTAAACATATTTCTAAAGCCTGTTGCTTAGGCCCTGAGGGAAGTGGGTGTTTCTTTAGTTTTAGGCTTTATTTTTTCTTTAATCTTGGTTGTACCCCAAACAGGTGGTCCAAGCAGACAGATGTAGGTATCACACACTTTCGTTCAGGAATGAGCCATGAAGAAGACCAGCTGATTCCCAACTTGTACCGCTACATACAGCCGTGGGAGAGCGAGTTCATTGATTCTCAGCGGGTCTGGGCTGAATACGCACTCAAGAGGCAAGAGGCCATTGCTCAGAACAGGTGGGCATCTAGGAGGGCATGCCAACCCTGGGGCAGGGGCAGGTGGTGGCCTTTGGACTGTGTGTGGAGTTCAGGGTCAGAGCATGCCATGGTTTTATGGAGGTGAGAAGGCTGGTTCTACTGACCCTAATTATTTTTGGCCAGGAAGGAGTGCTGAGCTCCTCATGTGAGATTGCGTTTTGACTTGAATCTTTCTTTTTTTGGAAGACGCCTGACTTTGGAAGACCTAGAAGATTCATGGGATCGTGGCATTCCACGAATCAATACCCTCTTCCAGAAGGACCGGCACACACTGGCTTATGATAAGGGCTGGCGTGTCAGAACTGACTTTAAGCAGTATCAGGTATGTGGAGGGAGGAGATTTTCCCTGAATCAGGAAAACCCATGACTATCCCAGAAACTGGGGCACCCAGAAGCTTGACCGTGCCTGCCTTCCTATCTAGGTTTTGAAGCAGAATCCATTCTGGTGGACACACCAGCGGCATGATGGGAAGCTCTGGAACCTGAACAACTACCGTACAGACATGATCCAGGCCCTGGGCGGTGTGGAAGGCATTCTGGAACACACACTCTTTAAGGGCACTTACTTCCCTACCTGGGAGGGGCTTTTCTGGTGAGGATTCTCCTCTCTTAGAAGGACCTGTCACAACCCTTTGAGCTCATCTCTTATGTACCTCTGTGATTTCCTGTGGTGTTCCCCAGACAGCCACCTCCAGGAGGTCAGCAGTGTGCTGGGAGATGGCAGGATATCACCTCACCTGTATCTCTTGCTCCTCAGGGAGAAGGCCAGTGGCTTTGAGGAGTCTATGAAGTGGAAGAAGCTAACTAATGCTCAGCGATCAGGATTGAACCAGATTCCCAATCGTAGATTCACCCTCTGGTGGTCCCCAACCATCAATCGAGCCAATGTGAGTGTGATTGATAGACACTGGAGATAGGAAGCTAAAAATAGTTGTTTCTTCTTGCCTTGGTTATGTCATGAGCACCCGAGTCTCTCGATCTCTAATGTCCCATTGTCGTTTTCCTGGCAGGTATACGTAGGCTTTCAGGTGCAGCTAGACCTGACGGGTATCTTCATGCACGGCAAGATCCCCACGCTGAAGATCTCTCTCATCCAGATCTTCCGAGCTCACTTGTGGCAGAAGATCCATGAGAGCATCGTTATGGACTTGTGTCAGGTGGGCTGGAATCGAGGGAGAGGGTGCTAGAGAGTCGGCTCAGCTTGTCCTTTTGCATATGGGAAATCCACCCTGGAAGCTCTGAGGATGAGACTCCTATTGCCTCATTATCGTATTCTACAAACTCTGATTTTAATTGGGCTTCCTTAACAAGTCTTAATGTCTCCATCTTTTCCTTCAGGTGTTTGACCAGGAACTCGATGCACTGGAAATTGAGACAGTACAAAAGGAGACAATCCATCCCCGAAAGTCGTATAAGATGAACTCTTCCTGTGCAGATATCCTGCTCTTTGCCTCCTATAAGTGGAACGTCTCCCGGCCCTCATTGCTGGCTGACTCCAAGTAAGTGCCTCAGGACCCAGCCCTGGGCAGCCAGGAACTTTAGTTTTCCTGTTCTTCTAGCACTGCAACTTTAGGAGTTGTCCCTGTCTGCCTTTGTTTCAAACTTGGAGCCAGTGCTACCCCTGGAGCCTATCCACACCCTTAAGTCAGAGCTGCTGATTCTCTGGGGTCTTGCTGATCTGGAACAAGTTGGTGGAGTGGGTGGGATGGTGTTGGGATTTAAGTGGTTCTGGGGGCATTGGTTATGCCCATGGGTTCCTAGAAGCTTGAACCCTCTTCATCTTCAGGGATGTGATGGACAGCACCACCACCCAGAAATACTGGATTGACATCCAGTTGCGCTGGGGGGACTATGATTCCCACGACATTGAGCGCTACGCCCGGGCCAAGTTCCTGGACTACACCACGGACAACATGAGTATCTACCCTTCGCCCACAGGTGTACTCATTGCCATCGACCTGGCCTATAACTTGCACAGGTGAGTTGAGGCTCAGAACCATGTATTTTCAGGCCAGGCGCAGTGGCTCATACCTGTGATCCCAGCATTTTGGGAGGCCGAGGTGGGCAGATTGCCTGAGCTTGGGAGTTTGAGACCAGTCTGGGCAACATGGTGAAATCCCATCTCTACTAAAATACAAAAAATTAGCTGGACGTGGTGGTCCGCACCTGTAGTCCCAGCTTCTCGGAAGGCTGAGTTGGGAGAATTGCTTGAACCCAGGAAGCGGAGGTTGCAGTGAGCCGAGATTGTGCCACTGCACTCCAGCCTGTGCGAGACTCTTGTCACACACACACACACACAATCCATGTATTTTCCATTAGCCCCATACTTTAATGTAGTCATACTTTTTTACTTCACCTGAGTGAGAGGAAGTGGCCCATTCCTCCTGTGGGTCACTGATTCTCTTCTCCAGCCTGTATGTACACATGAGCAGAGTGTTGTCAGCCTGGCCAACAGTCTTTCTTCCTCCGTAGAGTTGCAGTTTGTCTTGTTTCTGGGGCTATCAGCCTGGTCTTAACTTTTCTTGACCCTTTTACCTTCCCAGTGCCTATGGAAACTGGTTCCCAGGCAGCAAGCCTCTCATCCAGCAGGCCATGGCCAAGATCATGAAGGCAAACCCTGCCCTGTACGTGTTACGTGAACGGATCCGCAAGGGGTTACAGCTGTATTCATCTGAGCCCACTGAGCCTTATTTATCTTCTCAGAACTATGGTGAGCTCTTCTCCAACCAGATTATCTGGTTTGTGGATGACACCAACGTCTACAGAGTGACTATTCACAAGGTGAATGTTACCAGCAGTGTATGGGTGCGGGACTCTGTACAGGGCTGTGGGAGGGTAATGGGCTCAGTGTGTACATATGCTGGGAAGGAGGCAGGGTGGTGATGTGTAGGCCATGCTAACAAATGCAGTCCTTCTCTAGACCTTTGAAGGGAATTTGACAACCAAGCCCATCAACGGAGCCATCTTCATCTTCAACCCACGCACAGGGCAGCTGTTCCTCAAGATAATCCACACATCTGTGTGGGCGGGACAGAAGCGTTTGGGGCAGGTGAGCAGGTTTAAAGATGAAGAGGCCATAGAACCATGTTGCCTCTTATTCTTGGGGTGGACTGGGTAGTATTTACTGGTTTGTTAGATGAAAGGCTGAGAACATCTCATTTGGACTTATCCCCTAAATTCCTTGGGAAGTATTCTGTGGGAGGTCCAAGAGTATATGAGTTGCTTCGTTCCCTTCCAGCTGGTCTGTTTCCTGAATTTCTTTTTCTTTTTTTTTTTTTTTTTTTTTTTGAGACGGAGTCTTGCTCTGTCACCCGGGCTGGAGTGCAGTGCCGGATCTCAGCTCAATGCAAGCTCCGCCTCCCGGGTTTACGCCATTCTCCTGCCTCAGCCTCCCGAGTAGCTGGGACGACAGGCGCCGCCACCTCGCCCGGCTAGTTTTTTGTATTTTTAGTAGAGATGGGGTTTCACCGTGTTAGCCAGGATGGTCTCGATCTCCTGACCTCGTGATCCACCCGTCTCGGCCTCCCAAAGTGCTGGGATTACAGGCTTGAGCTACCGCGCCCGGCCTTGTTTCCTGAATTTCTAACCTTTCTTGAACAGGGCTATCAAAAATCATTTTTCTAGGCCGGGCACGGTGGCTCAAGCCTGTAATCCCAGCACTTTGGGAGTCCGAGACGGGTGGATCACGAGGTCAGGAGATCGAGACCATCCTGGCTAACCCGGTGAAACCCCGTCTCTACTAAAAAATACAAAAAACTAGCCGGGCGAGGTGGCGGGCGCCTGTAGTCCCAGCTACTCGGGAGGCTGAGGCAGGAGAATGGCGTAAACCCGGGAGGCGGAGCTTGCAGTGAGCTGAGATCCGGCCACTGCACTCCAGCCCGGGTGACAAAGCGAGAGACTCCGTCTCAAAAAAAAAAAAAAAAAAAAAAAATCATTTTTCTAAAGGCAACACTTATTCTTGAAACATCCACTTTGACTCAGTCTCTTCTCTACCTCAGAACTCTTGCTGAATTAACTCTTCTTTAGCTTCCTAGACATTCAACATCTGGCTGGGCTGTATCTGTCCAGCCAGTTTCTCTTCCTTTACATTTATAGCATATTTCATCTTACAGTCAGTCCAGGATCTTAGTAGCCCAAACCCCGATGCTCATCTCCACATCTGTGTTTTGCTCGTATTTTTCTTTCTAGAATGAACTCCCCTCTTTGCTCTGTTAATCACAGTCCCTCCTTAAGACACGTTTTTTTGTGCAGCTTTTTTCTGATCCTAGTAGCCTTAATTTATTTTGCTCCTGAACTCCGTAATGCAGTATATGGTTTAGCACATACTCGTGTCAGCGTGTGGTATTGTCTTATTGAAAGGGGCCGTCAGCCTGGTCATTGGACACGGCCGATACTCTTCTACCTTCTAAGTGCCTAACATTTAACACCAGCGTTCAGTAGAAACATAGTTGGATTATTTCAAAACTAGGATATTCTGTTCTAGTTGATCTAGGAGGGTAGAGACTAAATTTCCATTTTCTTCTCTCTTGCTTTTAAGTTGGCTAAGTGGAAGACAGCTGAGGAGGTGGCCGCCCTGATCCGATCTCTGCCTGTGGAGGAACAGCCCAAGCAGATCATTGTCACCAGGAAGGGCATGCTGGACCCACTGGAGGTAAGAGGGTGGGTGGGGTAGAAGAAAAGAAACTGAGACCTTTAGGCCGTTTCTCATCTTGGACTTGATCTTGTCTTAGGTGCACTTACTGGACTTCCCCAATATTGTCATCAAAGGATCGGAGCTCCAACTCCCTTTCCAGGCGTGTCTCAAGGTGGAAAAGTTTGGGGATCTCATCCTTAAAGCCACTGAGCCCCAGATGGTTCTCTTCAACCTCTACGATGACTGGCTCAAGACTATTTCATCTTACACGGTATGAACCTCGGGAAGAGAAGATCGCTGGAGGAGGAGCAGGTTTAGGGTCAGGAGAAGATCCTGTGTCTTAGGTTTTTTCCGTTTTCACATTTTTAGACTATAGATTGGGTGGGAACTCTTGACTGTCATGAGGGTTTAAGACCTTAAAGTTAAAAATCAACTCTTGGGGCCGGGCACGGTGGCTCACACCTGTAATCCCAGCACTTTGGGAGGCTGAGGTGGGTGAATCACCTGAGGTCAGGAGTTTGAGACCAGGCTGGCCAACATGACGAGACCCCATCTCTACTAAAAATACAAAAAAAATTAGCCGGGTGTGGTGGGACGTACCTGTAGTCCCAGCTACTTGGGAGGCTGAGGCACCAGAATCACCGGAACCCAGGAGGCAGAGGTTGCATGAGTCGAGATGGTACCATTGCACTCCAGCCTGGGCGACAGAGTGAGACTGTCTCAAGAAAAATAAATAAATAAAAAAGGCCAGGCGCGATGGCTCACGCCTGTAATCCCAATACTTTGGGAGGCTGAGGTGGGTGGATCACGAGGTCAGGAGATTGAGACCATCCTGGCTAACAGGGTGAAACTCCATCTCTACTAAAAATACAAAAAATTAGCCAGGCGTGCTGACAGGTGCCTGTAATCCCAGCTACTCCAAAGGCTGAGGCAAGAGAATGGCATGAACCCGGGAGATGGAGCTTGCAGTGAGCTGAGATTGCGCCACTGCACCCCAGCCTGAGCGACAGAGCGAGACTCTGTCTCAAAAAAAAAAAAAAAAAAAAAATTTTGGGTTTCATGAAAGGTTAGAATTAAAGTGGGAGAGCCTCAAGCAGCTGACCTACCTCACTCTTCCAAATCTTTTCCTAGGCCTTCTCCCGTCTCATCCTGATTCTGCGTGCCCTACATGTAAACAATGACCGGGCAAAAGTGATCCTGAAGCCAGACAAGACTACTATTACAGAACCACACCACATCTGGCCCACTCTGACTGATGAAGAGTGGATCAAGGTCGAGGTGCAGCTCAAGGATCTGATCTTGGCTGACTACGGCAAGAAAAACAAGTGAGCAGTGCTGGTGGGGAGACAGATAGGAGGTCTGTATATGGTTTTCTGGGGTTTGGAAGCATTTAGGCTTACAAGTTTCTCAAGAAGGCCAGGTACAGTGGCGCATGCCTGTAATCCCAGCACTTTGGGAGGCTGAGGTGGGTAGATCATTTGAGGTCAGGAGTTTGAAACCATCCTGGCCAACATGGTAAAACCCCGTCTCTACTAAAAATACAAAAATTAGCCAGGTGTGGTGGCACTCGCCTGTGATCCCAGCTACTTGGGAGGCTGAGGCAGGAAAATTGCTTGAACCTTGAGGGCAGATGTTGCAGTGAGCCAAGATTGCGCCACTGCACTCCAGCCTGGGTGACAAGAGTGAGACTCTGTCTCAAAAAAAAAAGAAAAGGGCCGGGCGCGGTGGCTCAAGCCTGTAATCCCAGCACTTTGGGAGGCCGAGACGGGCGGATCACGAGGTCAGGAGATTGAGACCATCCTGGCTAACACGGTGAAACCCCATCTCTACTAAAAAATACAAAAAACTAGCCGGGCGAAGTGACGGGCGCCTGTGGTCCCAGCTACTCGGGAGGCTGAGGCAGGAGAATGGCGTAAACCCGGGAGGCAGAGCTTGCAGTGAGCTGAGATCCGGCCACTGCACTCTAGCCTGGGCGACAGAGCCAGACTCAGTCTCAAAAAAAAAAAAAAAAAAAAAAAAAAAAGAAAAGTTTATCAATAAATTATCTTGTCTTGGCCGGGCTTGAGTGCTCATGCTAGTAATACCAGCACTTTGGGAGGCCGAGGTGGGAGGATTGCATGAGCCAAGAGTTGAAACCAGCCTGATCAACAAAAGAGACTGACCCTATCTCTATAAAAGAAAAAATTTAAAACAGGTGTGATAGTGCACGCCTGTAGTGCCAGCTTCGTGGAGGCTGAGGCAAGAGGCTTGCTTGAGCCCGGGAGTTTGAAGCTGCAGTGAGCCATGATTATGCCACTGTACTCCCGCCTGAGTGACAGAGCAAGACCCTATCTTGAAAACAAGGAAAGAAATTATCTGACAGTCTCATAGAAGAGAGATACAGCAGTGTCTTTCTTTTTGTTTGTTTGTTTGTTTTTGTTTTTTTTTGAGACGGAGTCTCGCTCTGTCGCCCAGGCTGGAGTGCAGTGGCCAGATCTCGGCTCACTGCAGGCTCCGCCTCCCGGGTTCACGCCATTCTCCTGTCTCAGCCTCCCGAGTAGCTGGGAGTACAGGCGCCGCCACCTCGCCCGGCTAATGTTTTTGTATTTTTAGTAGTGATGGGGTTTCACTGTGTTAGCCAGGATGGTCTCGATCTCCTGACCTCGTGATCCGCCCGCCTCAGCCTCCCAAAGTGCTGGGATTACAGGCTTGAGCCACCGCGCCCGGCCAGTGTCTTTCAATAGTATGAGAAGCGTCTGTGTTTTAGGGCTTCATTCTGACTCTTGGCCGTTGTTTCTCACTGTTGCCATTTTGAACAGGGCATTTCTTTACTGTCCATACATGGTAAGAAGTTTGAACATCCAAGACCCTAAGTATCTGACACTGCTACCAAACACACACACACACACACACCTTCCTCTCCTCGTCTCCCTCCCTGTCATCGTGGCAACCCAAACTATTCATAGGGTGACTGACAATACCACCTCTGATTAAGAACCAGTATTGTAGGGTTTCTGGGGTTTCCATTTCTGAGAAGTGTTCCGTGCCAGAGCATTGTTTTGGTCAGGGAAGCGTGGGGTGTATGGATGCTAAACAGTGGCAAGGTGCACACGCCGTGTGCTGTCCCGCTTGGATCTGACGAATCTTGGAAGTGTTAGTACGCCTCCGTTTCACACTTCCTGTAGAAGCAGCTCTTGTGGATTGTCTGGGGCGTGAGTATAGGCTGCCCTGTCCTACCAAGTTACACCCTTTCCATTGAGGCAGAAGTGACCAAGGGGAAGGGATCCTTTTAATATAACCCACACCGTCCCCACAGTGTGAATGTGGCATCACTGACCCAATCGGAAATTCGAGACATCATCCTGGGTATGGAGATCTCGGCACCGTCACAGCAGCGGCAGCAGATTGCTGAGATCGAGAAGCAGACCAAGGAACAGTCGCAGCTCACGGCAACACAGACTCGCACTGTCAACAAGCATGGCGATGAGATCATCACCTCCACCACCAGCAACTATGAGACCCAGACTTTCTCATCCAAGACTGAGTGGAGGGTCAGGTACTGTGAGGGGCAAGAGGGTGGGGATGGAAAGGCCGGCTGCACTACCTAAGGTGCTGGGCTGAGCGATGCTGACACTCCCTACACGTTTTTAGGGCCATCTCTGCTGCCAACCTGCACCTAAGGACCAATCACATCTATGTTTCATCTGACGACATCAAGGAGACTGGCTACACCTACATCCTTCCCAAGAATGTGCTTAAGAAGTTCATCTGCATATCTGACCTTCGGGCCCAAGTGAGTAAGTGGACTCAGGCCACAGTGTGTGCCCAACACATTTTGTGCCTAAAACACCGACCTGAGATTGTCTAGAACTTGAGATGCTGGTTTCAAGATTCATGGATGAGTAATTATGCAAGGATAGCCAAAACAACGAGGCGGGTTTTGGCCCCATGAGATAGCAAAAGCTGTGGCAGCTGAGAGAAGGTAGTAAATGTAGTATTAACCTGATAGTATTTGGAAGAGAATAGATATGGTCAGAAACAAATTCCTGACCAGATGTACATGGTGGTTCACGCCTGTAATCCCAACACTAGGCTGGGCACAGTGGCTAATGCCTGTAATCCCAGCACTTTGGGAGGCCGAGGTGGTGGATCACCTGAGGTCAGGAGCTCAAGACCAGCCTGACCAATATGGTGAAACCCCGTCTCTACTAAAAATGCAAAAAATTAGCCAGGCATGGTGGCATGCGCCTGTAGTTGCAGCTACTAGGGAGGCTGAGACAGGAGAATTGCTTGAACCCAGGTGGGGGAGATTGCAGTGAGCCAAGATCGCGTCACTGCACTCCAGTCTAGGCAACAGAGGAAGACTCCATCTAAAAAAACAAAACAAAACAAAACAAAAAACCTTTGCCTGTAGTCCCATCTACTCAGGAGGCTGAGGTTGCTTGAACCAAAGCAGTGAGCTTTGATGACCACTGCACTCCAGGCGGGGCGCACTGGCTCATGACTAATCCCAGCATTGTGGGAGGCTGAAGTGGGCAGATCTTTTGAGCCCAGGAGTTCGAGACCAGCCTGGGCAACATGACGAAATGCTGTCTCTACAAAAAAATTAAGAAACTAGCTAGGCATGGTGGCCCACACCTGTAATCTCAGCTACTCAGGAGCCTGAGGTGGGAAGATCACCTGATCCTGGAGAGTGGTGAGTGTAGTGAGCTGAGATCATGTCACTGCATGCTAACCTGGGTGACAGAGTGATACCCTGCTTCAAAAAAGAGAAAAGATGCATAACTTTACTAGTGTATCAGGGATATTCATAGTTTATAAAACATCATTTTGGGCCGAGGCCGGTGGATCACTTGAGGTCAGGAGTTCAAGACCAGCGTGGCCAACATGGCAGAACCCTGTCTCTATGAAATATATGAAAATTAGTGGGGCGTGGTGGCATGTGCCTGTAGTCCCAGCTACTCAGGAGGCTGACGCAGAATTGCTTGAACCCAGGAGGTGGAGGTTGTAGTGAGCTGAGATCACACCACTGCGCTCCAGCCTTGCCAACAGAGTGAGACTCCATCTCAAAAAAACCCACTATTGCCGGGCGCGGTGGCTCAAGCCTGTAATCCCAGCACTTTGGGAGGCCGAGACGGGTGGATCACGAGGTCAGGAGATGGAGACCATCCTGGCTAATACAGTGAAACCCCGTCTCTACTAAAAATACAAAAAATTAGCTGGGCGTGGTGGCGGCGCCTGTAGTCCCAGCTACTCGGGAGGCTGAGGCAGGAGAATGGCGGGAACCCGGGAGGCGGAGCTTGCAGTGAGCCGAGATCGCGCCACTGCACTCCAGCCTGGGCGACAGAGCGAGACTCCGCCTCAAAAAAAAAAAAAACCCACTATTAGTGGCTGTCAGGTTGGCAAATTTGAGAAGACTGTTAATATCCTGTGTGGGTGAGTTTATAGTAAACAGATCCTCTTACTTGGTGATAATGTAAAATTTAAAATAGCACCAAGTGCTGGATTTCCAGATGTTCTCAGTTTGTGAAAATACACTGAGCTGGAGGTTTGTATGCTCATTTGCTTATGAATGCTATCCTTAATAATCAGCTGGGGAGCTTGTGAGCAGTGCAGATTCCTGGACCCCACGCAGGAGGTCCTGATGTGGGAAGTCTGAGATGAGGTCCATGTTTAACATTTTGAACAAGCACCGCAGCTGATTCTGATACAGGGGTTCTGATCATGTTTTAAGAAACTGTCCTCGTTCTTGGGGGAAGGAAGGAAAACAGGGCTGGCAGCTCCAACTCTGAGCTGGTACTAAGAAGAGTTTTGGTTCCTGACCCCTTTGTCTCCAGATTGCAGGATACCTGTATGGGGTGAGCCCACCAGATAACCCCCAGGTGAAGGAGATACGCTGCATCGTGATGGTGCCACAGTGGGGCACTCACCAGACCGTGCACCTGCCTGGCCAGCTGCCCCAGCATGAGTACCTCAAGGTAATGGAAAGTGATGGAGCCTGGGAATGTGGAAAAGCTGGTGCGATTCCTGTCTGCAGATGGGATTCTGAAGAGCTCTGTACTCCTCTTTACCTATAGGAGATGGAACCCTTAGGTTGGATCCACACTCAGCCCAATGAGTCCCCGCAATTATCACCCCAGGATGTCACCACCCATGCCAAGATCATGGCTGACAACCCATCTTGGGATGGCGAGAAGACCATTATCATCACGTGCAGGTGGGCCTGGGCTCCTTGGGAGGAAGTATGGTGGGGCAGGGATTGCAGGCCAGGGCCCAGAATAGTGACCTGAGCTGTTACTCCGTCCTCGTCCCTCCCCCAGCTTCACACCAGGCTCCTGTACACTGACGGCCTACAAGCTGACCCCCAGTGGCTACGAATGGGGCCGCCAGAACACAGACAAGGGCAACAACCCCAAGGGCTACCTGCCTTCACACTATGAGAGGGTCCAGATGTTGCTGTCGGACCGCTTCCTTGGCTTCTTCATGGTCCCTGCCCAGTCCTCGTGGAACTACAACTTTATGGGTAAGTGGGAGGAGCCTGGGGACGTGGGGATAGCAGTAGTGATAAGGTGAGGCCATCACCCGTCACACTTGGGGCCTGGCTGGCTTGGAGGTGGTGCCGGCTGCATGAGGCGGGAGCCCTGTTGACGCTGGCTGTTTCCTTCTCCCCGAAGGTGTTCGGCATGACCCCAACATGAAATACGAGCTGCAGCTGGCGAACCCCAAAGAGTTCTACCACGAGGTGCACAGGCCTTCCCACTTCCTCAACTTCGCCCTCCTGCAGGAGGGGGAGGTTTACTCTGCGGACCGGGAGGACCTCTATGCCTAGCTCTTTCCCTGCCTCCAGCTTCAGCCTCCTGAGGCCGGAGCCTCAGCCCCTCCAGACAGGCCGCTGACATTCAGCAGCTTGGCCTCTCCCTCTGTCTGTGCTTGTTGTGTTGTTGACCTCCTGATGGCTTGTCATCCTGAATAAAATATAATAATAAATTTTGTATAAATAGGAGTTCAGGGGCTGTTTGTTTTTTTTCCCCCCGAACCCAAATTCTGGATTTAGGTCTAACAGGAGAAGGAAACAGCCAAAGTTAACAGGGCTCCTGCCTCATGCAGCCTGCGCCGCCTCCAAGCCAGCCCCAGGTGTGACTGGACTGGAGCGGTTTACAGCAAGATGCTGGGCTCGCTGTGAAGGGGGAGTATGAGGCCACCTTCCTATTCAGGGCTTTGGGGTAGATAGCCCCTGGACTCAGTGGAGACCTGAGGCGGGGCTGGGCTTTCACACTCCGCTGCCTTGACCACATTTGCTGCTTTCTCTACAAAACAGTACTTGGAAGCCCTCGCCTCCTTTCCACAGTTCTGGGAGCAGTTGACCTTTCCCGGTCTAGGAACTCTGGCTTGCGCTGAGCGGCTGTGGTGTCCAGCCCAGCCCTTTAAGCTTTCTGTGTCACTCCTGGTCAGGAAAACAAGCACACAGGCAGACAGCTGGTGTACAGCCGGGCGGAGGCCAGTGACTGGCTGCCTACCTGTCACCTCTCGCCTGGAGTGCCCCGCTGCCAAGTTGGCCCCATGACTCCACACACGGGGCGGAGCCTGGACTGGGCCTGTGGGGAGGGCTCCACTAAAGTGACCACTTGCAGCCCTGAGCCTCAGCTCTTGGACGTCTGGCTGGAAGTTGGCTGTCCTGTTTCCTGTGACCTTGGGCATGGAAGGGACAGGGCCCAGGGGACCTAGGACACTGTCTCCCTTCCCCACGCCTTCTCCCTCGTTCCTCCCCACCCTTCTCGCTTCTACCCCGCCCACACAGCCCTAAACGCTTCCTGGGGCGGAACTGTTTGGCTTTTCCCCGTCTCAGTTGAGGGTGGAGGGGTCGCAGCCCTAAGCCTTTGGGGGACATGGAGCCCAGAAGGGCAGTGGCGCCTGGCTGGGGGTCTCGAGAGACCGCGGGGTCGGGAACGGCCGCGGAGCTTGTGTACCATCTAGCCGGGGCCCTGGGCACTGAGCTGCAGGAGCTGGCGCGCCGTTTCGGGCCGGAGGCGGCGGCAGGGCTGGTGCCGCTAGTGGTGCGGGCGCTGGAGCTCTTGGAACAGGCTGCCGTGGGGCCCGCCCCAGACTCGGTGAGTCACGGCGCTCCCCTCGCCACCCGCGGGGCCGGCAGGGCCGAAGCCTGAGACCCGGGTCTCCCCAGCTGCAGGTGTCGGCGCAGCAGGCGGAGCAGGAGCTGCGGCGGCTGCGGGAGGAGAACGAGCGCCTCCGCAGGGAGCTGCGCGCGGGGCCACAGGGTGAGCCCAGCTCCGGCCAGGGCAGGGCGGGTGGCGACCGGCTCGGGTCCTCCTCTCCCTCCCGCGGGCCTACGTGCCGCCGCTAAGAACGTCCCTTCCTCAGAGGAGCGCGCGCTGCTGCGGCAGCTCAAGGAGGTGACGGACCGACAGCGGGACGAACTCCGTGCGCACAACCGCGACCTGCGGCAGCGAGGCCAGGAGACGGAGGCGGTGAGGGCAAGATGTGGGCGGGGCGGGGGCTCCGGGGGCGGAGCGGGGGAGCGGAGCGAGGCAGGCACGGGGCGGGGCTCCGCGGGCCCTCGGTGCCCCGCCCACCCCACCGTTTGCCCCGCTCCCAGTTGCAGGAGCAGCTGCAGCGCCTCCTGCTGGTGAATGCTGAGCTGCGGCACAAACTGGCGGCCGTGCAGATCCAGCTGCGCGCCGCGCAGGACCGCGAGAGGGAGCGCCAGCAGCTTGGCGAAGCCGCGACCCCGCCAGCTAAAGAGGGAGCGCAGGGGCAGGCCGGGGCTCCCGGGCACCAGCACGTGCAGGAGCCCGAATGGATGACCGCCGGCGCAGGCGCCTCTGAGGACCTGGTGAGTGCCGCATGAGGGCAAGGACCCAGCCCAGGACTCAGCGTCCAGCGCTCGGTGGGCGCTCGGGCAAGGTTTGCATGCTGCACAGCAGGTCCGCCAGGAAGCGGGGAGGTGGCAGACAGATCTGCGCCCCCGGCCGGCCTCGGCCCCTGCTCTCAGCAGGAGCACTGCTCTGTTATCTGTTGGGGCACCCTTGTCCCCCAAGTCTCCCTGCCCGTCACTTCCTCTAGCATTCCCATGATGGCCCTGGAGCGGGGGGAGGGAACGCCAGCGGAGGCGACCCTCTGACCATGCCTGTCCTTCCAAAGGCGGAGGCTGCGCAGCAGCTGGGGCGCCCCTCGGAGGCAGGGCAGTGCTTCAGTCGGGAGGAGTTTGAGCAGATCCTTCAGGAGCGGAATGAACTCAAAGCCAAAGTGTTCCTGCTCAAGGAGGAGCTGGCCTACTTCCAGCGGTGAGAGCGCTGGGAAGCCGGGGGGCCTCCGATCACCCCACCTCATTCTCCAGTCATTGACATGTCCACAGTGACATGTGCCAGGCCTGCGCTGGGAACTGGGAGGACATGAATTGCACAGCCCCTTCCCTCTGCAATATCATCCAGACAGGGGAGAGGGATAGTGCAAAGGGTCGCAGCTGCAGCAGCCAGGGAAACTCTCCTAGAGGGGCCATGGGGCCACCTAAGCTCAGGTCTGAGGGTGTCAGCAAGGCAGAGCGCTTCACGTGTTAAGGGAGGAGCCGCATGCACAGGTACCAGGAGTGAGGCCTGCGGCTGGCATCCCCATGGCTGGCATCCCCACAGCTTTCTCCCTTCCTGCCCTCTTCTGTAGGGAGCTGCTCACAGACCACCGGGTCCCCGGCCTTCTGCTTGAGGCCATGAAGGTGGCTGTCCGGAAGCAGCGGAAGAAAATCAAGGCCAAGATGTTAGGGACACCAGAGGAAGCAGAGAGCAGGTAGGTCCCTGCCTGCATTCCCACTGAGCCAGGCCTCCCTCCCTCATTCTGCTGAGCCTGATGACTCAGCCTGGGCACCCTCTGAGTCCATTGTCTCAGACTGAGGCTATCACCCCAACCTGGTCACCCCTTGAGCCTCCCTAGCCTGGCCGCTTCTAGGACCTGCTGACCTGGTCTGGTTGTGTCCCGTGGCCACTGTCCGGCCTGGGCTCTTCTCCCTGGATTTCACCATTCCCCTTACCTTTCCTGCCGTCCATTCTGCCAGTGCTACCTCTCCACATTCATTCTTCAGGTTCCTGCCTTGGCTGGGTCTGTTTGTTCTTACGGGGGTGAAACGGTAGCCGTGGCTGTGTCAGGGCCTGCTGTGTGTCAAGCTATAAAATAAAGCCTCGGCCGGGCGCGGTGGCTCACGCCTGTAATCCCAGCACTTTGAGAGGCTGAGGTAGGCAGATCACCTGAGGTCAGGAATTCGAGACCAGCCTGGACAACATGGTGAAACCTTGTCTCTACTAAAAATACAAAAATTAGCCGGGCGTGGTGGCAGGTGCCTGTAATCCCAGCTACTCAGGAGGCTGAGGCAGGAGAATCACTTGAACCTGGGAGGCAGAGGTTGCAGGGAGCTGAGATCGCGCCACTGTACTCCAGCCTGTGACAGAGTGAGACTCTGTCTAAAAATAAAAAATAAAAATTAAACCCCCAACATGCTGCATCTCCCCAGGGTTGCCTTCTCTCCAGCCCCAGGGGCCCTGCAGTCCCTCCATCCCCCCTGCTGGATTCCTGTTGTCCCTCAGGGCCTTGATCAATGACCCTCATGTCTCCTCTCTCCTCTGTCTCAGTGACGATGAGGATGGCTCATGGCTCCTGCTCTCCGATGATAAGGGAGACCATCCCCCACCCCCGGAGTCCAAAATACAGAGTTTGTATGTTGGGGGAAGGGGAAGGACAAGAATATGGGGAGGGAGGAAGGGCCCTGGATGGTTCTTCTCAGGATCCCCTTTCCTGCTTCTCTGCCTGTCACCCTGCTGTCCTTGGCTCTAAGCACATCCTCCCCTCCTGCTTCTCTGGCCCAGGCCCCCATCACCTTCCCACTCCCTCAGACTGCCCTTTCTTCCCCCTCTCCCCTTTTCTCACCACCCTCTGCCCTCATCCATATCCTTGACCTCTCTGGCTTCCTGGCTGAAAGTACGTCCGGCTGTCTCTCTCCAGCTTTGGCCTATGGTATCGGGGTAAAGCCGAATCCCCTGAGGATGAGACCGACAGCCCCGCACCCAGCAAGCTAGGGGGAGAAGAGGAGGCCCAACCACAGTCCCCAGCTCCTGATCCGCCCTGTTCTGCCCTCCACGAACACCTTTGTCTGGGGCCTCAGCCGCCCCGGAGGCCTGACTTAGGGGTCTAGCTGTGGATGGATGTGTGGCCTCAAATGAGGACAGGGCTCCCGCCTTCGCAGCCCTCACCAGGGGTCTGCCCCAATCCTGGCCTGTACCAGGGCAGGATGGGGGCTCAGCCCACCTCCCTCTCTACGTCTCTGTACCAAGCCTCTGGGGCCAGATATAAGAGTGCCTCTCTGAGTCTCAGTTTCCCCATCCACGAAATGAGAGCTGACTGCCTAGCTCCCAGGGCTTTGTGCAGACAGCCTGAGCTCATGTAATAAAGAACTGCCCGGCCGGGCGCGGTGGCTCAAGCCGTAATATGCGAGAAACTGATCGAGACCATCCTGGCTAACACGTCTCTACTGTACAAAAAACTGTGGCGGGCGCCATGGGAGGCTGAGGCAGGAGAATGTAAACCTGGGAGGCGGAGCTTGCAGTGAGCTGAGATCCGGCCAACCCTGCCAGGAGCAGACAGGCAGCTGAGGGGTCCTAAATAAAGGGTCTGTTCCTTGCTCAGCCTCACCCTTAGAGCAGAGGCAGGCTGAGGGGTCCTCGTGGGTCTCCTTGCTCAGTCACTTAGAGCGGGGTTGGCTTCTTGAAGCTCGGGCCTTGCTTTGGGAGTGTGGCTTGATGGAAAGCCCTGACTCCCACCCTCACTCCACCCGCTTCCCTGGCCCCGGCACCCAGAGACCTGCAACTTCATCCTTCTGGCCCTTCCAGGCCGAGGCCACTCAGCCCTGCCATTGCCTTCTTTTTCCTTTCTTTTTTTGAGTGTCAGTCTTTCCAGCCACCCCCTCCCTCTCAGGGAGGTGCCTCATGGCAGCCCGCCCCTCCGGCCTGGTTTCCTCAGGAAAAGCCCTGAGAGGAAGCAAGGAGGGGGTTGGGAGCTGTGGGGGCCAGATGAACCCGAGCCCTCCCACCGCGCCGGCTGCCATGGGGCTGGGACTGCTGCTCCCGCTGCTGCTGCTCTGGACTCGGGGGACTCAGGGGTCTGAGCTGGACCCCAATGGGCAGCACGTCTGTGTGGCCAGCAGGTGGGTCTCGTGGGAGTCTGATGGCGGGTGGTTGAACCGGTGTTGAGGCCTTTAGGGGAAGGAGGAGACTAGGAAGGGGGCTTGGGCTGGAAGGAAGGGCTGCTGATGGCGGCCTGGCAGGTAGTGGCTAGCCAGGGCAGATGGTGGAAGGGCCAGGGAAGGAGAGGGGAGGGGCTGGGGACCCGAGCCGTAAAGATCTGCTAGGCCTCCCTAGCTAAGGCTAAACCAGCCTCCTCCACCTCAGCCAGAGACAGTGATCCACCTTGCTCGGGGCTAGGCTGCACCCCCCGCCTTGTCCAGCTGACCCCTTTTTGCCTCACAGCCCCTCTGCTGAGCTGCAGTGCTGCGCAGGCTGGAGGCAGAAGGATCAAGAATGCACCATCCGTGAGTAGCCGGACAGACCCTCAGCCAAGGAGAAGGGAAGCCGTAGCCCAGCAATAGCCCTTCCTTCCTACCCTCCCGGGCCTGCCCTTCCTGACACCAGGAGCCAGGGTTTCTCCTGTGACACCCCCCAGGCCTGAAGGGGCACCTCTTGAGGAGGCATGGCCCCAGGAGCCAGTGAGAGGGCAGGGGTGTCCCCTGGTCCTGCTCCTGTCTTTCCAACCTGGGTGGGGTGTCTTTCAGCCATCTGTGAGGGGCCGGATGCCTGCCAGAAAGATGAGGTGTGTGTGAAGCCAGGCCTCTGTCGATGCAAACCTGGATTCTTTGGGGCCTACTGCAGCTCCCGTGAGTCTCAAGGGCTGGATGAAGTTGCTGGGCAGAGCTGGGTACGGGGACAGTGGTGTGGGGGCGGGCAAGGCAGGTAGCCATGTAGCCTCAGGACAGCAGGGCCAGGATCCCTCCCAGCTTCACTGAGGAATCGCGGTCCAGAGACAGGAAGTGACACACACTCCTAGGAGATGGCCTGAGTCACTGGGTTTTCACCCGTATCCACAAAGCCCTGCCCACCTGCGCATCTTCCTCTTCCACTTCTCAGAAAACCTGTGATTCCCGTTCATTGCAAAATGAGTATATTCCTTCTCTTTCCCACATACGCCTTATACATGGGCAGCGGATGGAAGGAGGCCCCCCGCTCGGCTGTCTGCCCTTTCTGGCAGAAAGAGAAGGAAGGGAAAGGGGTTGGGAAGCCAGAGGATGGGCACCAGGAATCAAGGAATCACTAGGGGAAAGGTGGCTTAACCTGCACCCTGGCGGGCAGCATCCAGGACTGAGATCGGGAGGAAGCTCTCTCTGCTCCAGCCCAGCAGGGATCCACCTCAGCAGGGAGGAGCAGCCATGGAGGAAGGCCCACCCACCTCGGTGCCGCACTCTGGGCAAGTCCACTGCCCACTCAGGATCTCTGAGTGTGTTCTGAATGTGAAATGGGAGGCTGGGCCTCCCACTAATGGCTAAGGGTTTTCTGTAGGTCAGAGCGGAGCAGGAAGTGAGTGTTGCCCAGGACAGGCTGCCGGATGTTCCGAGGGTCTGTCCCCGGCTCTTGGAGGATGGGCCCCGTGCCCCTTTTCCTTGCGTAAGGGGACGCAGGGTAAGGGTCCGCGCGCGGCCCTGAGCCCGCTGACCCCTCCCGTACCCATCCCTGCAGGCTGCCCGGGCCAGTACTGGGGCCCCGACTGCCGTGAGAACTGCCCCTGCCACCCTCACGGCCAGTGTGAGCCAGCCACGGGCGCGTGCCAGTGCCAGGCCCACCGCTGGGGCGCCCACTGCGAGTTCCCGTGCACCTGCGGCCCCCACGGGCGCTGCGACCCCGCGACCGGCGTGTGCCGCTGCGAGCCGGGCTGGTGGTCGCCCACGTGCCACCGCCCGTGCCAGTGCAAGCCCGAGGCGGCGCGCTGCGAGCAGGCCACGGGCGCCTGCGTGTGCAAGCCGGGCTGGTGGGGGCGCCGCTGCAGTTTCCGCTGCACCTGCCACGGCTCCCCGTGCGACCAGGACTCGGGCCGCTGCGCCTGCCGGCCGGGCTGGTGGGGTCCCGAGTGCCGGCAGCAGTGCGAGTGTGTGCGGGGCCGCTGCAGTGCCGCCTCTGGCCAGTGCACCTGCCCGCCCGGCTTCCGCGGAGCGCGCTGCGAGCTGCCTTGCCCGGCTGGTAGCCACGGGGTGCAGTGCGCACACAGGTGAGCGGGCGGGGCGGAGCGGGTGAGTGGGCGGGGCGGGGACGGGGGCGGGGCGGGGGCGGGGCGCACACAGGTGAGCGGGCGGGGCGGGGCGGGGCGGGGGCGGGGGGGGCGGGGGCGGGGTGCACACAGGTGGGCGGGGCGGAGTCAGGTGGCCGGGGCCGGGCGCCGGGAGGAGGGATCAGGGCTTTGCGGTGCTCCCCTCAAAAAACGTACGAAGCAGAGGGACGAGAAAGGGGAAAAGAGGTCTAGGCGCGGTGGTTCACACCTGTAATCCCAGCACTTCTGAGAGGCTGAGGCGGGCGCATCACCTGAGGTCAGGAGTTTGAGACCATCCTGGCCAACATGGTGAAACCTCGTCTCTACTAAAAACACAAAAATTAGCCTGGCCACGCCTGTAGTCCCAGGTACTCGGTAGGCTGAGGCAGGAGAATCGCTTGAGCCGGGGAGGTGGAGGTTGCAGTGAGCCGAGGTCGCACCACTGCACTCCACCGGGTATGAGACTCCCTCTCAAACAAAACGAAACAAGAACTTTAAAAACCCTTTGTTACCCAGGTCCAGCCCCGCCTGCTCATTTCATCGTTTACTGCTGTGCAAAAAATTGCTATACTAGCACTGCTAGCAAGCCATATGTATAGATGAGTGGATAGAGTGACCAAAGGTCCTGGGCAAGGTCCCTTTAGGACTCAGTGACTTTCAAACTTTGACCAGCTGCACTCACCATAAGAAATTTCACCCCTGGATGGGCGCAGTGGCTCACACCGGTAATCCCAGCACTTTGGGAGGCTGAGGCGGGCGGATCACCTGAGGTCAGGAGTTTGAGACCAGACTGACCAACCTGGTGAAACTCCATCTTTACTAAAAATACAAAAATTAGCCGGGCGTGGTGGTGGGCGCCTGTAATCCCAGCTACTTGGGAGGCTGAGGCAGGAGAATCACTTGAACTCGGGAGGAGAAGGTTGCAGTGAGCCGAGATCACACCATCACACTCCAGCCTGGGTGACACAGCGAGACTCCGTCTCAAAGAAAATAATAAAATAAAATAAAAATAAAAATGCTGGTCCAGATCAGCTAAATGGCTTTTATAAACTCCCCTTCTTCTCCCCTACTAATGGATCTGACCCAAGTATATGATCCCAGATAGTTGAGCATCTGAGGGAGAAACTTCAAGTAACTGTTAAGCATCAATGGGAAACTAAGATATGGCAAATGTGAAATTATATTGGTGACAACAGTGGTCTCCAACCTTTTGGCACCAGGGACAGGTTTCGTGGCAATTTTTCTATTATCATACTGTAATCTATAATGAAATAATTATATGACTCACTATAATATAGAATCAGTGGCAGCCCTGAGCTTATTCTCCCACAGCTAGATGGTCCCATCTGGGGATGATGGGAGACAGTGACAGATTATCAGGCATTAGATCCTCATAAAGAGCGTGGAACCAGGACCCTGCCGTGATCAGTTCACAATAGGATTGGCGCTCCTATGAGAACCTAAGGCTGCCACTGATCTGGCTGGCAGCAGAGTTCAGGCGGTCAGGCTCCCCCGCTGCTCATCTCTATGCTGCTGCCTGGTTCCTAACAGGCCATGGACTAGTACCAGTCCATGGCCCAGGGTTTGGGGACCCCTGGGTGAAAACACTTTACATTTTTTTATTTCATGTGATGGAGTAGAAGACACTACTGAGTTCCATTCATGCCAGAACTCGGGGTCGCTCAGTGTGAAAGGAAGAAAAGGGAAAGGGCAGGAGGGAAGACCTGGCAGACCTGGCAGATGGGACTCAGAGCTTGGTGGTGACGTGGCTGCCCTGGCTGGGCTGCTGCCTCCTGCTGACCCTGGGACCCAGGGAAAGATGGTCACAGAGTAGACGCTTCGAAGGAAAGGGATGGGATCCTCCTGTAAGAGCCCTCATTTGTCTTCATTGTACAACGTGGGGAAACTGAGGCGCAAACCTGCCTGAGTGACCCAGGTGGGACCCGAACACTCTCCAGGGCCCCCGAAGGCCTGCGTGGAGTACAGGGGTTGGAAGGGGTGGGTGCTCCATCCATCCACCCCCACTGCTCCCACAAAGCCCTTCTCTTCCCAGCTGTGGCCACTGCAAGCACAATGAGCCGTGCTCTCCAGACACGGGGAGCTGTGAGTCCTGCGAGCCGGGCTGGAACGGAACCCAGTGCCAACAGCCCTGCCTGCCTGGCACCTTTGGCGAGAGCTGCGGACAGCAGTGCTCTCACTGCCGACGTGGGGAGGTCTGTCAGCCAGATACTGGCCACTGTCAGCGCTGTGACCCTGGCTGGCTGGGGCCCAGGTGAGCGCACCATTCTGTTCAGGGTGGGGTGCACCTCCCCCCAGGACCCTCACCTCAGCGGCTCTCTCTGAGAGCACCACCCCTCCCTGACACACAGGTTCATGCAGTCCCAGGGGCCTCCCTCCTGTTGAAGAGTTGGGGAGAGCAATGAGTTCTGGGGGTACCTGGGCAGGATCCCAGCTCCCTCCCCTCTGAGGCTTCCTGCCCTCCTCCCCCTCTGGGGACTTGTAGTCTGTCAGCTGCTGGATTCGGCCCCAAGTTCAAGGCCCTATTTACACCTGAGCTTCACTGCTAAGGCGTGGCCCGTTGGGTCCTTGAGTCCAGGAGCCTGGAGTGGACAGGTGGGGCCCCACGGTGGGGGCCAGGCCTGCCTTGCTCTCCCCTTCCCCGAGTCTTGCCTCACCCTAGGTGTGAAGACCCCTGCCCCACTGGCACCTTTGGGGCAGACTGCGGCTCTACCTGCCCCACCTGTATTCAGGGGGCCTGTGACGCTGTGACCGGGGAATGTGTCTGCAGTGCGGCTACTGGGGGCCCAGGTGAGGACGGGGGTCCTGGGGGCAGGAGAGTACCAGGGGCCTAGGTCAGGCCTCTGTGCAGCGTTTCCTCAACTTGCCTGGACAGTGCCCGGAAATCTCCCTCCCTGTCTCCTGCCTGTCCCTCCCTTCACGCAGCCCTCAGCCCGCCTCTCCATGTCACTCCACAGCTGCAACACCTCCTGCCCCGCCGGCTTCCATGGAAACAACTGCTCAGTTCCCTGTGAATGCCCAGAGGGACCCTGCCACCCTGTCTCCGGGTCCTGCCAGCCGGGTAAGGTGGAAGAAGGCTGCAGGGTGCAGTAGCCGGGGAAAGGCGGGCCCTTCACACGGGCTCCAGGGCCAGTTCCTCACCAGGGAGTCTGGGCCACTTCAGAGACATTCTTTTTTTTTTTTCTCTTGAGACGGAGTCTTGCTCTGTCCCCCAGGCTGGAGTGCAGTGGCACGATCTCAGCTCACTGCAACCTCC
Source organism: Macaca thibetana thibetana (assembly GCF_024542745.1). NCBI lineage: Eukaryota > Metazoa > Chordata > Mammalia > Primates > Cercopithecidae > Macaca > Macaca thibetana. Next base: position 19,666,029 of record NC_065593.1, read on the forward strand.
GCCTCCAGGGTTCAAGCCATTCTCCCACCTCAGCCTCTCGAGCAGCTGGGATTACAGGTGCCCGCCACCACGCCGGGTTAATTTTTGTATTTTTAGTAGAGACAGGGTTTCACCATGTTGGCCAGGCTGGTCTCGAACTCCTGACATCAGGTGGTCTGCCTGCCTCTGCCACCCAAAGTGCTGGGATCACAGGCATGAGCCACTGCACCCGGTCCAGAAACATTCTTTATACCTGAGCTCTGTGTGGATGCTCTGGGGCTCCCTGAAGATGTGACAGAGCCCTGGCCCCCTGCGAAACCAGGCTAGAGCCATGAAATGCGCAGCAGGGTGGTTGGACACTGACAGGGCCTCAGGGGCAAGAATCTGTGGAATGGGCCACAGACCCTGCGGGAGGGGACACGCCAGCAGAGAGGCTGCCCGGAGGCAGGACAGACCCCCACGAAGAAGCTTCTGGGTAGCAGGCAACTCAGAGCAAAGACAGGATGTGTAGGAGACAGGAAGGCCTGAATATCCCCCATCTCCGGCTCCCCCAGGCTCTCGCAGTCGGGACGCCACCCTTATCGCAAGCAGCCTTGTGCCTCTGCTGCTGCTGTTCCTGGGCCTCGCCTGCTGTGCCTGCTGCTGCTGGGCCACCCGGTCAGACCTCAAGGACAGGTGAACACTAGCCCGTCCTTTCCCCACACAGCTCAGGCCATGGGGTGGGAGCAGGGAGGCATCTGGTTTCCTTTCCGGGTGGGGAGGGCTGGCCTCATCACCCACATAGGTCAGAGGTGATGGGGTGGGGAGAGCTGGCCTTGTCACCCACATAGGTCAGAGGTGATGGGGTGGGGAGAGCTGGCCTTGTCACCCACATAGGTCAGAGGTGATGGGGTGGGGAGAGCTGGCCTTGTCACCCACATAGGTCAGAGGTGATGGGGTGGGGAGAGCTGGCCTTGTCACCCACATAGGTCAGAGGTGATGGGGTGGGGAGGGCTGACCTTATCACCCACATAGGTCAGAGGTGATGGGGTGGGGAGAGCTGGCCTTTTTGCCCACGTGGGTCAGAGGTGATGGAGGTAGTTGGCAGTGACTGTGGCCTGGAGACACTGGAGACACCGGGTCAGCTGCCTGCCCTCCTTGGAAACCTTCGATGAGTAAGTTTCTGAGTTGCATGGGCACCGGGCTGGCAAACTGGAGCCTGCAGCGGGAGGCAGAGAGCTGACACCGGCAGGGACCAGAGGAGGAGGACTGGGACCACCGCAGGAGCAGCCCAGCTCTGGGCCAGGAGGGAAAGAGACCAGGCCTCAGATGCCCCGCAAAGGAAAGTGACATGAATGTCTGTGCAGTGGGTTAGCAGAGAATGTAGCTTCCTGGGAGGCGGAGAGCGGAGGGAGGGTTGGGCTGGTGGGGCCCGCCACAGAGGGGCTTACGCAGAGCTTTGTTCCTTTATGAAACCTCTTCACACTCCAGGCTTCTTTGAGACTCACAACAGCCTGGAGGTTTGGAACAGGGAATGTGGGGCCAGGAGGATTATTGTCCTCAATTCCCAGAGGACACGGAGGCCCGAGGTGATCCAGTTGGTTATTGGCACACAGGAAGCCCCTCTCCGCCTTTTTGGACTCTTTGTCTGGTGCTCTCTTGCTAGTTCCTGCCCTAGTCCTCCAGCACGTCCTCCTCTGTGCTTGTGTGGCATTCACAGATGAGCAGAGACAGTTGCCACTGGCCCAGGGCATAGAGCCCACGGTGGCAAGAAGCCCCTCACAGGGACACAAGGACAGGTGCAAAGGCTGTTGGAGGGACGGTGAAGAGTGGAGCAGCCTCCTCCCCATGTGGGGGCAGAGCAGAGTGGGAACAAGGGAAGGCTTCCTGGAGGGGGTGTCATTTGAGACAGGTGGGCCAGGCACAGTGGCTCACACCTGTAATCCCAACACTTTGGGAGGCCGAGGCAGGCAGATCACCTGAGGTCAGGAGTTCGAGACCAGCCTAGCCAACATGGTGAAACCCCATCTCTACTAAAAATACAAAATTAGCTGGGCATGGTGGTGGGTGCCTGTAATCCCAGCTACTCAGCAGGCTAAGGCAGGAGAATCGCTTGAACCTGGGAGGCAGAGGTTGCAGTGAGCCAAGATCGCACCATTGCACTCCAGCCTGGGCAACAAGAGCGAGACTCTATCTCAAAAATAGAGAGAGAGAGAGAGAGAGACAGGTGAGCTGGGGCTCAGCTAGGATGATAATAACAAAGAGCTGCATTTTGGAAAAGCCCCCACAAAACGCTTGGTACCCTGCCAGGTCCTGCAGATTAGATAGATAGATAGACAGACAGACAGACAGACAAGACAGATAGATAGATAGATAGATAGATAGATAGATAGATAGATAGGCAGACAGGATCTGTTTTACAGATGTGGAAACTGAGGCCCAGGGAGGTGAAGTCTGAGCCAGAGTTGTTACTCAGGGCTGTCTGACTCTAGAGTCACACTTGGTTCTGTGGCAGGCCTGAATCTTGGGCTCAATCGTTTGGATTTTATTCTGCAGTCAACAGAGAGTCACTGAAGTAGAGGTCGTCACCCTGTCACACCCTGCCAAGGTGACCCAGGTCACCTTGGGTCTTATGTACTGACCACTGTCCCTGCCCTCCTCACTCAGGCCAGCAAGAGATAGAGCTACCGTGTCCAGGATGAAGATGCAGGTCTGGGGAACACTGACCAGCTTAGGCTCCACACTGCCCTGCGGTTCCCTCAGCTCCCACAAGCTACCCTGGGTGACAGGTCAGTGGGCACTGGGGGCTGCGGTCTGGGATTGGACAAGGCTTTGCATCAGGTCCCGCAGGCGCCTGATCTGGAGTCTCTACAGTTTCACATCACGACCCGGAGGTCCCCTTCAACCACAGCTTCATCGAGCCACCCTCTGCCGGCTGGGCCTCTGATGACTCCTTCTCATCTGATCCTGAGTCTGCAGAGGCAGACGAGGTTCCTGCCTACTGTGTGCCACCCCACGAAGGTAGCCCCCCAACAGCCCACATAGCCCCTGAGCAGCCCTGCCCCCCACAACTCCCTCTGTAGTCCCCCAGCGAACAGTTATTATTTATTTATTTATTTATTTATTTATTGAGACTGGGTCTTGCTCTGTCGCCAGACTGGAGTCCAGTGGTGCAATCTCCGCTCACTGCAACCTCCGCCTCCCGGGTTCAAGTGATTCCCCTGCCTCAGCCTCCCAAGTAGCTGGGATTACAGGTGCCCGCCACCACGCCTGGCTCATTTTCCTATTTTAGTAGAGACCGGGTTTCAGCACGTTGGCCAAGATGATCTCGATCTCCTGACCTCGTGATCCGCCCGCCTCAGCCTCCGGAAGTGCTAGGATTACAGGCGTGAGCCTCCGCGCCCAGCCGGCAAACAGTTATTAAGGGCCCATTCTGTGTTAGTCACTGTTCTTGGCTCCGGGGATGCAAGAGATAACAAGACAGATTCCTATCCTCACCAAGCTTAGAGTCAGATGGGCAGTCTGACAATGACAGGACACAGTGATATGTGTCTCCATGGGGGACATACAAGGAGGGGCTCATTCGCTAGCCATGTTGGGGTGACTGGGGTCAGGGAAGATGTGTGTGGTATCCCAGTTGAGTCTAGCAGAATCAGTAGGAGTTAACCAAGTGAAAGTCAGGGAGGGGAGGGAATGGTGTTTTAGGAAGATGGAACAGCATACACAAAGGCCCAGAGGTGAGAGGGATGTGGCTCGGTGACATCAAAATAGTTTTAGCTTGGTTAGAGTGTGACAGTATTTCAAAGTAGGGAGAGGTGGTGAGAAAAGAGTATAGAGACCAGGTGTGGTGATTCACACCTGTGATCCCAGCACTTTGGGAGGCGGAGGCAGGAGGATTGCCTGAAGCCAGGGGTTTGATACCAGCCTGGCCAACATAGTGAGACCCCATCTCTACAAAAATTTAAAAAAAAAAGAGTGTAGAAGTAACAGTGTCTACCTGAATTGGTCCTTCCGCCTCTCTCCACTTCCTTGCCCTCTTCCTTGCCCTATTTTTGAGGCCTCCTGGAAGATACTGAGCTGTGGGTAGGATGCATTGTGGTGGCCAGTTCAGCTCCAGCCAAGCTCTTCTGTCTCCTCTGCCAGGGATGGTCCCTGTGGCCCAGGCAGAGTCGTCAGAGGCCAGCCTGGCTGGAGGTGCTTTCCCGCCCCCTGAGGATGCCTCCACGCCATTCGCCATCCCGCGCACCTCCAGTCTAGCTCGGGCCAAGCGGCCATCGGTCTCCTTTGCTGAAGGTACCAAGTTTGCACCACAGAGTCGCCGAGGCTCAGGGGAGCTCTCCAGCCCGCTCCGAAAGCCCAAGAGGCTCTCCCGGGGGGCACAATCAGGTCCTGAGGGCCGGGAAGCCGAAGAGTCCACAGGCCTGGAGGAAGCAGAAACAGATGAGGCCCTTCCTGCGGCTGCCAGTCCAGGAGATCCAGCCACTGGCCACCGACGGCCCCCACTTGGTGGCCGGACAGTGGCTGAGCACGTGGAAGCCATTGAGGGCAGTGTCCAGGAGAGCTCAGGCCCTGTGACCACGGTCTACATGCTGGTGGGGACGCCCCGGGGATCTGAAGGCCCTGTCCGCTCTGTCTTCCGCCATTTTGGTGGCTTTCAGAAAGGCCAGGCAGAACCCAAGGTCAAGAGGGCCATCCCTAAGCCTCCACGCCAGGCCCTGAATCGGAAAAAGAGCAGCCCTGGCCTGGCCTCTGGCTCTGTCAGCCAGAGCCCCAACTCAGCCCCAAAAGCTGGGCTTCCTGGGGCCACAGGGCCTATGGCAGTCAGACCAGAGGAAGTGGTCCGGGGGCTGGGGGCAGGCACTGAGAGTTCAGGGAGGGCCCAGGAGCCAATCTCTGGGGCTGGCTTCCCGAAACAGGATCCTCAGAAGCAGGCTGAAGAGGAAAGGCAGGAGGAACCTGAGTATGAGAATGTTGTACCCATCTCCAGGCCACCAGAACCATGATGACCTTGAATTTGGGGAGTGAGGAGACTGGATGGGATCAGAGCTGCCATGGACTGGACTGTGCTGTGTGCTGGAAAATGATCCCAGGGCCCGGACAGACAGACCAGAGCCTCTGCCCCTCCACAGGGAAAAGGCAAGGCTTCCGGGCCAGGTGGCCCAGGGCCCTGGTGGTGCTCCCAGAGGGGGCCTGGAAGGCCTGGGCAGAGACCCTGCAGGATGGGGTCAGGAAGGGTTAACTGCAGGGACTTCTCCTGTGCTGTCCTGGACCCTGTGTGCCTCGTAAGGGCTATTCTTTCTTTCACGTGCAACACATTTTTCTGAAATGACAACCTACACGTTTGCTGATAAAAGATTGGCTAAACAAATATTTCTTTTTGTTGTTGTTGTTTGTTTTGTTTTGTTTTGTTTTTTTGAGACAGAGTCTCGCTCTGTCCCCCAGGCTGGAGTGCAGTGGCGCAGTCTTGGCTCACTGTAAGCTCCGCCTGCCGGGTTCACACACCGTTCTCCTGCCTCAGCCTCCCAAGTAGCTGGGACTACAGGTGCCCACCACCACGCCCGGCTAATTTTTTTTTTATTTTTAGTAGAGATGGGGTTTCACCATGTTAGCCAGGATGGTCTCGATCTCCTGACCTCGTGATCCATCTGCCTCGGCCTCCCAAAGTGCTGGGATGACAGACATGAGCCACCGTGCCCGGCCTATGAACTTTGTAAAAAGGATGTATGTGCATAAAAACAGATTCAAGGGAAAGGCACTAAATGGTATTTTCCTCTGGAAGGTGAGATTGTAGGTGATATTTATTTTCTTCTGAAACTTTTGTATGGTTTGCAAATTTTCTACAGTGAACACTCTTTTTTACTTTTGTTAGTAGATAGAATTTAATAAAGTATAATAAAAAGCAATGATCTTTGTTAAAAAAATAAAAAGTACTAACATTACAGACACATATAAACTGCAGATTTCCCTTCTCCCCAGAAGCATCTGTGGGTCTGAATCTAAAGGAGAGAGGTAGAATCTGCTTTTGCCTGGCAGCTTTTTGGTCTTGTTTGAATTCTTTGCTCACATATTACCTAGTCAGAAAAGAAAAGGGGCAGCTCCCCCCATGCTTTATTTATTTCTTTAAGATGGAGTCTCACTCTGTCACCCAGACTGGAGTGCAGTGGCATGATCTCGGCTCACTGCAACCTCTGCCTCCCGGGTTCAAGCAATTCTCCTGCCTCAGCCTCCAGAGTAGCTGGGATTACAAGCACCCGCCACCACACCCGGCTAATTTTTGTATTTTTTGGTGGAGACAGGGTTTCACCATGTTGGCCAGGCTGGTCTTGAACTCCCAACCTCAAGGGCTCCACCGCCTGGGCCTCCCAGAGTGTTGGAATTATGGGCATGAGCCACCACGCCTGGCCAGGGGCAGCTCCTTTTATCCCAGTGCTCAATCTCATCAACAATTGGGTGCTTTCTTTCAGATGTTTTTCTGTGTACCTGTCAACAAATATTTTAAACAAAAACAAAATTTTAGCATAGTTAGCATACTGTTCTCAGCTGCTTTTTTTTTTTTTTTTTTTTTAGAGATGGGGTCTTGCTCTGTTGCCCAGGCTGGAGTGCAATGGTACAATCTCGGCTCACTGCAACCTCTGCCTCCCAGGTTCAAGTGATTCTCTTGCCTCAGTCTCCTGAGTAGCTGTGATTACAGGTGCGTGTCACCACGCCTGGCTAATTTTTGTATTCTTAGTAGAGACGGGGTTTCACCATGTTGGCCAGGTAGGTCTCGAACTCCTGACCCACCTTGGTCTCCTGAAGTGCTGGGATTACAGGCGTGAGCCACCGCGGCCGGTCTCAACTTGCTTTTCTACTTAACAATATATCCTGGATATAGTTCAATGTCCATAAAATAAAGCCACCTCTCTTTTTTTTTTTTTTTTTTTTTTTTGAGACTGAGTCTCGCTCTGTCGCCCAGGCTGCAGTGCAGTGACCGGATCGTAGCTCACTGCAAGCTCCGCCTCCCGGGTTTACGCCATTCTCCTGCCTCAGCCTCCTGAGTAGCTGGGACTACAGGCGCCGCCACCTCGCCCGGCTAGTTTTTCGTATTTTCAGTAGAGACGGGGTTTCACCGTGTTAGCCAGGATGGTCTCGATCTCCTGACCTCGTGATCCGCCCGTCTCGGCCTCCCAAAGTGCTGGGATTACAGGCTTGAGCCACCGCGCCCGGCCAAGCCACCTCCCTTTATTAAAAAAAATGACTACATGAGATTCCATCTAGCACAACTATTTAAATCATTCCCCTGCCAATGGATGGTTGGGTTGTTCTGATCTGTTTTGATACAATAAACAATGACATAGCATACAACTTTGTTCATATTTATTTATTTTTTGAGACAGAGTTTCAATCTTGTTGCCCAGGCTGGAGTGCAATGGCACAATCTCAGCTCATTGCAACCTCCGCCTCCTGGGTTCAAGCGATTCTCCTGCCTCAGCCTCCTGAGTAGCTGGGATTACAGGCACCTGACACCACGCCCAGTTAATTTTGTATTTTCAGTAGAGACGGTGTTTCTCCATGTTGGTCAGGCTGGTCTCGAACTCCCGACCTCAGCTGATCCACCCACCTCAGCCTCCCAAAGTGCTGGGATTACAGGCGTGAGCCACCGCGCCCGGCCCCATATTTATTTATTTATTTATTTATTTATTTATTTATTTTTATTTTATTTATTTATTTTTTTGAGACGGAGTCTCGCTGTGTCTCCCAGGCTGGAGTGCAGTGGCGTGATCTCGGCTCACTGCAAGCTCCGCCTCCCGGGTTCACGCCATTCTCCCGCCTCAGCCTCCCAAGTAGCTGAGACTACAGGCGCCCGCCACCACGCCCGGCTAGTTTTTTGTATTTTTAGTAGAGACGGGGTTTCACCATATTAGCCAGGATAGTCTCGATCTCCTGACCTTGTGATCCACCCGCCTCGGCCTCCCAAAGTGCTGGGATTACAGGCTTGAGCCACCGCGCCCGGCCCCATATTTATTTTTACATTTGTGCAAGTTTTTCTATCAAATAGATTCCTAGAAGCAGGGCTGTTGAGTTGTAGGGTAAGGGAGTTAGACACTTCTGTACTCACTCCAAATTGTCTCCAAAAATGTTGCCTGGATTTGTATATTCTCACAAATTATGGGGGAATCCATGTCCCTACACTCAATCTGATCAGATAAAAAAGGGTATCTCCTTATTCCACCTTGGTAAAAATAAAGTAGCACATGCTAAAGCTTCTTTTTTTTTTTTTGAGATGAAGTATCTTTCTGTTGCCCAGGCTAGAGTACAAGTACAATGGCACAATCTCGGCTCACTGCAACCTCCGCCTCCTGGGTTCAAGCAATTATCCTGCCTCAGCCTCTCAAGTAGCCAGGACTACAGGTGTGTGCCACCACGTCCAGCTAATTTTTTGTATTTTTAGTAGAGACGGGGTTTCGCCATGTTGGCCAGGTTGGTCTTTCTGACCTCAGAAAATCTGCCCACCTTCGCCTCCCAAAGTGCTGGGATGACAGGCGTGAGCCACTGTGCCCAGCCACTAAAGCTTCTAAAAAGTATATATAAATTTTTTTTGGCCAGGCGCGGTGGCTCACGCCTGGGAGGCTGAGGCGGGCGGATCACGAGGTCAGGAGATCGAGACCATCCTGGCGAACACGGTGAAACCTGTCTCTACTAAAAATACAAAAAAATTAGCTGGGTGTGGTGGTGCGTGCCTGTAGTCCCAGCTACTCGGGAGGCTGAGGCAGGAGAATGGCGTGAACCCGGGAGGTGGAGCTTGCAATGAGCCGAGATCGTGCCACTGCACTGCAGCCTGGGCGACAGAGTGAGACTCTCTCAAAAGAAATTTGTTTTTGTGTTTAACCATCAACAATTATATCTCGGCCGGGCGCGGTGGCTCAAGCCTGTAATCCCAGCACTTTGGGAGGCCGAGGCGGGCGGATCACAAGGTCAGGAGATCGAGACCACAGTGAAACCCCATCTCTACTAAAAATACAAAAAATTAGCCGGGCGCGGTGGCGGGCGCCTGTAGTCCTAGCTACTCAGGAGGCTGAGGCAGGAGAATGGCGTGAACCCGGGAGGCGGAGCTTGCAGTGAGCCGAGATCGCGCCACTGCACTCCAGCCTGGGCAACAGCGTGAGACTCCGTCTCAAAAAAAAAAAAAAAAAAAAAAAACAATTATATCTCTTTACAATTTAAATTTCTATGCGTATTCTAAGGTTGAGTTTCTTTTGTGTCTTGGCTCTCTGCAACCTCCACCTCCCAGATTCAAGCCATTCTTGTGCCTCAGCCTCCTGAGTAGCTGGGATTATAGGCACCCACAATCACGCCCAGCTAATTTTTGTACTTTTTGTAGAGATGGGGCTTCACCATGTTGGCCAGGCTGGTCTCGAACTCCTGACCTCAGGTGATCCACCCGCCTCGGCCTCCCAAAGTGCTGGGATTCCAGGTGTGAGCCACCACGCCTGGCCTCTTGCCCCTTTTCGTGAGTTCATGTTTTCATTCCACAAACTCATATTGTGCACCTGCTTTGTGCTTGCTTCTCTATCAAGGGCTGGTTATACAAAGTTGAAGAAGACACCGTTCTGCCCCCAGAGAGTTCATAGTCAATTGGAGAGGAAGACAAACAGATGAATAGCTAATTATAAAACAATGCCGGCAGTGGACAAATAAAGTGAACATTACTAATGGGGAGTGGTTAGGGAAGGCTTCCCAGAGGAGGTGCTGTCCAAAATGAGGCTCTGTCGAGAGCTAGAGGAGAACAGCAGGTGCAGAAACCACAGGCCATGTGATTGGAACATCTGGGACCAGGCAGGTCAGATGTCCTCCAGAGACAGGGAGACGGAGGAGCCTGCGTGGGTCAAATTGGGGAACTGGAACTTTAAAATTTTGTTTATTTATTTTTTTGAGACAGAGTCTCGCTTTGTTGCCCATGCTGGAGTGCAGTGGCGCAATCTCTGCTCACCGCAACCTCTGTCTCCCTGGCTCAAGCAGTTCTCCTGCCTCAGCCTCCTGGGTAGCTGGGGTTACAGGCGGGTGCCACATCACCCAGATCTTTTTTTTTTTTCAGATGAAGTTTCGCTCTTGTTGCCCAGGCTGGAGTGCAATGGCACAATCTTGGCTCACTGCAACCTCCACCTCCCGGGTTCAAGTGATTCTCCTGCCTCAGCCTCCAGAGTAGCTGGAACTACAGGTGTGCGCCACCACGCCCACTTTATTTTTTGTATCTTTAGTAGAGACAGGGATTCACCATCTTGGCCAAGCTGGTATCAAACTCCTGACCTCATGATCCACCTGCCTCAGCCTCCCAAAGTGCTAGGATTACAGGCATGAGCAACTGCACCCAGCCTGGCCATGCTGATCTTGAACTCCGGACCTCGTGATCCACCCGCCTCAGCCTCCCAAAATGCTAGGATTACAAGCATGAGCCACTGCGCCCAGCCTGGCCATGCTGGTCTTGAACTCCTGACCTCGTGATCCACCCGCCTCGGCCTCCCAAAGTGCTGGGATTACAGGTGTGAGCCACCGCGCCCAGCCATTTTTGTACTTTTAGTAGAGACAGGGTTTCACCATGTTGGCCAGGCTGGTCTTTAACTTCTGACCTCAGCCTCCGAAAGTGCTGAAATTACAGGCGTGAACCACCATGCCCAGCCAGGAACTGGAACTTTATCCTGTTTTACAAATAATAGTTTTTGAAGAATTTTGGCAGAGGTCACATTTACATTTCCCTTAGTGCCCTGGGATGAGATGGGGGCTGGATTTGAGGAGCTGAAATTTGAAGGTGGCTCAACCACAGCAGTTCCGGGCCTAAGGGCACAGATGGACCGATTAGGTAAATATGTAGGAGATACAGGTGTATCAGTGTGATGGGGATGGGTTGAGGGAGAGGCAGAATCATGGCGACTGCCTAACAAATGTCTGTTAAAAGGATGGTTCTCAGCAGGGCGCTGTGAGTCATGCCTGTAATCCCCGCACTTTGGGAGGCCGAGGTGGGAGGATCACTTGAGCCCAGGACTTTGAGACCAGCCTGGGCAACAGGGCAAGACCCTATCTCTACAAAAAATACAAAAGTTAGCCAAGCGTGGTAGCACGCACCTGTGGTCCCAGCTACTTGGGAGGCTGAGGCAGGAGGATCACCTAAGCCCAGGAGGTCAAGGTTGCAGTGAGCTATGATCACGCCACCACACTCCAGCAGTCTGGGTGCCTAAGATCTTGTCTCAAAAAAAAAAGAAAAAGAAAAAAAGAGATGGTTCTTGGTATCTAACTTCAGTAGACAGTAGTGTGGTTATCTGAGAGAAAATGGGGAGGACAGTTCTGGGGGATATTTGAGATGTGTTTGAGCCCCGGAGTGCCCTCAGGCTGCCCAAAGAGGAGGAAAGGGTGAAGGAAGAGATGTTTCAGATGGCATTTGAAACCTTGTGAGTGGGAAGGGTTCACAGGTTGAGGAACGGGGTAGGTTACCAGCTGGAGCCACCCCCCAGCAGGCTGACAGCACCAAGCCTTGTCTGGGGGAGGCTGCCCTCGCCAGGTGGCCTGGGCGGATTCTGGACAGTAAGGGCACACTCGGACTGGGGCAAGTAGAGCGAGGCGTCTGGGGCTCCCACAGCCCTGTGGTGGTGGTGGGGTTTTGTTTATTTTTATTTTTTATTTTTTTTGAGATGGAGTCTTGCTCTGTCACCCAGGTTGGAGTGCAGTGGCACAATCGGCTCACTGCAACCTCCGTCTCCTGGGTTCAAGCCATTCTCCTGCCTCAGCCTCCCCAGTAGCAGGATTACAGGCGTGCACCACCACACCCAGCTAGTTTTTGCATTTCAGTAGAGACCCGGTTTCACCATGTTGGCCAGGCTGGTCTCGAACTCCTGACCTCGTGATCCACCCGCCTCGGCCTCCCAAAGTGCTGGGATCACAGGCGTGAAACAACGCGCCCGGCTATTTTTGGTTATTTTTTTATTTTGGTAGAGACGGGTCTCACCATGCTGCCCAGGCTGGTCTCGAACTCCTAGCCCTAAGTGGCCCTCCGACCTTAGCCTCCCAAACCGCTGGGATTCCAGATGAGAACACCTTGCGGCAGCCCTGGGGTGCTAAGCCAGCCCCCCGGAACGAGCCAGGGAGACCAAGCAGATTCTGGGGCAGACGGTCTTCCGAGCTCGGGCTAGTGCCTCGGATCTGGGGGACGAAGACGGGCAGCTGAGCTTTCGGAGCCCGGGCTTATCAGACGGGGACCCGGAGCCGCCTCGAACCCTCTCAGGCTTGTACGAGCCGGTGGATGTGGGTGGAACGGGGTGAAGGTGGGGGGTGGGGCTCGCCGCGGGCAGGGAGCTCCCAGAAGACCATCAAGGGTGGAGGGTCCCCGGGGGACCGAGCAGTGCGTGAACACGGGCGGAGAAAGGTCAGTCTGATGGGGGAACCTCAGGAGACCCCATCCTAGGACGGGACAGACCAGCCCCAAATCCCCTTGCAGGTTTCCAAGGGCCAACTTCCAGGGACCGGGCAGACGGCACCCGGTCGGTGCATCAGCAGGGGGCGCCACGGCTGGACCGGGTCCGGGATCCCAGACCCCGAATACGCCGGGACGGGAACCACCGGGGCGGGGGAGCGAGGAACCAGGACCCAAAGCCCGAGGCGGCGGGGACGGCGGCGCTTCGTGGGGAGAAAGCGGGGTGGGGATTCGAGAGCGGAACCACAGTGCGGAGCCGGCGCATCTGGGCGTGGTGACCCGCGCGGAGGGGGCAGCTGGGGACGGCGGGGCGGCCGCGGGAGAGCCCAGCTGGGGGCGCTGGTGGCCCGGCGGCTTCGCGGGGGAGTCCGCGGGGGTCCGGGACGCGGAGCCGGAGCCCCAGCCTCACAGGGTCAGGGCGTTGGAGAGGTCGCGGGGCGATGTCGCCGGGGATTCCCGGCCGCGCCGTGACTCGGTCAAGTTGAAGGCGGCAGAGCCCGCAGCGCCCCGGCCCCTCCCGCCCCCCATCTCTCTTGTTTGTCTCAGAGTCCGGCCGGAACCGGCTTCTGCTCGCGGCGGGGCGGGCGGGGGGCTGGCTGCTGATTGGCCGACGCCTGTTTCCAGCCCCGCTCAGCCAATCAGCGGGCAGCAGTGTTTTCTTCTTGGGGTCGGAATAAAAGGGCTGGAATAAAAGAGGGCAGAAAAGGCGACGGGCGGGCCCGACACACGCCGGAGGAACCGGGTGAGCTGGAGCCGAGGGTCGCGGCCGGGGCGAGAGCGCGGGGGCAGAAGCGCCCGCCGAAGGGGCGCAGGGAGAAAACATGGGAATAAGAGGAGAGAGACGGAGCGATGAGGGGCCTCCAGGAAAGAGATGACGAACAGATGCGGGCTGGGGATGGAGGCGCGGGGCTCCAAAGCCATGGAAACGGGCGGGTTGCCGGGGGAACGCCCGGGATGGGGGTCGCGGGCTGGCTCGCGCCGCCGGTTTGAACCGGCTTCTCGTCTCCCACGCCGGGTTCGCGTGGCCGCAGCGCCTAGCGACCTAGACGGCGGCCAATGGCGCGGCAGTTCCTGCGCCGTCCGGCCAATGAGCGCGCCGGGGCGGGCCGTTCCGTAGCTCTGGGCGCTGATCTTGTGGTTGAAGAAACCAGCTCTGGGGAAGGGTCTCGGGCGCGGGCGGGAGGGCACCTGTCAGGGTTCCTGGGAGAGGCAGCCCCCGGATCTGCCCCTGCCCACCTTACGCTGCGTTCCATGCTGGCCCCAGGCGATGTCAGTCCTGCTGCAGGCCAGGACTAGTTCCACGGCCCTCAGCATGCGTTAGCCTCTTCTTGCCTCCATGCCTCAGTTTACCTTGGAGTGAGCTGCAGGAGACGTCTCCCTGCCTGGCCAGGGCGGCTCTGTCGTAGCGGAGGGCAGCGGTACGAGCCGGCCGCGGGGTCGGGGTGGCCCAGGTCCGGGCAGAGCTGGGGTTCGCCTCCTCTGCAGCGCGCACCGGCCCCCGCGGCCGGGGAGGAGTGACAGTCCGGAGCTCTGCGGCAGCGGCCGGGGCAGCTGGGGGGCGGCCGCAGGGGCTGGGCAGGGTCGGCCGCTGACGCCGAGGTCTGTGCGCAGGTGGTGCAGAGCCGGAGTCGGAGCCCGGAGCCGCGCCGCGCCGCACCATGGCGCCCACCCTGGCCACTGCCCATCGCCGCCGCTGGTGGATGGCCTGCACGGCCGTGCTGGAGAACCTCCTCTTCTCGGCAGTCCTCCTGGGCTGGGGCTCGCTGCTCATCATGCTCAAGTCGGAGGGCTTTTACTCCTACCTGTGTACCAAGCCAGGTGAGACAGGCGCCTGGGGCTGCGGGGGGCTCCTGGAGCCGGGGCTTTGGGAGGGGGCGGGATGGGGGCGAAGACCTCGCATGCCACAGCACTGCATTGCCCAGTGCCGCTCGGGTATCCAAAGGCCCATCTGATCCTCACCCAGCCCTGCTGGGTACTTGTCATTGCCCCTGTTTTGTGGATGAAGACATCGAGGTTCAGAGCCATCTTCTGTCTTGCGCAAGGCCACAGAGCCTGGGCCTGCCATCCACCCAGAGCCCCACCTGCTGTCCAGGGTGTTCCTTCCACCCCCTAGGAACATTGCTGGACTCCTCTCCTCTCCTCCCCGCTCCTGGAACATAGCTTGGCTGGTAGTAAACATGTTGCTCTCTGCTTGTGAGAAAGAGGAACTCCTGATTTAGGGGCGGGGGTGCAGCAGGAGAGGAAGTGGCCTTGCCTCCAGCCCAGGGAGGGTTCATCTAGAATCTAGACGTTCCTCAGGCCGTTGTGGAGTCTCCTAAGTGCTTGCTGGACACAATTTCTTGTCTATTTTTGCTGCCTTGTGATTCTCCAAAGGGCATTTCCCGACAGGGGCTCTGAGGACATCTCCGTGGCTTTCCAACCCCGTGAGGATGAAGGGGAAGAGGAGAAGGGAACGTTTATGGAAGTGATGCTAGGTGTGTCCTCTCCTCTTTGCCTCGCCACTGGAATTGCTGAAGGCAGGCTGAGGATGCTTCTCTGCATGACGTCTGCACCATCCAACACACACACGCCTTCACACCTTCATACCTTGTTGGAGGATCCTGATTATTACAGGGCAGTAGGTTCAGCCCCACAGGAGGGCCACAGCAGCCCCCAGCCTCTAGCTTCCTACCCTCCTTCCTAGGCAACCTTAACAGGCAGTGTTTCCCTCTGTCTCCTCCTTGATCCTAACGGTAACTGATAATAGCTGAGCTCACATCATCTCTCTCGCCAGTGCTCCAGTGCCCATAGATGGAGGTAGCCCAGGTTTGACTTCCTGAGTCCCCAGCAGCAGGCCTTTTCTTTCTAGAGCTCTTTGCAGGAAGAGAAAGCTTTGGACCAGCTCATGCTGGGTGTAATCCTTTGTGGAAGCCTCCCTGTTTCCCTTCTCTGATCTGCCCCGGAGATTCCTGTGTGTCCCAGTCTCTAGGGAGGGAGGCTTAGCTGGAGAGATTCAGGGCAGGAGAAAGCAGGAGAATGCAGAGGCCGCGGGGAGAGGACGGAAAGTATATCATTAATAACTAACCTTTAGCCTTTAGCCACTCAAAAATATTTCCTAACAGCCTAAGGGTTCTTGGCAGGCCTTTCCCCACATCAGCAAGAAATCTTGGGAGTTGGGAAGAGTCAGACCTTGTTCCCTGAACAAGCTTTCTGCTTTGCCCAAGAGATGTTAGGAGATTAATGCCAGTGCTGGAAAGGCACAGGTTGGAGTGTTTGTTGCTGCTTCTCCTTTCCTCTCCTCCCTTAGAGATCGTGACCCTCCCTGCTTCCCTCTCTTGTGGGCTCTTTCAGGCTGGACACAGGGTTTAAAAAAAAAAAAAAAAAAAAAAGCAGGAAAAAAAGTCATCATCCTCAGATAAAGCTTTTTTTTTTTTTTTTTTTTTTTTTGAGTGGAGTCTCGCTCTGTCGCCCAGGCTGGAGTGCAGTGGCACAATCTTGGCTCACTGCAAGCTCTGCCTCCCGGGTTCACGCCATTCTCCTGTCTCAGCCTCCCAAGTAGCTGGGACTACAGGAGCCCGCCACCTCGCCCAGATAATTTTTTTTGTATTTTTAGTAGAGACTGGGGTTTCACCATGTTCGCCAGGATGGTCTTGATCTCCTGACCTCGTGATCCACCTGCCTTGGCCTCCCAAAGTGCTGGGATTACAGGTGTGGGCCACAGCACCTGGCCTCAGAGAAAGCTTTTAGTGTCTCACCCAGACCAGAGAACTGTTGTGGCAGGTGTTTGGTTTTTTTTTTTCCCACCCACCATGGTGTCGGGAAGGTCAGATTCTAGGTGGTTTTTTTTTTTTTTTTTTCATAGACTATCCACGGATTTAATTGATAGTATGGTTTTGGCAGAGTTGGGTCTGGTCCCTTCATTCCTGCCTCAACCTTGGCTTCTTCCTCTGTCTAAGTGGGAGGAGTCCCAGAGATTGTGCCAGTGTGGTGCTGAGTTGGTGTTTTAAGCCCTGGGCAGACTTGACAAGTTGCTCCTCTAAACCAAAGTGAAGGTGAAGGGTCAGGATTGTGGGTTGAACATCAACTTCTTATCCGTGCTTTTGCTCCTGCTTCTAATTTTGGTTTTTCTGATTATCTGGCAAACCTGCTGAGCCCGCGTCCCGGGCGGGAAGCCTGCTGATTGCACACAGCTTATCTCTCTGGCCGCACTGCTCCTTGATTCTTGGAGTCCACATAACCAGTTTTCTTTCAGGCCAGAAATCTCCACACGTTGCTTGTCTGGGAGTGCCTGGTGAAGTTAGGGTGAAGGTTTCGGCTTCGGTCTGATATTTTCAAACTTGGTGCATGGCTGAATTGCAGAGAAGCAGTGAGGCCATTTTTTGAATGTATTGAATTAGACTTGTGAAAGGCTGAGCCGTGTCCGGCTGATGAGATGCAAATTTCTCAGCTTCGTGTCGCTCTAGGACGATGCTGTGGTTTGTTCTCTAAAGAAAATTTGCCTGAACCTGTTGAAAGATTCTTAGAACTCTTTCTCAGGACTCCAGCCAGAATCTGGCCACAGACGTGGTGTTGGGTTCCAGCCTGGGGAGGTGGCAGGGGGAAGGAAACGGCTCATTTCTCGGCTGCCCCTCAGTTCGTTCTTCCTTGCCTGCTGGGAGAGGTGGCAGGCTGGGTTTGGGGACCTGGGTGCAGGAAGTTGGTGATGGGTTTTGCACAATATCCTCCAGGTGTTGGCTGCCGGATGCCTCCCTCGTCCCCCTGGTGAGGGCAGGAGACCAATTGGGTGTTCAGTCCAAGAAGCATGGGGCTTCCCAGAGCTGTGTCCTCTTGGCCTCTGGGATGGCAGTGTGACCGCCCACGCCTGGGCTCTTTCTTCATTTTCTCTGTTATCCAGTAGCCCCCACTTCAACAGGGTCAGGGTCAGCTTGGGGGGCTGCGGCTACCTGTGGATGGTTTTTTTTATTTGAGACAGGGTCTTGCTCTGTTGCCCAAGCCGGAATGTAGTGGTGCGATCACAGCTCACTGCAGCCTTAACTCCTGGGCTCAAGCAATCCTCCCACCTCAGCCTCCTGAGTAGCTGGGACTACAAATGTGCGCCACCCTACTCAGCTAATTTTTGTATTTTTTTGTAGAGACAGGGTCTCGCCATGTTGCCTAGGCTGATCTCAAACTCCTGGGCTCAAGCGATCCTCCTGCCTCAGCCTTCCAAAGTGCTGGGCCTACATGCGTGAGCCATCATACCCAGTTAGATTTTTGTTTTTGTTTCTGGGACTACAGGTGCCCACCACCATGCCCAGCTAATTTTTGTATTTTTAGTGGAGATGGGGTTTCACCATGTTGACCAGGCTGGTCTCGGACTCCTGACCTCAGGTGATCCACTCACCTCGGCCTCCCAAAGTGCTGGGATGACAGGTGTGAACCACCACGCCCAGCCCTGGTTAGTTTTTTATTTATTTATTATTATTTTTTTGAGACAGAGTCTCACTCTGTTGCCAGGCTGGAGTGCAGTGGCGCGATCTTGGCTCACTCCAACCTCTGCCTCACAGTTTCAAGCGATTCTCCTGTCTCAGCCTCCCAAGTAGCTGGGACTACAGGTGACTGCCACCACACCTGGCTAATTTTTGTATTTTTTCGTAGAGATATGGTTTTACTATATTGGTCAGGCTGTTCTCGAACTCCTGACCTCAGGTGATCCACCCGCCTTGGCCTCCCAGAGCGCTGGGATTACAGGTGTGAGCCACTGTGCCTGGTCAAATTTTTTGTAGAGATAAGTGTTTCACCATGTTGCTCAGGCTGGTCTCAAAACTCCTGGGCTCAAGTGACCTGCCGACCTCAGCCTCCCAAAGTGCTGGGACTACAGGTGTGAGCCACCACACCCAGTTAATTTTTAAATGTTTTGTAGAGATGGGGGTTTCACCATGTTGCCCAGGCTAGTCTTAAACTCCTGGGCTCAGTCGATCCACCCGCCTCGGGCTCCCACATTGCTGGGATTATAGGCGTGAGCCACTGCTCCAGGCCTACATGTGCATAGTTAATCCCCTCTTTCTTGTAACCTAAACATTCAGTAAACATTGACGAAGGTGCGGTGCTGGGGACCCAGAGCAAACAAGTCATCACACGCACACCTGTGTAACCTGTGTAATTCCAGGTGGTAGCCGGGCCCCCAAGAAAGAGCCAGAATAGCTGCGGAGATCTGGCTCCTGCTGGGTGGGAGGGCCTCTCTGGGGTTCAGGCTGAAGCCTGGAGGTTGAAGAGGGGTGAGTCAGGAGAGGAGGGTACACCCTGGAGGAGAGGAGAGAAGTGGGAAGGGGCCGGGCCTGCAGGGCCTGGGAGTCCATTTGGGGAAAGTGAATTTTATTCCCAAGGCAGGAGGAAGTCAGGGAGGTAGAGGAGGGCGACGATCCAGTTCCCCTGTTAGAGCCTCGTGTGAATTGTTGAGGGCTTGCCCCATGCTGGGTATGTTTGGATGGCATAGAAACCAGAAGTCGTCACGGCCTCTGCCCGAGGAAGTCACTCACGGTTTGACCATGGGCATGAAGGCTGACCCCAGTTGTATGCTCCTGACTGCTGCAGTTGCTCCGCCTGTGGTGGTGGGAGAGAGCCTCTCACCCTGGCACCGAGGTCGCTGCGAGCTCACCCTGGCATACAGGTTGCTGCGAGGGCAGAGGGGCTGCCGCCCACATTGGGGAAGCAGGGTCAGGCTTGGTCCCCATGGGCTGAGTGAAGCTGCAGATGTGGACAGGAGACTTCTCTGCCGCCTCGAGGACCTCTTTTTTCTTGGGAGACGGGGAGTGGGAGATGGAGTTTCACTCTTGTCGCCAGGCTGGAGTGCAGTGGCGCAGTCTCAGCTCACTGCAACCTCTGCCTCTCGGCAGAATTAAAGCAATTCTCCTGCCTCAGCCTCCCAAGTAGCTGGGATTACAGGTGCCTGCCACCATGCCCGGCTAGTTTTTTGTATTTGTATTTCATTTTATTTTTTTTTTTTTTGAGATGGAGTCTCACTCTGTCGCCCAGGCTGGAGTGCAATGGCGCGATCTCAGCTCACTGAAACCTCCATCTCCCAGGTTCAAGTGATTCTCCTGCCTCAGCCTCCCAAATAGCTGGGATTACAGGCACCCACCACCACACCCGGCTAATTTTTGTATTTTTAGTAGAGACAGGGTTTCACCATGTTGGCCAGGCTGGTCTCGAACTCCTGACCTCGGGTGATCCGCCCGCCTCGGCCTCCCAAAGTGCTGGGATTACAGGCGTGAGCCACCACACCCACTGGATAGCTTTCTTAAATCCAGCCTTTCACGTTTATTGCTGTAAATGTGACTTTTAAACTTTTCCCCCAGTTTATTTGGAATTTTAAAAATTCCATAGCAATGGGTAAGAAGGTTTAAAGGCTGGAGCCAGCAGCCTCAGGATGCGTCTCAGAGAAGAGCTGGCGGCCTTGGCTCTTCCCACCGCCCCAGCCTCCCTCCTTGGTTCGTGACCTCATTTCCCTCACAGACATCCGCTGGCCACCCCTGGCTTCTGGTGTCCGTGAAGGTCCATCCAGCTTAGGCTGGCTCTCAGGGACCTCGTGGGACAGTCTTAGTTCCGTTCTCACCAAGCGGTACTCAGGGCCTCCTAGTGTTGCCGACACCAGGGGCAGCCTTTTCCTGGCTCTGTTCTCTCAGCATTTCCTCCCTGGGATATGAGCCTCTAACCCAGGCAGACCAGCCTCGGCATAGCTCGAAGGGTAAGAGCGGGAGCTTCGGGGTCTGACAGCCTGGAGTCATGAGACTTTCGGCAAGTGACTTCCCCGCTCTGAGCAGCCCTCAGGGACACTCTCACAGTATCCTCATGGGGAATATGGGGTGGGCGTGGGCACACCCACTGAGCGTGGCAGCTGGCACACACTGGCACTGTGCACATGGCAGCCGCTGCTGGGCCCACTGCTCGGGGGCCAGGCTCTGGTCAGCCCAGGACGGCCTCTGCCTGTCCGTGCCCTCCTGTCTGTTGTTTGCTCTGTGTCTGAACTGACCTCTCACCTATATCTCCCCTGCCGGACTGAGGACTGAGATGCTGCTTCCTGTTGCCGGATAGACTAAGGATTTAAGAGCCGGGAGATCCTGGGCAGGGGCCATCGGTGGGCTGTCCAGGGGCCCGCACCCTGGAGCGGGGGGCTCAGAAAGCAGCCAGTCAGGGAAGGGGGAAGCTCAGGAATTTAGAGGGAACCTCAAGCCAGGTACTCCTTGGTCCCCTCAAGCATCATCTTGGAGGCCCCCTCCCTTTGTCTCCCGGGGTGTGGGGAGACTCCTATTTGACTTGGGGGAGCCCGAGAGAGCCACAGCACCCTCTTTTCTCCCTGATTCCTCTGTGAAGATCTTGTGCGTCTCCTGTGAGCGAGGCTGAACAGGGTTCCTCCGCCCTGGCCCTGGGTCTCCTCCTAAGCAGCCCTGTTCCTGTTCTGGGCACTCACTGGCCACACCAACTCTTGCCTGTCTTCTCTGTTCACCTTCTCTGTCCGGCCTGGGCTGGGCCACTTCTGGCCGCCCCTGAGGAGGCGTCCATTTCATAAACAGGTGCAGGTGAGGAGCAGAGCAGGCTGGCCCGGGGTCAAGCTCTAGGCTGGGAGCAGAGGACCGCCCCAGGCCGTGGCACTTCCTGGGCGCTTAATCTGTTTGTCTCTCTCCTGGGCCACAGTGGCCCAGGTGGGAGCAGAGGGAGGGGAACAGCCTGGGTGTGTCTGTGTTTAGGCATCTGCTGGAGCGGTGACGTGAAGGTGGTGCTGCTGTTTACTGTCAACAGAGCTTCTGGGCTCACCAAGGGCTTCTTTCCCTCCAGCAGCAGGGAGACTCTCCCCAAGCAGAAGGGGAAGCCGCTCACTTCCCCCGCCCCAGGTGCATCTGTTGCTGGACAGGGCTGCCTGGAGGCAAGCGGCCGGGCAGAGGGCCTGGTGGCCCCAGCGGCAGGGATTTGTTTAAGGGGAGAAGGCTGGTGGTCTAGAGTGCAAGGTCCTTGCCCCTGTGTGTCGTGGCTGCAGGGTAAAAGATGGGAAGGACAGATACCCTTGCCTCTCCCCTGACCTTGCCTCTCCCCTATGTAGTTAAAGGGGTGACCAGATCTCTAATCAATTTAAGACTTTTTGGTTGTTGTTTGTTTGTTTGGAGACAGAGTCTCACTCTGTGGCCCAGGCTGGAGTGCAGTGGCACGATCTCGGCTCACCGCAACCTCCGCCTCCCGGGTTCAAGCGATTCTCCTGCCTCAGCCTCCCGAGTACCTGAGATTACAGGCGCCCGCCACCACGCCCGGCTAATTTTTGTATTTTTAGTAGAGACGGGGTTTCACCGTGTTGGCCAGGCTGGTCTCAAACTCCTGACCTCAGGTGAGCCACACGTCTTGGCCTCCCAAAGGGCTGGGGTTACAGACTGAGCCACTGAGCCTGGCCTGATTCTGTTTTTTTGTTTGTTTGTTGTTGTTGTTGTTGTTTTGAGACGGAGTCTCACTCTTTTGCCCAGGCTGGGGTGCAATGGTGTGATCTTGGCTCACTGCAACCACTGTCCCCCAGGTTCAATGATTCGCTTGCCTCAGCCTCCTGAGTAGCTGGGATGACAGGCACCCACCACCACGCCCGGCTAATTTTTGTATTTTTAGTAGAGACGGGGCTTCACCATGTTGGCCAGGCTGGTGTTGAACTCCTGACCTCAGGTGATCCACCCGCCTCTGCCTCCCAAAGTGTTGGGATTACAGGCGTGAGCCCCCACACCTGGCCCTCTTGCTTCTATTCATTCCGTAAACAGCTATTGTAGGCCAAGACCTGGGTGAGATGCTGGGGACACAGAAGTGACCACAATGCAGACCCTGCCTCTCAGGGCTCACAGCCCAGTGGGGGATTAGACGTGTCTTTGCGCTTCCGCACACGCTGACGGGACTGTGCTCCCCGTGTGCAGCCACTGCGTCCGGCTGTGTGCCAGCTGGTCGTGCCCTGATTCCCATCCGGAGCCTCCAGTAGCAGCCATGATCATCATAGCCACGAGAACAGCAGCAACTGGCAGCGATGCGCTATTGAGTGCTTTCTATGCCTGGGTGAGCTCCAGAAAGTTTTCCGGATTTTCTCATTGATCTTCCCCCAAACTCTAGGGTGTCCATTTTATAGACAAGGAAACTGAGCTAGAGCAAGGTGATGCAGGTAGAAAGTGGAGGAACCGGCCGGGCGCGGTGGCTCAAGCCTGTAATCCCAGCACTTTGGGAGGCCGAGGCGGGTGGATCACGAGGTCAGGAGATCGAGACTATCCTGGCTAACATGGTGAAACCCCGTCTCTACTAAAAAAAATACAAAAAAAAACTAGCCGGGCGTGGTGGCGGGCGCCTGTAGTCTCAGCTACTTGGGAGGCTGAGGCGGGAGAATGGCGTGAACCCGGGAGGCGGAGCTTGCAGTGAGCCGAGATCACGCCACTGCACTCCAGCCTGGGAGACACAGCGAGACTCCGTCTCAAAAAAAAAAAAAAAAAAAAAAAAAAAAAAAGAAAGTGGAGGAACCAAAACAGGAAGCTCGAAGACAGATTCCAGTTCCACGCTCTTCATCCACACGGCCCCGGCGAGCCTCCCTGGTCACACATCGGCATGAGGCATGATTCCACCCGTGTGCATCCTTTCCAGTGACCTTGGAGGAGCCCCGAGAGGCCTGAGCAAGCCTTTGCAAACCTCAGCTCTACAGCCCTGGCGCCAGAGGGCTGCAACTGGAAGGCAGGCAGTTATCGGAAGAAAAGCGTTTCCTTGACTCTCCCAGTGTGACCTCGCGTCTAATCAAAGTCTGCTCCTGTTTTCTGCAGGATTAGTCAGCATCTCTTAACTAGCAGTCCCGGCCGGGAGAGCTCCTCAGCCACGTTCCCAGCCCGTCCTCCACCCTCCCGTGTTCAGCTGCCACAGCACTTTTCTCTGCCTTTTTGTGTTGTTTTGGTGCTGGGTGGACTTTGGAGGGGGCCATTAAGGGCTGGGTGTGGCAGACACACCAGACGCAGCACCCAGCGAGGTCACGGGATGGCATCACAATGACCCCGGCAAGGAAAATAAGAAAGGTGCATCTCGGCCGGGCGCGGCAGCTCACACCTGTAATCCCAGCACTTTGGGAGGCAGAGGTGGGGGGATCACCTGAGGTCAGGAGTTTGAGACCAGCCTGGGCAACATGGTGAAACCCCGTCTCTACTAAAAATACAAAAATTAGCCAGGTGTGGTGGCATGTGCCTGTAATCTCAGCTACTCGGGAGGCTGAGGCAGGAGAATTGCTTGAACCCAGGAGGCGGAGGTTGCAGTGAGCCGAGATCATGCTACTACACTCCAGCCTGGGCAACAGAGTGAGACTCCGTCTCAAAAAAAAAAAAAAAAAGAGGCTGGGCGCGATGGTTCATGCCTGTAATCCCAGCACTTTGGGAGGCCGAGGCAGGCAGATCACGAGGTCAGGAGATCGAGACCATCCTGGCTAACATGGTGAAACCCCGTCTCTACTAAAAAAAATACAAAAAAATTAGCTGGGCGTGGTGTCGGGCGCCTGTAGTCCCAGCTACTCGGGAGGCTGAGGCAAGAGAATTGCTTGAACCCAGGAGGCGGAGGTTGCAGTGAGCCGAGGTCATGCTACTACACTCCAGCCTGGGCAACAGAGTGAGACTCCGTCTCAAAAAAAAAAAGAAAAGACAAAAAAAGAAAGACAGGCCGGGCGCGGTGGCTCAAGCCTGTAATCCCATCACTTTGGGAGGCCGAGGCTGGTGGATCACGAGGTCAGGAGATCGAGACTATCCTGGCTAACACGGTGAAACCCCGTCTCTACTAAAAATACAAAAAACTAGCTGGGCGTGGTGGCGGGCGCCTGTAGTCTCAGCTACTCGGGAGGCTGAGGCAGGAGAATGGCGTGAACCCGGGAGGCGGAGCTTGCAGTGAGCCGAGATCACGCCACTGCACTCCAGCCTGGGAGACACAGCGAGACTCCGTCTCAAAAAAAAAAAAAAAAAGAAAGACAAAGAAAATATCAGGGGGAGAAGGTGAGAAAGTGGCATCCGTCCCACGTTTGAGAAGGCAGCTGGACTTCCCATCGAAGGAGGCGCCCCAGTCTCCGCACACTGACAGACGAGAACTAGGCTATCGGGGTGAGGCCGGTGCTTCTCCTTCCCAAGTGGTCTGGGGTCTGCCTCCATGCTGGCTTCAGTCTGTCCCCGTGGACACAGCTGCCGTGAGCCGGTTCTCACCAGCCTGGGGCCGCACAGCCAGGGCGGGACCCTGAGGTCTGCTGTTCTGGGGTGGCGGATGGGACTCTCAGCCTGGGCTTCGTTGCTCTTCAAGGGACACGTGAAGCTCCTGAAACTGTGGATAAACTTTGGTGTGCATTTTCTGGGGAGGTCTTTATTGGATTCTTAAAAGGGTCCACAAAAGTTACCCCTCAAAAGTTAAGAACCTGTTTTCACTCCAGGGGACTTGAGCCAAATGGCCATCCAAGCCCGCTGTGGGGTAGCCTGAGCCCTCGAGAGGCCCCCAGCCAGCCCTGGCATTCCCAGTGGGGCACTCCGAATGGGCACCTGCCCCTCTGATCTTTGGGAATCCCTGTCTTGACCCCGAGGTCAGGGTTTCCTTCCCTCTTCACACAGAGAATGTCACCAATGGCACAGTGGGCAGCACAGCAGAGCCGGGGCACGAGGAGGTGAGCTGGATGAACGGCTGGCTCAGCTGCCAGGCCCAGGACGAGATGCTAAATTTGGCCTTCACCGTGGGCTCCTTTCTGCTCAGTGCCATCACCCTACCCCTGGGTATCGTCATGGACAAGTATGGCCCGAGGAAGCTCAGGCTGCTGGGCAGGTCAGTGCGGGTCCCTTGGGGGGCAGGGAGTGGGCAGGTGGACCCCCTGGGCTGAGTTCCCCATGGAAGGGTATCCTGGTCATACCTGCTATCAGGTATACTGTGGAGCTCCCTGAAGGCCCATCCAGAATGGAGTTCCTTCCCCATCCGCCACCGAATCAGCAGGTACTGTGGTCCTCGCCACGCTCCAGTACTCAATAAGAAAAGCACCAGGCTCCAGGCCGCCCGGGGGATCTGGAGTTGCTTGTCACTAAGAACATGGGTTTCTGATCCCTTTGTAGTTCATAAGCGTAATAATTGGGGTTTCACTCTCATGTGTGAGACATGCTTCCCTCAAACCTTCTTACGAGGCTGGCACAGTATTCATCTGATGAGAAAAAAAAAAACAAAACACTGGTTTCTACAGCCCGTTTGACCTTATACCTCCACCAGAAAAAATATTTTCAACACGTACCCCCAATATAATAAGCACATCGAATTCTAAATGATGTATATCTGTGCCTTTTTTTTTTTTTTTTTTCAAGATAGAGTCTTGCTCTGTCACCCAGGCTGGAGTGTAGCGGCGTGATCTTGGCTCACCGCAACCTCTGCCTCCGCAGTTCAAGCAATTCTCCTGTCTCACCCTCTCGAGTAGCTGGGATTACAGGTGCCTGCCACCATACCCAGCTAATTTTTGTATTTTTAATAGAGACAGGGTTTTACCATGTTGGCCAGGCTGGTTTCGAACTCCTGGCCTCAGGTGATCCACCCGTCTCGGCCTCCCAAAGCGCTGGGATTATAGGCGTGAACCATTGTGCCCGGCCCCTATGCCATTCTTTTTTTTTTCTTTTGAGATGGAGTTTTGCTCTTGTTGCTCAAGCAACTGCAGCTGGAGTGCAGTGGCTCCCAGCCTCCTATGGCATTCTTAATGTGCTTTATAATACATACACAAAAATGAAAATGGGCTGGCCATGGTGGCTCATGCCTATAATCCCAGCATTTTGGGAGGCAGAGGTGGGGCGGATCACCTGAGGCCAGGAGTTCGAGACCAGCCTGGCCAACATGGCAAAACTCCGTCTCCACTAAAAATACAAAAATTAGCCAGGCGTGGTGGCACGCACCTGTAATATCCCAGCTACTCGGGAGACTAAGGCAGGAGAAATGCTTGAACCTGGGAGGCAGAGCTTGCAGTGAGCCAAGATCGCGCCATTGCACTCCAGCCTGGGCGACAGAGCGAGGCTCCGTCTCAAGAAAAACCAGAAAAAGGCCAGGCGCAGTGGCTTACACCTGTAATCCCAGCACTTTGGGAGGCCGAGGTGGGCGGATCACAAGGTCAGGAGATCGAGACCATCCTGGCTAACAGGGTGAAACCCCGTCTCTACTAAAAATACAAAAGTTAGCCAGGTGTGGTGGTGGGCACCTGTAGTCCCAGATACTCGGGAGGCTGAGGTGGGAGAATGGCGTGAACCTGGGAGGCGGAGCTTGCAGTGAGCCGAGATCGCGCCACTGCACTACAGCCTGGGAGACAGAGCGAGCGGCTCCGTCTCAAGAAAAACCGAAAACAACAAAAAAAAACAATAACACGGAATAAAGTCATAATGGTCAATAACATTCTGTTTCTGCTTGGTTTTAGCGCCTGCTTCGCGGTTTCCTGCTTGCTGATTGCATATGGAGCCAGTAACCCAAACAGTGAGTGTGCCCTTCCTTCATCTTTCGTCAGGGACTGGGGAAAGAGTGCCCCGAGCTGCTCCCAGGCCCACCTGCTCTTGGACACTGTCCTGGGCCTGCTGTTCGCTGCTCAAGTTAGAGGGGACACCTGTTAGGCCTCTACTCAGTTACTTATCTCAAACGGACGGGGGGATCAGAGAGCAGCCACCGTGGACAGGAGTCCAGGGTATGAGCAACTTCCACCTCATCACCAAACCAAGCCAGTCCTTCACTGATGCCAACCCGAGAGGCAAGTTCTAAAAAGCAGGCCGGCTGCAGGGGCCCGGTCCTCGGTGTGTACAGAAGTCACGAGCCGAGTCCCCTCCAGGCAGCGTGGGCCAAAGCATGCAGGATGGCTTAGAAGCCACCTGGTCCACAACCCTGTTCCGGTGGAGCCATTGTTTTAAGGACTTGTAGCGCAAACACCGAAAAAGGACTTGAGTTTCACCAAAATCTTAGCCAGGCTCATCTACTGATTTTCAGGAACCTATACTTTTGATTTTGGTGAAGTAGCTTCTTTAGGCCTCCTGCTTGCTGCTAATGTTTGTTTTTGTTGTTGTTTTGTTTTGTTTTGTTTTAGAGACAGGGTGTCTCTCTGTCACCCAGGCTGGAGTGCAGTGGTGCAGTCACAGCTTACTGCATCCTGGACCTCCCGGGCTCAAGTGATCGTCCCACTTCAGCCTCCAGAGTAGCTGGGACTGCAGGCACGCACACCCACACCTGGCTAATTTTTAATTTTTTTTTTTTTTTTTAGAGGCGAGGTCTCACTTTGTTGCCTGGGCTGTTCTTTTTTTTTTTTTTTGAAGCGAGTTTTGCTCTTGTTTCCCAGGCTGGAGTGCAATGGCGCCATCTCGGCTCACAGCAACCTCCGCCTCCCAGGTTCAAGCCATTCTCCTACCTCAGCCTCTGGAGTAGCTGGGATTACAGGCATGCGCCACCACGCCCGGCTAATTTTGTATTTTTAGTAGAGATGGGGTTTCTCCATGTTGGTCAGGCTGGTCTTGAACTCCTGACCTCAGGTGATGCGCCTGCCTTGGCCTCCCAAAGTGCTGGGATTACAGGCATGAGCCACTGTGCCCGGCCTCCCGGCTGTTCTAGAACCCCTGGGCTCAAGCAATTCTCCTGCTTCAGCCTCCCAAAGTGTTGGATTTCTAGGCGTGAGTCACTGCCTGGACACTGCTACTATTAATTGGAGAAAAGAAGATAGGTGTGCACCTTTTGCAAGAGCCCAAGCTCTGTGAAATAGGCAAGAGGAGGCCGGGCGTGCTGGCTCACGCCTGTAATCTTAGCACTTTGGGAGGCTAAGACGGGGAGATCACCTGAGGCCAGGAGTTCGAGACCAGCCTGGCCAACATGGCGTGACATACAAAAATTAGCCGGGCATGGTGGTGCATGCCTGTAATCCCAGCTAC
The DNA here is from genome assembly GCF_024542745.1 of Macaca thibetana thibetana. Lineage (NCBI taxonomy): Eukaryota > Metazoa > Chordata > Mammalia > Primates > Cercopithecidae > Macaca > Macaca thibetana. The sequence goes on from NC_065593.1 coordinate 19,694,319, forward strand.
TTGGGAGGCTGAGGGAGGAGAATCACTTGAACCCGGGAGTCAGAGGTTGCAGTGAGCCAAGATGGTGCCACTACACTCCACCCTGGGTGACAAGAGCAAAACTCCATCTCAATTAAAAAAGAAAAAAGAAAAAGAAGTAGGCTAGAGGAGGGGGTGAGAAAGGGTCACTTCCACTCCCCAGATGTCAGGTACTAACCCCGGCCTGCATTTACTGGATTTACTGGGAGCCTGCACCGCCCAGGACTCTGGGCCGGTCTCGGCTTCCCGGGAGCTCGGCTGGGGTTTCCACTCACGAGCTTTCCGTTTCCCTATAGCTCTCTCCGTGCTCATCTTCATTGCCCTGGCTCTGAATGGCTTTGGTGGGATGTGTATGACCTTCACCTCATTAACAGTGAGTACGGACTTTTTAAAGCTCTGCAGTTCAGTAATCCGCTTCTAAATTTGAGGCTGCTTTGACTGGTTTCTGTGTCCTTGCCTTCCATGTGCCTGCGTGTGCCTGGGTGTCCCAAACTGTAAAGGGGCTATGGATGAGGTGTCCTGGCAGCAGAGCCTGGCAGGGCCTCCTTGGCTGAGGTCCCTACAGGCAGCAGGGCGTGGCTCTCACAATCCCTTGCCTTTTTGTTTTTTTTGTTTCTGAGACGAAGTCTTGCTCTGTCGCCCAGGCTGGAGTGCAGTGGCGTGATCTCAGCTCGCTGCAACCTCTGCCTCCCACGTTCAAGCGATTCTCCTGCCTCAGCCTCCCGAGTAGCTGGGACTATGGGCGCCCGCCACCACGCCTGGCTAATTTTTGTATTTTTAGTACAGACGGGGTTTCTCCATGTTGGTCAGGCTGGTCTCGAACTCCTGACCTCAGGTGATCCACCCGCCTCGGCCTCCCAAAGTGCTGGGATGACCCGCGTGAGCCACCGCACCCGGCCGACATTCCCTGCCTTCTGACCTGGGCTTTGACGCTGAGGAAGCAGCTCAGTAGCCATGTGCCCGAGGAAGGCAGGAAGACAAAACACTGCCGCCCACTTTCTTTTTTTTTTTTTTTTGAGATGGAGTCTCCCTCTGTCACCCAGGCTGGAGTGCAGTGGCGCTATCTCAGCTCACTGCAAGCTCCGCCTCCCGGGTTCAGGCCATTCTCCTGTCTCAGCCTCCCGAGTAGCTGGGACTACAGGCGCCCGCCACCGCGCCTGGCTAATTTTTTGTATTTTTAGTAGAGACGGGGTTTCATCGTGTTAGCCAGGATGGTCTCGATCTCCTGACCTCGTGATCCGCCCGCCTTGGCCTCCCAAAGTGCTGGGATTACAGGCGTGAGCCACCGCGCCCGACCTCCCTTAATGTATCTTTTACATCATTTTCTGTCAGTACTTAGAGATCTGCCTTATTATTAAGCATTTCTGTATTATTCTTTAATATAGATGGACCATCATTTATTCAATCAGTTTCCTACTAATGGACTTTTGGCTTGGTTTCCAATTTTTCCAATTTATGAATGCTGCTGAAGTTAACATCCCTGTACATGTATTTCTGTAAAATAAGTTCCTGGCAGTGGAAGTGCTGGGCCACAGGATTAGCATATTTTAAAATTTAATATGTACTGTTAAATAGCCTTCTAAAAAGGTCATCTGGCCTGGCGCTGTGGCTCACGCCTGTAATCCCAGCACTTTGGGAGGCTGAGGCAGGCAGATCACCTGAGGTCAGGAGTTCGAGACCAGTCCGGTCAACAAGGCGAAACCCTGTCTCTACTAAAAATACAAAAATTAGCCAGGCGTGGTGGCAGGTGCCTGTAATCCCAGCTACTCTGGAGGCTGAGGCAGGAGAATCGCTTGAACCCGGGGGGCAGAGGTTGCAGCGAGTCGAGATTGCGCCACTGCACTCCAGCCTGGACAACAAGAGTGAAACTCAGTCTCTCAAAAAAAAGAGGCTGCCTGCCACCCCAAGCCCACCAGCGTGCACACGAGTGCCTTTTCCTCCATGTCCCTTCCAGTGCCATGTCATTCATCTTTCAAACATAGCCACTCTGATCCGATGAAACATGATATACCGTTTTTAAAATGTATTTCATTATTAGTGAGACAGAGCGTCTTTTCTCCTCTTCATTGGTCATTTGCATTTCTTCTGTGAATTGCTTCTTTGTGTCATTTGTCTATTTTTCTACGGTGCTCTTGATTTTATTATTATTAGTATTTAGTGACTTGTAAGAGCTCTTTCAAATACAGAGAAACTAGTGTTGTTCCCGAGTGAGCAAGAGATCTTACCCTGGGGTTTTCAGGTCTCTACATGGTCCCTGAGTAAGTTTCAGGAGGGCTGTGCACACCCTTGAAATTCCGTGCCAACAAATCGTGTGTAGGTGCCGCTCTTAGCTGTGTCTTTCTGGAGGGGAGGGTCCATTACTTTCACTGGCCTCTGGCAGGTCCGTGTGAAGGCTAAAAACCATTGTGGTGGCCAGGCGCGGTGACTCACGCCTGTAATCCCAGCACTTTGGGAGGCCGAGGCAGGTGGATCACCTGAGGCCAGGAGTTCAAGACCCGCCTGGCCAACATGGTGAAACCCCATCTGTGCTAAACATACAAAAATTAGCCTGGGATGGTGGTGGGCACCTGTAATTCCAGCTACTCGGGAGGCTGAGGCGGGAGAATTGCTTGAACCCGGGAGGCAGAGGTTGCAGTGAGCTGAGATCGCACCACTGCACTCCAGCCTGGGTGGCAGAGTCAGATTCCATCTCAAAAAGAAAAAAAAACCCGCACAAACCACTGTGGCAGGAGCGTTTCTATTCACTCTTCGCTCTCCCACTGGAGACAAAAAGCTACACAGGCTAGATAGTGACCAGGCAAGAGAGTGACCTGATCACCATTTAAAGTGTTTGGCTATGAGAGGTCTGTCTAAGGGAGGCCTGCTGGTTTGTTCTTCAGGGTTTTCATTTTTTCAGCTAGAGCAGGGGTCAGCAAACCACCATTGCCAGGCCAAACCCAGACCACCGCCTGTTTTTGTAAACAAAGCTTCATGGGGCAGAGCTGTGCCTGTTTGCTCCTGTCTGTGGCTGCTTTTGTGCTATAGCAGGAGAGTTACGCAGTTGTGACAGAGACCATATGGCTTGTAAAGGCCAGGCACAGTAGCTCACGCCTGTAATCCCAGCACTTTGGGAGGCTGAAGGCGGGTGGATCACCTGAGCTCATGAGTTTGAGACCAGCCTGGCCAACATGGTGAAACCTCGTCTCCACTAAAAATGCGAAAATTAGCCAGACGTGGTGGCGGGTGCCTGTAATCCCAGCTACTCAGGAGGCTGAGGCAGGAGAATCGCTTGAACCCGGGAGGCGGAGGTTGCAGGGAGCTGAGATTGTACCACTGCACTCCAGCCTGGGTGACAGAGCGAGACTCTGACTCAAAAAAAAAAAAGTCTACTGTCTGGCCCTTTATGGAAAAAGTTTGCCAACCCTCGGTCTAGAGGCCCCAAGAAGCTGCTACGTCACTGTTCCTCATCTGAGGGCATGTGCTGACACCCACCCTTCACACCCACACCCTCTGGCTGCGGGGCCAGCCCTCCTTTCTAAGTCGTCTCTTTCCCCCTCCCCCAGGGCTGGAGGGAGCTCCGTGGGCATTCCCCTGTCCCGTGAGGCCTCTAATGAGGGCTCCAGTGCCGGCTCCTTGAGAACAGACCCCGAGAGGGAAATGAGGTCAGGGAGGACAGGCCGAAACAGTTGAGCAACACCCTTGGGCTGAGCAGGGCTTCTGCTGAGCAGAGCGGAATCTCATTCCGAGACAACCCAGGCCTTTGGAAAGCAGAACTGTCGGCATCGGCTCCCGGAGACGCCAAGCTCGGGGCACAATGGCACTTTCTGTGTGTGTCTCCCACCCATGTTCTAATTTTGGGGACAAAGGAGTCTCCAGGGTCGCCTTTAGGAATTTCTAACTCCGGCCGGGCGCGGTGGCTCAAGCCTGTAATCCCAGCACTTTGGGAGGCCGGGGCGGGCGGATCACGAGGTCAGGGGATCGAGACCATACTGGTTAACCTGGTGAAACCCCATCTCTACTAAAAATGCAGAAAAAATTAGCCAGGTGAGGTGGCGGGTGCCTGTAGTCCCAGCTGCTCAGGAGGCTGAGGCAGGAGAATGGCGTGAACCCGGGAGGCGGAGCTTGCAGTGAGCCGAGATCGCGCCACCGCACTCCAGCCTGGGTGACAGAGCGAGACTCCGTCTCAACAACAACAACAACAAAAAAGGAATTTCTACCTCCAATCTTCAACAACCATGTTGGGGCCGTGGATAATAGCTCTGTGATAACCTAAGAATCAGGGGGATGGCGTTGCCATGGAAGCCTTAATTTGGGGACTTCCTGGGTCCCAGGGGGCTCTGTGCTGCGTGGGCTCTGGTCTAAATACCGATGACCAGGGGCTGCGAGCTGTTACCCCCGCTGGTGGAGAGGGGGCTCCAAGTGGGCACACGCCTTTTCCTCGTAGTCCAGGAGGAGACGGCCGCGAGCCCTCCTTCCAGGGCCCAAGAAGTCGGCCCCCGTGGTGGCTTTTCCTTCCCAAGTGGAGACTCCAAGGGGCAAGGGTGGCTCTCATGTCCGTAGGCTGCCCAGTAGCCAGTGCAGGCTCTCCCAGGGCCCTGCGGCACGGGGCCTGGGCCACCACGTAGCATCCGTGGAGGGCAGACGCCAGGTCACTCCACGGGGGCAGAGCACTCCCCATGGTGTGGAGCCGCAGCCTCCCGCGGGACATCTGGATGGCACTCTCCATGTTTGCTCAACGCCTCACGTTCGTACGGCCCTTTGCGCTCGCTTCATCGGCTGCAGCACAAACACAGCCGGCGGCTGAGGCCGCATCTTTTGGTTGCCACCCTCCAACCCAGAGCCTGGGTTGCTTAGAGATGGCAGCAGCTGCGGCCAAAATTGTGAACCTGCCATTTCCACTCCATTACGCTGACCCCTGTCCCCGTGGGTGGGACGGGGAGTTCCGAGCAGAAGCCACACAGAAAAGGAGGTTTCAAAATGTGGCCAGGCTCCCTGATGAAACATTTCTCTGTGGCTTTTCCCTTTTGATTCCTTCAAGTCTGACTTTAAACCTGAGGAAGACATGATTTCATGGGAGTTGGGATCTGAGGGAAGTGAAGAGGATCCCTCTTCAGATCCTGGCGAGGAGGGCAGGGCGGCAGGTGCCCCCAGAGAGGGACAGGAGTTTAGCGCCCCGGCTCAGTAGATCCCGCTTCTGCAGCCAGGAGAGGGTCCCGCGGCGCCCCCCGGCCGGCTCTGGAGGGTCTAAGTACCTGGGGAGCCGGACTTGCCGGTGCCCAGTGCCTGTTCTGCCTCCCCACCTTCCTCTGTTTCTGGCCCGTGCCTTGGGGAAGCTTAGGCAGTCAGCTGCTTGCCGTTGGTTTGGGGAGAATTTGCCATCTGAGGGTTCTGTCTCATGAATTCGCTGCAGCATGTGACCGCGTTCAGGGCTGGACAGAAAGGCCAGTGGCACTGGCAGGGCTGGACCTGGCTGGGAAGGCACGGGAGGTGGCGGGGGGAGGGGAGCATATGCCCTTCCTCTCCCTTCAGCACTGAAGCAGAAAGGTGAGCACAAGGACCTTCTGGGCAGCGTGTGCTTGGAGATGCCTGGTTGCCGTGGGTAGGAAACAGCCCAGCCTGGCCGAGTCCACCTGTTCCGGGATCCTGGCCTGTGCAGGTTGTACAGAAGTCTGGGTATGTATCCCAGCCACCTGAGGGCAAGGCTCCCTCTAGAAGGGACCCAAGGGCCAGAATGCCAGCCCCCACCCACCGCTCAGCCCCCCAGCCTCCTGCAGGCCAGGGAGGACTCGGGAGGCCGTGGATGTAGAAAGTCAGGGCCTGGGGTGCCACCGTGGCCCCTTGTTTCTGCCTGCCTGCAATGCCATGGCCTGCCCTGGGCCAAAAGGCATGTACGTCCAGCATCTTAGAGAAGCTCCCCCGTCCGCACTGTCCCAGGGCCTTGGCCCTCCGGGCACTCCTGTCCGGTGACCATGCTCTATGGCCAGAATGCCAGGGGAGGGGCTGCCTGCAGCCGCTGTTTTCCTGTCTGGGAAGGTCACACAGTCCAGCCTGTTTATGCAGCAGCCAGGGGGCTGAGAGAGAGTCACGGGCTTCCCTGTGTGAGTGAGGCCGCATGGAGGCCGTGCGGCCCGGGCCGGCAGGACAGGTGCCGCCCACTCCAGCTCTGACCCGCGCGGAGGCGGCAAGGGGGCAGTGGGAAGCACCCGAGGGCTGGAAGCGGGGCTTGCTCTCCCACCTGTGAGTGTGGTGGTGAGTCAGGAAACAGCGTCTGCTGCGTGTCTTCCCCGGCATCTCATTGCAGCACAGCTCTGGCTTCCCGCTTCCCCTCCGCCAGCCCTCGAGGCCCGCACTAGCGCTCTGCTCAGCACTCAGCCCTCACTGGCACTGCAGCTTCCAGCTTCCGAATAGCTATTATGCGCAGCTGAGACCGGCAGAGGCAGGGAAGCTGGGGAGCAAGTGAGCGAGAGGGGAAATGTGGGGAGTGATCCAGATGTGAGGATGACCCACGGGAGTCCATGGGAAATGCCAGCCCAATCGATACTGTGGCGCTGGACCATGGGGAGGTCAGCCGAAGGTGGCCAGCAGGAGGTGAGGGCAGGGGGCAGATGGGTGTAAAAGGAGCTTCAGAAGGAATGTAAGAAATCTCTAGATGGGGACTGGGCATGGTGGCATCCACCTGTCATCTCAGCTACTCAGGAGGATGAGGTGGGCAGATCTGGGCACGGTGGCATCCCCCGTCGTCTCAGCTACTCAGGAGGATGACGTGGGCAGATCTCAGCACGGTGGCATCCCTCCGTTGTCTCAGCTACTCAGGAGGATGAGGTGGGCAGATCTGGGCACAGTGGCATCCCCCATTGTCTCAGCTACTCAGGAGGATGAGGTGGGCAGATCTCGGCATGGTGGCATCCCTCTGTCATCTCAGCTACTCAGGAGGATGAGGTGGGCAGATCTGGGCATGGTGGCATCCCTCTGTCATCTCAGCTACTCAGGAGGATGAGGTGGGCAGATCTGGGCATGGTGGCATCCCTCCGTTGTCTCAGCTACTCAGGAGGATGAGGTGGGCAGATCTGGGCACGGTGGCATCCACCTGTCATCTCAGCTACTCAGGAGGATGAGGTGGGCAGATCTGGGCACGGTGGCATCCCCCGTCGTCTCAGCTACTCAGGAGGATGAGGTGGGCAGATCTGGGCACGGTGGCATCCTCCGTCGTCTCAGCTACTCAGGAGGATGAGGTGGGCAGGTCAGTTGAGCCGAGGAGTTCTGTGCTGTGTTGATGAGGTGTCTATGCTAAGTTCAGCATCAGTATGGTGACCTCCGGGGGGTGGGGGACCACCAGGTTGCCTAAGGAGGGCTGAACCGGCCCAGGTCAGAAACAGAGCAGGTCAAAAGTGTCCTGCTGTTCAGTAGAGGGATCACGCTTGTGAAGAGCCACTGCGCTCCAGCCTGGGCAATATAGCACGACCTCATCTCTAAAAAACAAATTTTAGAAAATGACTGGCGCGGTGGCTCACGCCTGTAATCCCAGCCTTTGGGAGGCCGAGGTGGGTGGATCACCTGAAGTCAGGAGTTCGAGACCAGCCTGGCCAACATGGTGAAACCCCGTCTCTACTAAAAATATTTTAAAAATTAGCTGGGCATGGTGGCAGGTGCCTGTAATCCCAGCTACTTGGGAGGCTGAGGCAGGAGAATCGCTTGAACCAGGGAGGTGGAGTTTGCAGTGAGCTGAGATCGTGCCATTGCACTCTAGCCTGGGCGACAGAGCAAGACTCTGTCTCAAAAAATAAATAAGGAGGCTGGCCACGGTGGCTCACGTCTGTAATCCCAGCACTTTGGGAGACCAAGACGGGCAGATCATGAGGTCAGGAGATCGAGACCATCCTGGCTAACATGGTGAAACCCCATCTCTACTAAAAATACAAAAAAAATTAGCTGGGCACGGTGGCGGGCGCCTGTAGTCCCAGCTACTCAGGAGGCTGAGGCAGGAGAATGGCGGGAACCTGGGAGGCGGAGCTTGCAGTGAGCCGAGATCACGCCACTGCACTCCAGCCTGGGTGACAGAGCGAGACTCCGTCTCAAATAAATAAATAAATAGATAGATAAATAAATAAAAGAAAAATAAACCTCTAGTTGAAGGGTGCAGATTGGATCTTAATAAGGCACATGTAAAAGCCGTGGGATCCAAACTGAAGTGTGTATTGATCGGGACCACAGGAGGCTCCAGAGAGGCAGTGTGGTCTGGGGCTACGCACAGAGACTTGGCCTGGCTTGAATCCCCAGTTTGACCATTACTAGCTTGGGGGAGTCCCTTGACTTTTCTAATCTTTAAGTTTTTTTTTGTTTTTGTTTTTGTTTTTGAGGCAGAGTTTCACTCTTGCTGCCCAGGCTGGAGTGCAATGGCGCGATCTCAACTCACTGCAAGCTCCGCCTCCTGGGTTCAAGCCATTCTCCTGCCTCAGCCTGCCGAGTAGCTGGGATTATAGGCGCCCACCACGTCGCCCGGCTAATTTTTTGTATTTTTAGTAGAGACGGGGGTTTCACCATGTTGGCCAGGCTGGTCTTGAACTCCTGACCTCAGGTGATCCACCTGCCTTGACCTCCCAAAGTGCTGGGATTACAGGTGTGAGCCACCGCGCCCGGCCTCATGGTGTTTTTTGACCAATAAAAGTTTTTAAATAGGTGGTCAAGGCCGGGCGCGGTGGCTCAAGCCTGTAATCCCAGCACTTTGGGAGGCCGAGACGGGCGGATCACGAGGTCAGGAGATCGAGACCATCCTGGCTAACACGGTGAAACCCCATCTCTACTAAAAAATACAAAAAACTAGCCGGGCGAGGTGGCGGGCGCCTGTAGTCCCAGCTACTCGGGAGACTGAGGCAGGAGAATGGCGTGAACCCGGGAGGCGGAGCTTGCAGTGAGCTGAGATCTGGCCACTGCACTCCAGCCTGGGTGACAGAGCGAGACTCCGTCTCAAAAAAAAAAAAAATTAAATAAATAAATAAATAGGTGGTCAAAAGTGGGTTTCAGCTTTTAGGGAGTACCTAGCATTTGTGTCAAATGAAATCTCTCTGAAGAGAACCTGAAGGATGACCTTGACCAGTGAAACCCAAAGCGTAAACATCCTGACAGCAGTCAATGTGTGGCCACAATAGAATAACAAGTACGGGAGAAGAAAGGCTGTGTCTGTGGACACTAATTATTTATTTAAAGGGGAATACTAATTTGTGTTTTATCCTGTAGTTGGCTTCCTTTTCTTCCTCCCAAAGCTGTGGTGCCTGCCAGAGGACACTTCCCTCATTGACTGTGCCCAGGAACAGCCTGATCAGAAGATTTTCCTTATGATTAAGTCATAACACATATAATAGCAACTATTGTTAATACCCTATTTATGATCTTTAAAACCCTCGGCCAGGCACGGTGGCTCATGCCTATAATCCCAGCACTTTGGGAGGCCACGGCAGGTAGATCACCTGAGGTCAGGAGTTTGAGACCAGCCTGGCCGACATGGTGAAACCCTGTCTCTACTAAAAACACAAAAATTAGCCAGACATGGTGGCACGTGCCTGTAATCCCAGCTACTCGGCAGGCTGAGGCAGGAGGAGAATCACGTGAACCCAGGAGGTGGAGGTTGCAGTGAGCTGAGTTTGCGTCATTGCACTCCAGCCTCGGCAACAAGAGCGAAACTCCATCTCAAAAAACAAAACAAAACAAAATACCATGAATTAAGAAGTTAAGTGACAAACTAGGAAAATGTATTCATAGTATAGAGAACTGTGAATATCTTTATTTTATTTTTATTATTTTTTGAGACAGAGTCTCGCTCTGTCACCCAGGCTGGAATGCAGTGGCACGATCTCGGCTCACTGCAACCTCTGCCTCTGGGGTTCAACGATTTTTCTGCCTCAGCCTCCCAAGTAGCTGGGATTACAGGCACCTGCCACCACGCCCGGCTAATTTTTTTATTTTTAGTAAAGACGAGGGTTCACCATGTTGGCCAGGCTGGTCTCGAACCCCTGACCTCAGGTGATCCACCCGCCTCGGCCTCTCAAAGTGCTGGGATTACAGGTGGGAGCCACTGCGCCCTGCCTGTGAATGTCTTTAATACATAAAGAGCTTTCACAAAATCAATATACAAAGATTGGCCGGGTGCAGTGGCTCGTGCCAATAATCGTCGCACTTTGGGAAGCTGAGGTGGAAGGATTGTTTGAGTCCAGGAGTTCACGCAGCCTGGGCAATAGAGTGAGACCCTGTCTCTATAAAAATAAAAGAATTAAAACAAAGAAAGCTGAAGGAGACCTTGCTGCGCAGCCCTCCGCAACTTGTGCACCCTCGTCGACCCGCGCGGACCTTCAGGAGGGCGGCACATGCCTGGGGTACTCTAGGTGCAGGACTCTGGCTCCATAGCACGTTTGCACTGGTTTGGCCCTTCGGTAGCGTGGTCACCTCTGGGGTAGTGTCAGTGCAGGACTCTGGCTCAGTAGTGCCTTTGCACTTGTTTGGACCTTCAGGAGGGCGGTCACGTCTGGGTAGTGTCGGTGCAGGACTCTAGCTCAATAGCGCCTTTGCACTGGTTTGCACCTTCGGTAGGGCGGTCATGTCTGGGGTAGTGTCGGTGCAGGACTCTGGCTTAGTAGCGGCTTTGCACTTGTTTGGACCTTCAGGAGGGCGGTGACACCTGGGGTAGTGTCGGTGCAGGACTCTGGGTCAATAGCGCCTTTGCACTGGTTTGGACCTTCGGTAGGGCGGTCACGTCTGGAGTAGTGTCAGTGCAGGACTCTGGCTCAATAGCGCCTTTGCACTGGTTTGGACCTTCAGTAGGGCGGTCACGTCTGGGGTAGTCTCGGTGCAGGACTCTGGCTCAGTAGCGCCTTTGCACTTGTTTGGACCTTCAGGAGGGCGGTCACGTCTGGGGTAGTGTCGGTGCAGGACTCTGGCTCAGTAGCGGCTTTGCACTGGTTTGGACCTTCAGGAGGGCGGTGACACCTGGGGTAGTGTCGGTGCAGGACTCTGGCTCAGTAGCGCCTTTGCACTGGTTTGGACCTTCGGTAGGACGGTCACGTCTGGGGTAGTGTCGGTGCAGGACTCTGGCTCAGTAGCGCCTTTGCACTGGTTTGGACCTTCGGTAGGGCGGTCACGTCTGGGGTAGTGTCGGTGCAGGACTCTGGCTCAGTAGCGCCTTTGCACTGGTTTGGACCTTCGGTAGGACGGTCACGTCTGGAGTAGTGTCGGTGCAGGACTCTGGCTCAATAGCGCCTTTGCACTGGTTTGGCCTTGGCTGCCAGCACTGGTTGTTTCCGGTGGGGTTGTCGGCTGTGTGAAGCAGGCCATGTGCGTCTCTGGCTGTGGAGCTCTCTTCAGCAGCGCAGAAGGCCTGAGTGCTTATTAGCTGTCTCGGGATCCAGGAAACATTTGGGTTTTCACAGCTACAGCTGGAGCCTTGGCGGGCATATGGGAATGAGATTCTGCCACTCTGGAAGATGCATGCCCACAGGTTTAACTGCAGTTTGCTGATGGTCCCCCAGCCTGGAATTAGCATGTTGAACAGACCCCTTTGGTAACAGTCTAGTTCCAGCTTGGACCTAAGAAGAATTAAAAATCAGCAAACTTCCACTATTTTCAATGTCTTAAGAGAAATAAGTGCAGCATTTTTGCGTTTCTGACATTTTACTTAAATAAATAAATAAATAAATAAATAAATAAATAAATAAAACCACCAAACTGGGAGAGGTGGAAAATCAGTCATTACCACACCAACCCTACAGAGGCAGCAAATATGCAACGCGATTCTTGTATAGTGATGTTATCTTTTCTTTCTTTATCTCTAGGTAAAATCTCAAGGGTAAAATGTTAGTTGTCAACACTGAGGGCCCTGAAACCTCATTCCTCACTCAGAGGAACAGTGTGGAAAAAAAAAAAAAAAAAAAGGTCTGGACGTGGTGGCTCACGCCTGTCATCCCAGCACTTTGGGAGGCCGAGGGGGGCAGATCGCTTGAGGTCAGGAGTTCGAGACCAGCCTGACCAACATGGTGAAACCCCGTCTCTACTAAAAATACAAAAATTAGCTGGGTGTCATGGCAGGCACCTGTAATCCATCCCAGCTGCTGGGAAGCTGAGGCAGGAGAATCACTTGAACCTGGGAGGCAGAGGTTGCAGTGAGCCAAAATCACTCTATTACACTCCAGCCTGGATGACAGAGCCAGTCCCTGTCTCAAAAAAAAAAAAGGAAAGAAAAAAAAATCTCTTATGAGATTTAAAATGTCTGTTCTTTTGCTCATCTTAGAGCACAAACCTACTTTGAAATTATGTTAAATGAAATATTGGAAGGGCACGGTGGCTCACGCCTGTAATCTCAGCATTTTGGGAGGCCAAGGCGGGCGGATCACTTGAGGTCAAGAGTTTGAGACCAGCCTGGCCAACATGGCTAAACTCTGTCTCTACTAAAAATACAAAAATTAGCCAGGTGTCCTGGCAGGCACCTGTAGTCCCAGCTACTCGGGAGGCTGAGGCAAGAGGATCGCTTGGACCCGGGAGGCGGAGATTGCAGTGAGCCGAGATTGCATCACTGCACTCTAGCCTGGGTGACAGAGTGAGACTCCATCTCTCAAAAAATATATATGTATATATTCAATTAATATATAGTTTACTCTAAAAAAAAAAAAAAGCAAAGAAAGAAAGATTAATATCGCCATAGAAGAAAAGGACAAATATAAATAATGTTCTTTCTTTCCTTTTTTTTTTTTTTTTTTTGAGACGGAGTCTCGCTCTGTTGCCCAGACTGGAGTGCAGTGGCCGGATCTTAGCTCACTGCAAGCTCCGCCTCCCGGGTTTACGCCATTCTCCTGCCTCAGCCTCCCGAATAGCTGGGACTACAGGCGCCCGCCACCTCGCCCAGCTAGTTTTTTTGTATTTTTTAGTAGAGACGGAGTTTCACCATGTTAGCCAGGATGGTCTCGATCTCCTGACCTCGTGATCCGCCCATCTCGGTCTCCCAAAGTGCTGGGATTACAGGCTTGAGCCACCGTGCCCGGCCTCTTTTTTTTTTTTTTTTTTTGAGATGGAGTCTCGCTCTGTCGCCCGGGCTAAAGTGCAATGGCACAATCTCGGCTCACTACAAGCTCCATCTCCTGGGTTCACGCCATTCTCCTGCCTCAGCCTTCCCAGTAGCTGGGACTACAGGTGCCCGCCACACATCCAGCTAATTTTTTGTATTTTAGTAGAGATGGGGTTTCACTGTGTTAGCCAGGATGGTCTCGATCTCCTGACCTCGTGATCCGCCCGCCTTGGCCTCCTAAAGTGCTGGGATTACAGGCGTGAGCCACCACGCCCAGTCAAATGATTTTTTAAGTTGTAGGAAAATGTTGAAAATCATTAGTAAAAGCTTTTTGTTTTTTTGAGACGGAATCTAACTGTGTTGCCCAGGCTGGAGTGCAGTGGCTCAATCTCTGCTCATTGCAACCTCTATCTCCCAGGTTCAAGCAATTCTGCTGCCTCAGCCTCTGGAGTAGCTGGGATTACAGGCATGCACCACCACGCCCGGCTAATTTTCTGTATTTTTGGTAGAGACAGGGTTTCACCATGTTGGGCCAGGCTGGTCTTGAACTCCTGGCCTCAAGTGATCCACTTGCCTCCTAAAGTGCTAGGATTATAGATGTGAGCCACTGCGTCTGACCTCAGGGTGATTTTTACTTTATTCTTTTTTTTTTTTTTTTTTTTTTTTTTTTTTTTGAGACAGAGTCTCGCTCTGTCACCAGGCTGGAGTGCAGTGGCACCATCCACGATCTTAGCTCACTGCAACCTCCACCTCCTGGGTTTAAGCAATCCTCCTGCTTCAGCCTCCCGAGTACCTGGGACTACAGGCGCCCGCCACCACACCCAGCTAATTTTTTGTATTTTAAATAGAAAAAATACAATGTTGGCCAGATGGTCTCGATCTCGCCGCCCACCTCGGCCTCCCAAAGTGTTGAGATTACAGGCGTGAGCCACCGCACCCAGCCCAGGCATTGCTGTTCTAAGGAAAAGATCATAATTAAAAATACAAGGTGTTGGTGTTGGTTTGAAGGCTACCTAGTGTGGTTCCCCTAGGCACTCTACTCCCCTAAGGAATGGCCCTGCTGACCAGAATAACATGTTGGGAAGAATTTTCTTGGTGCTGGTAAGAATGTTCCAGGCGGCAAGAGGCAGGGCATCAAAGGGAGCGGCTGGGAGGCCCCTGCCCTGTCCAGGACTGAGGGCAAGGGCCTCATCCATGGACAGGTGGAGAGTCGGCCTCTTCCCCAGGTCTGCTCTTCCCCATCCTGGATCTAGTGTTGGAGAAAAGACTCCGGAATACCAGGCAGGGCCACATGGTCACCCCAGGCCCCTGTGGCGCTGTTGGTCTGTAGCCTAGGTTAGGGTTAAGGCAGGCTTGAGATTAAAAAGGTAGAAGGAAAATGCCTAGCTAGCAAGCTCTCTGCTTTTCCAGAACATTCTCCAGCTCTGTTGAAAAGTTTGAGACACTCTTTTTGCCCAAAGGTGACTGCAGCAACCCACGTGTTAACCTCACCTGACCCTGCACCAAGGGAGCCAGGCTCTGGGCTTCCGTCTGCCCTTCTGGTTGGGTTCCAAGCCTTCTTTGGGCCCTTCTCTTTCTTTTTTGGAGACAGAATCTCGTTCTGTCGCCCAGGCTGGAGTGCAGTGGCGCGATCTCGGCTCGCTGCAACCCCCACCTCCTGAGTTCAAGCGATTCTCCTGTCTCAGCCTCCTCCTGAGTAGCTGGGACTACAGGCACCCACCACCATGCCGGCTAATTTTTGTATTTCTAGTAGAGACAGGGTTTCACTGTGTTGGCCAAGCTGGTCTCGAACTCCTGACCTCACGATCCGCCTGCCTCGGCCTCCCAAAGTGTTGTGATTATAGGTGTGAGCCACCACGCCCGGCCTCTCTCTCTCTTTCTTTCTTTCTTTCTTTCTTTCTTTCTTTCTTTCTTTCTTTCTTTCTTTCTTTCTTTCTTTCTTTCTTTCTTTCTTTCTTTCTTTTTCTTTCTTTCTCTCTCTCTCTCTTTTCCTTCCTTCCTTCCTCTTTCTCTTTCCTTCTCTCTTTCTTTTCTTTTCTTTCTTTTCTTTCTTTCTTTCTTTCTTTGCCCTGGCTGGGGTGGATGCCAGGCAGGAACACTTCTCTCCTTCCACATAAGCAGAACAAATATCTGGATTCTCCCTGGGGTAGATATGGCCACGGAGATGCCTTTGCTACGCTGCTGCCTCGCTGAATTTGTAACGAAGCAGCCCAAATATGTGAGCTTGGGAACTGAGGCATGGCCTTTGAACCGCAGCATACCTGGGAAGCCGGTACCGAGAGTAAGATTGCTTACCTGGGTGTGCCTGGGCACATGTGAGCACATCACATTTCTTTTGTCTTCTGTTGGAAGGGATTTCTTTTCATTTCTTCTTCTTTTTCTTTGAGATGTAGTCTCACTCTGTTGCCCAGGGTAGAGTGCAGTGGCAAGATCTTGACTTACTGCAAGTTCCGCCTCCCAGGTTCAAATGATTCTCCTGCCTCAACCTCCCAAGTAGCTGGGATTACAGGTGCCCGCCATTATGCCAAGCTAATTTTTTTTTTTTTCTTTTTTTTGAGACGGAGTCTCACTCTGTCGCCCGGGCTGGAGTGCAGTGGCACAATCTCAGCTCACTGCAAGCTCCACCTCCCGGGTTCACGCCATTCTCCTGCCTCAGCCTCCTGTGTAGCTGGGACTACAGGCGCCCGCCACCTCGCCCGGCTAGTTTTTTGTATTTTTTAGTGGAGACGGGGTTTCACCGTGTTAGCCAGGATGGTCTCGATCTCCTGACCTCGTGATCTGCCCGTCTCGGCCTCCCAAAGTGCTGGGATTACAGGCTTGAGCCACCGCGCCCGGCCGCCAAGCTAATTTTTGCATTTTTGTAGAGATGGGGTTTCACCATGTTGGCCAGGCTGGTCTTGAACTCCTGACCTCATGTGATCCACCCACCTCGGCCTCCCAAAGTGCTGAGATTATAAGCATGAGCCACCACGCCCGGCCTGATTTCTTTTTCTTTTTTTTTTTTTTGAGTCTTGCTCTGTCGCCCAGGCTGGAGTGCAGTGGCACAATCTTGGCTCACTGCAACCTCCACCACCCGGGTTCAAGCAATTCTCCCACCTCAGCCTCCCGAGTAGCTAGGACTACAGGCGCCCGTCACCATTCCTGGATAATTTTTGTATTGTTTTAATAGAGACGGGGTTTCACCGTGTTGGCCAGGCTGGTCTGGAACTCCTGACCTCGTGATCCGCCAGCCTCGGCCTCCCAAAGTGCTGGGATTACAGGTGTGAGTCACCGCGCCCGGCCTCTTTTTTTTGTTTGTTTTTGTTTTTTTTTTTGGGAGGGGGGGATGGAGCCTCCCTCTGTCACCTAGACTGGAGTGCAGTGGCGCAATCTCGGCTCACTGCAAGCTCCGCCTCCTGGGTTCACGCCATTCTCCTGCCTCAGCCTCTCGAGTAGCTGGGGACTACAGGCGCCCGCCACCACGCCCGGCTAATTTTTTGTATTTTTAGTAGAGACGGGGTTTCACCGTGTTAGCCAGGGTGGTCTCGATCTCCTGACCTCGTGATCCACCCGCCTCGGCCAAAGTGCTGAGATTACAGGTGTGAGCCACTGCGCCCGGCCCCCGGCCTCTTTTTTTTTAAACGGAGTCTTGCTCTGTCGCCCAGGCTGGAGTGCAGTGGCGCGATCTCGGCTCACTGCAACCTCCACCATCCAGGTTCAAGCGATTTTCCTACCTCAGCCTCTCGAGTAGCTGGGATTACAGGCATGTTCCACCTCGCTAAGTTTTTGTATTTTTGGTAGAGACGGGGTCTCACTATGTTCCCCAGGCTGGTCTGGAACTCCTGACCCTGTGATCCACCCGCCTCGGCCGCCCGGTGCTGGGATGACAGGCGTGAGCCACGGCGCCGGCCTCACTATGACTTTTCATACCCTAATGGGTATCAAATGGTGTCTCATTGTGGCTTTGATTTGCATTTCACTATGATTAATGGTGTTGAGCATCTTTTCATATGCTTATTGGCTATTTGTGTATCTTCTTTGGAGAAATGTCTATTCAGTCCCTTTGCCCATTTAAAAAATTGGTTATTTCAAAAATTAATGAGCACGGTGTCTCATACCTGCAATGGGAGGTGCCGCTTGGGAGGCTGAGGCAGGAGAATCGCGTGAACCCAGGAGACAGAGGTTGCAGTGAGTTGAGATCGCGCCACTGCACCCCAGCTTGGGAGACAGAGCGAGACTGCATCCAAAAAAAAAATGGTGGGTGGGCGCAGTGGCTCAAGCCTGTAATCCCAGCACTTTGGGAGGCCGAGGCGGACGGATCACCAGGTCAGGAGATCGAGACCATCCTGGCCAACACGGTGAAACCCCGGCTCTACTGAAAATGCAGAAAAATTAGCCAGGCACAGTGGTGGGCGCCCGTAGTCCCAGCTACTCGGGAGGCTGAAGCAGGAGAATGGCGTAAACCCGGGAGGCGGAGCTTGCAGTGAGCCGAGATCTGGCCACTGCACTCCAGCCTGGGCGACAGAGCGAGACTCTGTCTCAAAAAAAAAAAAAAGAAAGAAAGAAAGAAAAAAAGATTCAAGACAAATGGGGAGTAGTGGGGAGGGTTGGGGGAGACGTAGATTAAGTCCCCATAAGCAGCCTGAATTCAATGGAATAGGTTGCGTAGCTATCCAGAGAGCAGCTCCCACGGCCAGGGACGCTGGGTGCGAACAGGAAAGCTTTGCTACACAGTGTGCTCTCTCCTGAGGTTAGAGGAGCTGTGCCTCTCTGGGAGGATGTGGTTTGTCCTCGGCCTGGATTTGTGTAGAATCAGCAAGTTAGCCTTGAAGTCCTATTCAGGTGGGCCCCCTCTTGCCCTGTACCCAGAATGAGCTGATGTGAGATACTGAGAGTGGCTTCATTGGGAAGAGAGCCCGGGCCTTTCTTCCCGTTGGCCTTCTCGGATGCTAACTGCTAGGGCAAAACATCCTGTGGGAAGAGAATCCCCTGCTTGCACTGAGAAATTCAGAAGCAAGAGGCCGGGCACGGTGGCTCACGCCTGTAGTCCCAGCATTTTGGGAGGCCAAGGCGGGTGGATCACTTGAGACCAGCCTGGCCAACGTGGTGAAACCCCGTCTCTACTAAAAATACAAAAATTAGCCAGGTATGGGGGTGGGCATCTCTAATCTCAGCTATTCGGGAGGCTGAGGCAGGAGAATCGCTTGAACCAGGGAGGCGGAGGTTGCAATGAGCCGAGCTCACGCCACTGCACTCCAGCCTGGGCGACAAGAGTGAAACCCCATCTCAAAACAAAGAAAAGAAAAGAAATTCAGAAGCAGGAATCCTGGGCCAGCTTCATCCTCAGACCGAAGAGAACTGTAGAATTCTGATTGACATCTTCCAAAAACCTACCCTCTCCAAACCAAAAGCAGTTTTTGCTGACATCTGGTCTTTCTGGGATGCTGATATTTTTATTTATAAAATGACGCTATTATCCCCAAATAGATTCTTATTTTTAACAGGCTTTCTCCCTTTGAGGCCTGCCTGAGGCTCATAACTTTGTTCTCTGGCATCTCTGTGTTACCCTGAAAAGACAGGAAGGCTCCTGGGCTCTGCCAGGAGCAGCGAGATGGGGAGGGTTGGCAGCCAGAAAGTCAGACAACTGCTTGTATTCTGCGGTACCTCCCTCCTCGCCCTCATCAGCCTCAGTCCAGGAAAGAGAAACCTTCAGTGAGCGATCGTTGCCCCTGAACTAATGTCCCTGTGAGTCACACAGGAAGGGGCAGGTGAAGAAGAGGCCTGATGGGGCCTAGTTCTCTGTCCCCTCCTCCTCCCCTTCCCCGGTGCATCCTCCCCACCGAGGTTTCTCTGCTTTTTATCTCTCAGTTGCCCAACATGTTCGGCGACCTTCGGTCCACGTTTATAGCCTTGATGATTGGGTCCTACGCTTCCTCGGCAGTCACCTTTCCAGGAATCAAGGTGAGCACGTGTAATTTGCACTGGTGTCTGTGCAGAGGCCTGCTCCAGGCTAATTCCGCCCTCTCTGAAGAGAGAGGCAATTGTGGGCACCGGGGGTGGCCCCTCTTCACCACCCCCACCCGGGCAGGATGCACCTGGGCGTCACAGGAGCGAGAGCTGTAAACCGCGGGGCCTCAGGGGACAGGATTCACGCATGTGGCTGCAGGATCTGCTGCAGGTGCCTTTGCACTTCTGGGCTGGGGCAGGGAAAGGGCAGTGGGTGAGTTTGTCTCCAGTTGTGAGTCCAGCCCCCGTCTCCTCCATCTTCCTTGTCTCCCCGTGCTCCCCTGGCTCCCCCGCCCCCAGCCTGCTGTTATTGTGCCATTACTCCCCGCCAGCCAAAGCACTGCTCTTGGCCAAGTGGTTCAGCTGTTTCCCTCCTAGGCAGGATTTTGAGCCTGTGGAAGTCACATAGGGTCAGGACGAAGCAAACACCTCACAGTCCATCAGCCCGAGTTCCCCAGACCCTGTGGCTCTGCCAGGGCCCCGTAGGGGCTTCTCCCACCTCTGGCCCTCACACTAAGTAAAAGCCCCGTTCCTCAGGGGTGTGTGTGGGAATGCTGCTGGCGAGGAGAGGGGGTCACGGTGTGGGCTGGCCACCTGGGCATTGAAGTGGTGGGCGCTGGGACTCTGGGGCCAGCCGTCTTATAGACTTGCAGAGATTCTCACGCCCCTGGAGCGGGGAGGATCCCAAAAGTTCCTCCTCCTCCTCCTTTTTTGGTGGGGGACAGAGTCTCGCTCTGTCGCCCAGGCTGGAGTGCAGTGGTGCAATCTCGGCTCACTGCAACCTCTGCCTCCCGGGTTCAAGTGATTCTCCTGCCTCAGCCCCCCAAGTAGCTGGGACTACAGGCGACCACTGCCACACCTGGCTAATTTTTGTATTTTTAGTAGAGATAGGGTTTCGCCATGTTGGTCAGGCTGGTCTCGAACTCTTGACCTCATGATCCGCCCACCTTGGCCTCCCAAAGTGCTGGGATTACAGGTGTGAGCCACCGTGCCTAATTTTTGTATTTTTAGTAGACACAGGGTTTCGCCATTTTGGTCAGGCTGGTCTCGAACTCTTGACCTCATGATCTTCCCACCTCAGCCTCCCAAAGTGCTGGGATGACAGGCGTGAGCCACCGCGCCCGGCCTCCTTGAGCATTTCTTTGGCCTCTGCCATGTGAGCTCTCAAGGGCACTGGGGAAGCGTCAGTGGATACTTCTGGAAGGCTCTTGCCTTCAGGGAGCCCCACCCACTAACGCCAGACAAGCTGATGGACCAGAAGCACCGTCCCCTCTGCCGGGCCAATCACTCTAAGCCTTCGAGACGTGCTGTGATCGTGGTGAGGGGGTCAGGAAGGCCTCCACGTTGGGGGGCTAATGACACGCCAGGTCCAGATAACCAGCAGGGCAGGCACGGTGGGAGGACTGGAAGGCGGGTGCCTGATGCCCCAACGCCCAGGCTGGCAGGGCTGTGCCTCCTCACACGGCTCAGCGCAGGGACAGCAGGGGCGGCCAGATGCTCCTGCCTGCCACGGCTCTGGCCTCCCTGAGCTAACTCTGCCCCTTCTCGACCCCACCCTGTCCCCGCGGTGCCCGTTAGCTCATCTACGATGCTGGTGTCTCCTTCATCATCATCCTCGTGGTCTGGGCCGGCTGTTCCGGGCTGGTTTTCCTCAACTGCTTCTTTAACTGGCCCCTGGAACCCTTCCCGGGCCCGGAGGACATGGACTACTCGTAAGTAGAGGTGCCCCCGTCCCACCCGCCCCCCGCCCCCCAGCCGGGGCCCCGGGCAGCACCCTCAGACACTCTCCTGGGACCCCAGGGTGAAGATCAAGTTCAGCTGGCTGGGCTTTGACCACAAGATCACAGGGAAGCAGTTCTACAAGCAGGTGACCACGGTGGGCCGGCGCCTGAGCGTGGGCAGCTCCATGAGGAGTGCCAAGGAGCAGGTGGCGCTGCAGGAGGGCCACAAGCTGTGCCTGTCCACCGTCGACCTGGAGGTGAAGTGCCAGCCGGACGCCGCAGGTACCCTCCTTAGACCGCAGCCGGGCGACGGGCAGGGAGTGCTCCGTGGGTGTCGGCTCACCCCGTTCCCACCTCACCCCAAAAGGGGAGGCGGCCCTGCCCGCCCTGTCCTGCAGAGGCGCTCCGGAAGGCTTGGGGGAGGGAAAGGGATTTGCCTAACCGATTTCACACACGAGGCATCCCCAGTGCAGCACCAACCCCGTCACCCTCACCAGGCCCGGCCTGTCCCGAGGGGCCCCCTCCGGGCCTCCAGTGTGGAGGGACCTGCACGGCCCCCGTGGTGGGGACAGTGAGCCCCGGCCCTGAGCCCCGCACCCTCTCCCCACAGCGGCCCCCTCCTTCATGCACAGCGTGTTCAGCCCTATCCTGCTGCTCAGCCTCGTCACCATGTGCGTCACGCAGCTGCGGCTCATCTTCTACATGGGCGCCATGAACAACATCCTCAAGTTCCTGGTCAGCGGCGACCAGAAGACAGGTGGGCGCCCCGGGCAGCCTCGGTCACTGTCCCTCCCCGGCCTGAGCCCAGCCCGCTGGCCACCGGCCAGAATGTGTTCAGCTGAGCCAGGCCAGCAGTGCCACGGAAAGGCCGCATCCCAGGCACCGTCTGCCTGTCAGAGCTGTTTCATCACAGCCAGCCCCAACTGTTCCTTCGTGTCCCCATCAGGGTTTCCTGGTCCAGGAGGGAGGGAAGGACCAAAATAGCTGCCTGGGTGTGGGGGGGGGGGGGTGTGTTTTCCAGCGCCTGAGGGGGAGGGTTGCCGTGTGCGTCTATAAACGAAAACGGAACAGAACCCTCCACCTGAGCGTGGCTGAAAGACGGCAGGTCAAGCCCGAAGTCCTCCCAGAAAGTGGCACGGTGGGTGCGTGGACACCCTGCACGTCGAGGTCAGGACGTGGGGGAGACGTTGGGGCAACGGGCCCACACTGGGCTCTGCATCCACCACGAAACGGGGCGGGGCAGAGGCTTCCTTGGAGCCTGTGGTTGGTTGAGGCTTGTCAGCTCCAGCAAACACAGCTGATAACCCACACTCCACTTTTCCAAACAACACAGGTCTTCCGCTGATGAGAGGTTTTGATTCTACGGAGAAAGTCAGGACTTCCCCCCACGGCCTGAGCTGAGTCAGCCTTAGTCATCCCCAGCCTCCTTGGAGTGCAACTTTTCCCCAGGGTTTGCTTGTTTTTATCAAGGTGAAGATCCCCTAGGCCTTGTGAAGAAGCAGTTATCAGGTTTTTAGGAGATGAGAAATCCAGCTTTAACAAAAGGAAAAGATAGCAAAGGGAACCAGATAAGGGCCAGTTCTACTGTGAAAATGGGAGTCTCGGCTGGGCGTGGTGGCTCATGCCTGTAATCTTAGCACTTTTGGAGGCTGAGGCAAGTGGATCATGAGGTCAGGAGTTCAAGACCAGGCTGGCCAATATGGTGAAACCCCGTCTCTACTAAAAATACAAAAATTAGCCAGGCGTGGTGGGGGGCACCTGCAATCCCAGCCACTCAGGAGGCTAAGGCAGGAGAATCGCTTGAACCGGGGAGGCAGAGGCTGCAGTGAGCCAGTGAGCTGAGATTGCACCACTGCACTCCAGCCTGGGCGACAGAGCGAGACTCCGTCTCAAAAAAAAAAAAATCTGTGGAACACACTTTGGGGAACCCTGATCTATCATGTCTTTTTCTTCCTTGTCTTTTTGAGACAGGGTCTCTTCCTGCGTTGCTTCGGCTGGAGGGCAGTGGCGCGAACACTGCAGCCTTGGCCTCTTAGGGCTTCCCAGGTGCGTGCCACCGCGCCCAGCTAATTTTTAAATTTTTTGCAGAGATGGGGTCTTGCTCTGTTGCCCAGGTTGGTCTTGAACTCCTGGGCTCAAGGGATCCTCCCCCAAAGTGCTGGGATTACAGGCGAAACCCCCACGCCCGGCCTGATCAGCACTCAGCTCTGGAGTGGTGGAAACCCCGGAGTGCCGAGAGAGCCGGTCCCTGGCCCTCGGGCACCTCTCCCTGCTGCTGCAGCGTCTTTCACTCAAGCTCGCTGAGAAATCTTTTGCTGCCCAAGGGGAATTTTTCCAACTGCTTCCCATGTTCAAAAAGTCAATTTCGAGAAGTAGAGGAAGTCAGGCCAGGCAGATCGGTCTGTGGCAGATGAAGCACTGGTTTTCCCCATCCTCCTTCTGTGACCTGTTACACCCAACACCCATAGCCCCAGCTGTGGCCGAGAGGCGGCCGCAGAGTCCGAGTCACTTTCCGCACAGTCAGGAACTGTGCGGCTCCCTAGGAACGAGTGTGCCGTGCCGCTGAGGGACGGCTCGAACCACCAGAGCCATCACCTCCGTGTATGGCCCCACGACCACCCACAGCAGAGGCTCCCGGCTGCTGGTTCCAAATGGAGACTCCAGGTCTTGCCGCTGAGCGGTGACTCTGCTGCCTCCCAGCGTTTGAGACCCGCCATCAAACAGGAGTGCATCAAACAGGGGAAACCCTAACTAGCCAGGGGGCTGCCAGCTGGGAAAAGGCCGCCTTTTCTTTTTTCTTTTTTTTTGATTTAGGGTCTTGCTCTGCCACCCAGGCTGGAGGGCAGTGGTGCCACTGATAGCTCACTGCAGCCTCCGACTCATGGACCCGAGGGATCGTCCCACCCCGGCCTCCTCAGTGTCTGTGTGTGCCACCATGCCTGGCTAATTTTTTTTTTTTTTTTCCCCATAAAGACGAGGTCTCACTATTTTGCCCAAGCTGATCTCAAACTCCTGGGCTCAAGCAATTGTCCCACCTCAGCCTCCCAAAGTACTGAGATTATAGGTGTGAGCCACAAGGCCCAGCCAAAAATACAGTTTTGTTTTGTTTTTTTTTTTTGAGACAGATTTTCACTCTTGTCACCCAGGCTGGAGCACAGTGGTGTGATCTAGGCTCACTGCAACCTCCGCCTCCTGGGTTCAAGTGATTCTCCTGCCTCAGCCTCCCAAGTGACTGGGGTTACAGGCATGCACCACCAAGCCCAGCTAATTTTTGTATTTTTAGTAGAGACAGGGTTTCACCATGTTGGTCAGGCTGGTCTCAAAGTCCTGACCTCAAGTGATCCACCTGCCTCAGCCTCCCAAAGAACTGGGATTATAGGCCTGAGCCACCACGCCCGGCCAAAAATGCAGTCTTGAGATGGGGAAGACGTGGCCTGTGCTGTCCCCAGCAGTGCCCAGGCCCAGCCAAAGTAGGCAGTGCTGCCTCACTCTCCCACCCACCCTCAGAGTGTAGCACTTACTGGGAAGAAGCATTGAGAAACCAGAACTGAGAGGGGAAGACAGTCCAGGGCCAATAGTTCTTGGGGACTGAGGCCTGAAAATGGGAGCAGGGTACAGAGGCTGTGGCTGGCCAGATGGATTGGGTGCCCCTGCACCCCTACCCTCTAGTCAGGGGCCACCCATCCTACCCCTCCCTTTGTACGGAGTTGACAGGTGACATGTTTTCCTGTTGTTGTCCTTGATAACAATCTAGTAGTTAAATAGATACGATCATCTGTTTACATCATCATTTATGATAGATACTATCGTCAGATACAACTGAAAAACGAGGCCTAGAATGATGGATTAACTTGTTCAGGGTCAGAGCCAGGACTCACATATGGGTCTTAAGTCACTGGATCAGCCAAGGGCCTCTAGACATTCCACTCAGAGCAGCAGCTCAGGGGCCACCAGGCCTCTGTGGAAGGGGGGCCATGGCCCAAGGAAGGGGAGCAGACCCAGGCATGGTCCCTGCTTCTTGGAGTGGAAGGGAGACCAGCTCTGGCCATCTGGAGGAGACCCATGGTGTCAGATGCCTTGGCCGGGTGTCTGGGGCGAGTTCTTTGACCTTTCCCTCTCTCTGAGCACAGCAGGAGGTGGCTGTGACACAGCCACTTCCCGCAGGCAGTGTGGTGGCAGGGACCCGGATTGCACCAGGCCTTCCGCACGCCCGCCACTTCCCCGTCACGCTACCTGCCAACGTCACAGGCCTGATTCACCAGCCTACCTGTGACTTGGCACCAGCAGACAGGAGAATGTCAGCAGGGGCCCGGGCTGGGCCCTGTCCCGAGTCCACTCCCAGAGGCCTAGCTGCAGCTCTGCCTCCCCTGAGCACCCTGAGTCATGCTTGGTGGGAAATGCAGTGCGGGAGATGCAGTGCGGGAAACGCAGTGCGGGAAATGCAGTGTGGGAAACGCAGTGCGGGAAACGCAGTGCGGGAAATGCAGTGCGTGCTGGGCGTAGAGTGAGCCTGTCTCCTCTCTCCATCGCTCTGTAGCACTGAGATTTCTGCCACTAACCTCTCTTCTTTCTGCTTTTTCACTTTTGCTTTCTTGATGCAGTGATGGCCACGGGTAAGCAGGGGGTGGAGATGGGGATTGTCAGGGAATCAGGAAATGCTGTGATGTTCCTTCCTAGCCAGTCTCTGTTCAACCCAGAAGCTCCTCGCCTCAAGCTCCAAACATGCCTCCTGGCTAGAGCCACGGGGATAAAGGTGGGGTAATCAACATTCCCCATCTGTTTCCCTGGAAAATCCACCATAATTTTAAGTCTTTGAATATGGAAGCTCTGACGTCAGAGCCCCGTGAGTGGTGCCTTTCTGCAATCTATCTATCTTTCTCTCTCTCTCTCTCTTTCTTTCTTTCTCTTCTTTCTTTATTTCTTTCTCCTTCCTTCCTTCCTTCCTTCCCTCTTTCCTTCCTTCCTTCCCTCTTTCTTTCTTTCTTTCTTTCTTTCTTTCTTTCTTTCTTTCTTTCTTTCTTTCTTTCTTTCTTTCTTTCTTTCTTTCTTTCTTTCTTTCTTTCTTTCTTTCTTTCTTTCTTTCTTTCTTTCTTTCTTTCTTTCTTTCTTTCTGCTTGAGATGGAGTCTTGCTCTGTTGCCCAGGGTGGAGTGCAGTAGCGCGATCTTGGTTCACTGCAACCTCCACCTCCCAGGTTCAAGCGATTCTCCTGCCTCAGCCTCCTGAGTAGCTGGGGTTACAGACATGCGCCACCATGCCTGGCTAATTTTTGTATTTTTAGTAGAGACGGGGTTTCACCATGTTGGCCAGGCTGGTCTTGAACTCCTGACCTCGTGATCCACCTGTCTCGGCCTCCCAAAGTGCTGGGATTACAGGCATGAGCCACCGCGCCCGGCCATTCTGGGCTATTTCTAGAGGCAGAAACTGACAGCCCATCACTTAGAAAGCCTCCGTCACAGTAGTTCCCAAGTCATAGCGACTTCCGGGAGCTCTGGGAAGGCCATTGTGACACTCTGGGTTTCATTAGCTGTTTCTTAGAAACAAGCAGGGGATTTGGAGCTGAGAAGAAGGTGACCTACCCCGTGCTCCAGCCTCGACTTTAGAGTTGAGGTCTCCGGGCTCCCCGCAAGACCCACAGTGAAGGGGGTTCTGGGGCAGACCTCAGAAGAGCCTGTGGGTACCAGCCCCTTCTCAGCCGGTGCCTAGTCCCTGCCCCAGGGCTGTCTGCCGGGCGTCCCTGTGATGTAGCGCCTTCTTCCGCAGTTGGCCTCTACACCTCCATCTTTGGCGTGCTCCAGCTGCTGTGCCTGCTGACGGCCCCCGTCATTGGCTACATCATGGACTGGAGGCTGAAGGAGTGTGAAGACACTTCCGAGGAACCCGAGGAGAAAGACGCCAACCAGTGCGTAGGCAGGGCCGGTGCCCCGGCTCCCAGCCCGCAGCCCCTGCAGAAAGACCCCAGAACTGCATGTCAGGCACAGGGTGGGCGGGTCAGAGGGAAAGAGGATGCACTCCAGCTCCTCCCCAAGTCCTTCCAGAGACACTCATTCAGCTCAGCGTGCATTTAAACTGCTCCCCTCTTTATGGAAATTCTTTGGAATTCTATGGAAATGCTAAAGTTTGAGGCCAGGTGCGGTGACTCATGCCTGTAATCCCAGCACTTTGAAAGGCTGGGGTAGAAGATCACTTGAGGCCAGGAGTTCGAGACCAGCCTGGGAAACATGGCCAGCCTCCCGTCTCTACACAAAATTTAAAAATTGGCCAGGGATGGTGGTTTATGCCTATAATACCAACACTTTGGAAGGTTGAGGTGAGTGAATTGCTTGAGCCCAGGAGTTAGTGACCAGCCTGGACAACATGGTGAAACCCTGTTTCCACCAAAAAATACAAAAATGAGCCAGGTGTGGTGGTGCGCACCTGTAGTCCCAGCTACTCGGGAGGCTGATGTGAGAGGATCGCCTGAGCCTGGGGAGGTCGAGGCTGCAGTGAGCTGTGATCGCACCATTGCACTCCAGCCTGGGCGACAAAGTGAGACGGTGTCTCAAAAAAAAAAACTTTAAAAATCAGCTGGGCCATGGTGGCATGTGTCTGTTGTCCCAGCTCTTCAGGTGGCAGAGGCAGCAGGACTGCTTGAGCCCAATTTGAGGCTTCATTGAACCATGATCGTGCTGCTGCACTCGAGTCTGGGTGGCAAAGCAAGACCATGTCTCTTTAAAAAAGTTTAAGAAGCATTGAGGGCTGAGCACAGTGGCTCACACTTGTCATCCCAGCACTTTGAGAGGCCGAGGGGGGGTGGATCACCTGAGGTCAGGAGTTCAAGACCAGCCTGGCCAACATGGTAAAAACCCATCTCTACTAAAAATACAGGCCGGGCGCGGTGGCTCAAGCCTGTAATCCCAGCACTTTGGGAGGCCGAGACCGGCGGATCACGAGGTCAGGAGATCGAGACCATCCTGGCTAACCCAGTGAAACCCCGTCTCTACTAAAAAATACAAAAAACTAGCCGGGCGAGGTGGTGGGCACCTGTAGTCCCAGCTACTTGGGAGGCTGAGGCAGGAGAATGGCGGGAACCCGGGAGGCGGAGCTTGCAGTGAGCTGAGATCCGGCCACTGCACTCCAGCCTGGGCGACAGACCGAGACTCCGTCTCAAAAAAAAAAAAAAAAAAAAAAAAAGGCCGGGCGCGGTGGCTCAAGCTTGTAATCCCAGCACTTTGGGAGGCCGAGACGGGCGGATCACGAGGTCAGGAGATCGAGACCATCCTGGCTAACACGGTGAAACCCCATCTCTACTAAAAAATACAAAAAACTAGCCGGGCGAGGTGGCGGGCGCCTGTAGTCCCAGCTACTCGGGAGACTGAGGCAGGAGAATGGCGTGAACCCGGGAGGCGGAGCTTGCAGTGAGCTGAGATCCGGCCACTGCACTCCAGCCTGGGCGACAGAGCGAGACTCCGTCTCAAAAAAAAAAAAAAAAAAAAAAAAAAAAAAAAAAAAAAAAATTAGCTAGGCGTGGTAGTGGGCGCCTGTGGTCCCAGCTACTCGGGAGGCTGAGGCAGGAGAATGGCGTGAACCCGGGAGGCGGAGCTTGCAGTGAGCTGAGATCCGGCCACTGCACTCCAGCCTGGGCGACAGAGCGAGACTCCGTCTCAAAAAGAAAAAAAAAAAAGCATCGAGTAAGATGGAAGAAAAAGAGACACAGGTGAAAGTGTGCGGACAGTGGATAGCAGACCATTCTGCTCCTAAGACTGCCCTCCCTCCACCCCTTGGCAGTGGCTACACCATCTTAAAGCCTCCTAAAGTGCTGGGACTACAGGCCTGAGGCACTGCACCCAGCTCAGATGGTGACTTTCATTCATTCCATTCAACTGAGCAGCCCAGCAGCCCTTTGTTCTCTGCCTGCAAGGTGTATCCCAGTCAGCTTGAGTAGTCAGTTGCTGTAACCATATTATGTGTTAATAGAGTTGTTCGGCCGGGCGCGGTGGCTCAAGCCTGTAATCCCAGCACTTTGGGAGGCCGAGACGGGCGGATCACGAGGCCAGGAGATCGAGACCATCCTGGCTAACACGGTGAAACCCCGTCTCTACTAAAAAATACAAAAAACTAGCCGGCCGAGGTGGCGGGCGCCTGTAGTCCCAACTACTCGGGAGGCTGAGGCAGGAGAATGGCATGAACCCGGGAGGCGGAGCTTGCAGTGAGCTGAGATCCGGCCACTGCACTCCAGCCTGGGCGGCAAAGCGAGACTCCGTCTCACAAAAAAAAAAAAAAAAAAAAAATAGAGTTGTTCATGATTGCGAAGATTAAACAAGGTACTGGAGTCCTACTTTATGTAAGGGTTGGGGCTCCAAGATCAGAGGATGAGATAAACGCTATTTTCTTTTTTTCTTTCTTTCTTTTTTTTTTTGAGACGGAGTCTCGTCTCACTCTGTCGCCCAGGCTAGAGTGCAGTGGCAGGATCTTGGCTCACTGTAAGCTCTGCCTTCCAGGTTCACGCCATTCTTCTGCCTCAGCCTCCTGCGTAGCTGGGACTACAGGTGCCTGCCACTATGCCAGGCTAATTTTTTTTTTAATTTTTTTTTTTTTGAGATGGAGTCTCGCTGTGTCACCCAGGCTGGAGTGCAGTGGCCGCATCTCAGCTCACTGCAAGCTCTGCCTCCCAGGTTTACACCATTCTCCTGCCTCAGCCTCCCGAGTAGCTGGGACTACAGGCGCCCACCACCTCGCCTGGCTAGTTTTTTGTATTTTTCAGTAGAGACGGAGTTTCACCGTGTTAGCCAGGATGGTCTCGATCTCCTGACCTTGTGATCTGCCCGCCTCAGCCTCCCAAAGTGCTGGGATTCCAGGTGTGAGCCACTGTGCCCGGCCAAATGCTGTTTTCTATGGCTCACTTTAATATAATCAGCTACGGTTTATTGCATGAGACACTCTGCTGAGCACTCCATGCACAGTATCTCAGTGAAGCCTCCCAACAGCACGGCGAAGGGGGGACCAGTGTTATACCCATTTCACAGATGAAGGAGCTGAGACTGGGAGTTGCAGTAGTTTGCCTGGGGCCGCACAGTTAGGACGTGGTGGGCCTGGGACTCCCTGCGCATCTGTGAGCACCTGGGGTCTGTTCTTGGATCATCCGGGGTGTCTGCGTGGGTGTGAGGCTGGGATCGGCAATCATTCATTCACAAGAGATAATTACAGAGGGTGCTTGGCTGGGTGCAGTGGCTCATGCCTGTAATCCCAGCACTTTGGGAGGCCGAGGCGGGCAGATCACAAGGTTAGGAGATCGAGACCATCCTGGCTAACATGGTGAAACCCCATCTCTACTAAAAATGCAAAAATTAGCTGGGCGTGGTGGCGGGCGCCTGTAATCCCAGCACTTTGGGAGGCCGAGGCGGGCAGATCACAAGGTCAGGAAATCAAGACCATCCTGGCCAACATGGTGAAACCCCATCTCTACTAAAAATGCAAAAATTAGCTGGGCGTGGTGGCAGGCACCTGTAATCCCAGCTACTCGGAAGGCTGAGGCAGGAGAATTGCTTGAACCCGGGAGGCAGAGGTTCCAGTAAGCTGAGATTGCGCCACTGTACTCCAGCCTGGGTGATGGAGCGAGACTCCATCTCAAAAAAAAAAAAACACAAAGGACAAAACAAAACAAAACAACAACAAAAAAAAACAGAGAGTGCTCTGCTATCTAGGTCAGGTCCTGCAGCCAAGAGGTTATTTGTGTCCACTCTGGTTCCATCTGCTGCCTGCTCGCTTCCCCTCTACCCTCTCCTGTCCCCACAAGGGGAAATCCATTCACTCCCCTATTTGGCTTATATCTGGCTTATTATCAGCGTCCTGCAATATTTGGGAGAACTTGAAGCCAATGGTGAAGTGGGGCTTTGCCATGTGCCAGCTCAGGCACACGCTGCTACTTCTCTCCGCGTCATCTTAGCCTTCACAGAGCATTGCAGCGTATGGATGGCCATCTTCTCGCACCCGAGACCCCCCTCTGAGATTCACACTCAGCGCTCCATCGAGAAGGGCTGGGGGAGTGTCCGTAGTGCTGGTCCAGCCCCAACACAGTCCCTAAAATGTGCCTGGTGGCTTCTGAGTCTTGAGCCAGTTCACATGCTGTCTGTTGAGACCTGACTTCTCAGAAGCACCCGGCTTCCTCCTGGGAGGCCTCCCACCCCTGCACGTTCTGTCTCCACAGAGGCGAGAAGAAAAAGAAGAAGCGGGACCGGCAGATCCAGAAGATCACCAATGCCATGCGGGCCTTCGCCTTCACCAACCTGCTGCTTGTGGGCTTTGGGGTGACCTGCCTCATTCCCAACCTGCCTCTCCAGGTGGGTGTGGGGGTGAGAGAGGCCAGTGGGGAGTGCGAGAGGCCGGTGGCGAGTGCGAGAGGCCGGTGGCGAGTGCGAGAGGCCGGTGGGGAGTGAGAGAGGGCCGTGGGGAGTGAGAGAGGGCGGTGGGGCGTGAGGCAGTAAGAAGGGACATGTAAAGGCTCCAAAGTGTGTAATGTTTCATGGAAGCCATCAACAAAGCAGGTGGGGCCGGGCGCGGTGGCTCAAGCCTGTAATCCCAGCACTTTGGGAGGCCTAGACGGGCGGATCACGAGGTCAGGAGATCGAGACCATCCTGGCTAACACGGTGAAACCCCGTCTCTACTAAAAAATACAAAAAACTAGCCGGGCGTGGTGGTGGGTGCCTGTAGTCCCAGCTACTCGGGAGGCTGAGGCAGGAGAATGGCATAAACCTGGGAGGCGGAGCTTGCAGTGAGCCAAGATTCGGCCACTGCACTCCAGCCTGGGCGACAGAGCGAGACTCCATCTCAAAAAAAAACACACACAAAAAAACAAAGTGGGCCGGGCGCGGTGGCTCAAGCCTGTAATCCCAGCACTTTGGGAGGCCGAGGCGGGCGGATCACAAGGTCAGGAGATCGAGACCACAGTGAAACCCCGTCTCTACTAAAAATACAAAAAATTAGCCGGGCGCGGTGGCGGGCGCCTGTAGTCCCAGCTACTCAGGAGGCTGAGGCAGGAGAATGGCGGGAACCCGGGAGGCGGAGCTTGCAGTGAGCCGAGATCGCGCCACTGCACTCCAGCCTGGGCGACAGAGCGAGACTCCATCTCAAAAAAAACACACAAAAAAACAAAGTGGGTGGTGACTTTCTTCTTTTTTTTTTTGAGACAGGGTCAAACTCTGTCGCTCAGGCTGGAGTGCAGTGGTGCAATCTCGGCTCACTGTAACCTCCGCCTCCTGGCTTCAAGCGATTCTCCTGCCTCAGCCTCCCGAGTAGCTGGGATTACAGGTGTGCACCACCACGTCCAGCTAATTTTTGTATTTTCAGTGGAGACGGGGTGTTGCCATGTTGGCCTGGCTAGTCTCAAACTCCTGACCTCAGGCGATCCACCCGCCTCGGTCTCCCAAAGTTCTGGGATTACAGGCGTGAGGCACCACCCGGCTCAGATGGTGACTTTCATTCATTTCATTCAACCGAGCAGCCCAGCAGCCCTTTGTCCTCTGCGGAGGGCCTGTTCCCTGCCAGACTCTGTGCTTGCCGCTGGGGTGAGCTGGTCACCTGGATTGTCTGCTGCAAAGGGGACTCCTCCCCAGGAAGGCATGTCAATCTTGGTTTTGGGGACATCTTTCTTAACCATGGATACCACCATCATACCATTTCCTGGAAGTGTGTGGGGTCACTGTATGGTTACTTGTTTTGTATCAGCTCAAACAGCTGGAATCTGACATCCAAAGAGGTCTGGCCAATCTGTGGTGTTGGTGGGAACATCTGCTCCCCTGTCACCAGAGTCTCATGGGGTTTCTACACTGAACAGAGTGGAGGAAGACCTTGGTGGTGGCTTCGTATCTGGATTCAAAAGCTTCATTCCAGGCAGGGTGCGGTGGCTCATGCCTGTAATCCCAGCACTTTGGTAGGTGGAGGCAGGTGGATTGCCTGAGCTCAGGAGTTTGAGACCAGCCTGGGCAACTTGGTGAAACACTGTCTCTACAAAAAATACAAAAATTAGCCGGGTGTGGTGGCTCACGCCTGTAGTCCCAGCAACTTGGGAGGCTGAGGCAGAAGAATCACTTGAACCCGGGAGGCGGAGGTTGCAGTGAGCTGAGATCGCGCCATTGCCCTCCAGCCTGGATGACAGAGCGAGACTCTGTCTCAAAAAAAAAAAAAAAAGGCCGGACGTGGTGGCTCAAGCCTGTAATCCCAGCACTTTGGGAGGCCGAGACAGGTGGATCACGAGGTCAGGAGATCGAGACCATCCTGGCGAACACGGTGAAACCTCGTCTCTACTAAAAAATACAAAAAACTAGCCGGGCGAGGTGGCGGGCGCCTGTAGTCCCAGCTACTCGGGAGGCTGAGGCAGGAGAATGGCGTAAACCTGGGAGGCGGAGCTTGCAGTGAGCTGAGATCCGGCCACTGCACTCCAACCTGGGCGACACAACGAGACTCCGTCTCAAAAAAAGAAAAAAAACACTTTGGGAGGCCGAAGTGGGCAGATCACGAGGTCAGGAGTTCAAGACCATCCTGGCCAACACAGTGAAACCCCATCTCTACTAAAATTACAAAAATTAGCCGGGCGTGGTAGCACATGCCTGTAATACCAGCTACTCAGGAGGCTAAGGCAGAAGAATTGCTTGAATCCGGGAAGTGGAGCTTGCAGTGAGTCGAGATTGCGCCACGGCACTCCAGCCTGGGCGACAGAGTGAGACTCTTGTCTCAAAAAAAAAAAAAAAAAAAAAATCTGAATTTTTTTGCCAAACTTTTGAGGCTTCTGAAACCTGATTTTCGACAGAGATTTTGAGGAAGGTGGACCTTGTCACCTGCCTGGCTCCACCCACTGGTCTGTGAAAGTGGCCCAGCAGTAGGTTTTGGCCAAATCCCTAAATATACAAATGGTGGAGGGACGCAGGGGATGCTCTTGCTTCCAGAGAGGGGTAGCCCGAGTCCAGATGGTATCTCGGGTCAAGTCCAGGAGGGAAGTAAGAGTCCCTCCCTTTTTACAAGTGGCCTCGAGGCACGCTGAACACCCAGTTGTGCCCAGCACGGTTGTGTGTACGTGCTGACACTGGGTGTGCAGAGCGCAGTGGGCCGTGCAACATTCGTGCCGGCCCCGGGGGGTGCTGCATCCCGCCGGCCCCTCCCTAGCCTCCTGGGCTGCTTTTTCTGCAAGACTGGCAGACCTTTGCCCTAACCACCTTGTCCAATCAAGGGGCGGTGCTCAGTGGGGACAGTCACCTTTTTGTTTTACGTAGTTCTCGCTGAAAGAAAAGTTGTAAAAAGGCAACAAGGCATTTGAGGTGGAGAGGCCTGCACAGCGTGTGTGTGTGTGTGTGTGTGTGTGTGTGTGTGTGTGTGTGCGCGCGCGCGCGCACAGCCCTCTTTCAACACTGCAGAGAGCAGTCCCTGCCCCTCCACCACCCACATTCCTGGGAACAGGTCCTGGCTGCTGAGCGGGATGGCAGGGCTGTGTACAGAAGACAAGGCAACCACAGGGACCTGGTGGGCAAGAGGACGGCTCTTGTGCCGGCCAGGGATCATTAAAAAGTGCCTCTCAGAGCTTGCGAAGCCTGCCAGCAGCAGCCTTCCTGGGCAGGGACCCTCCCACAGACAGCGACGGAACTTTACTAGGGACCAGCCTGGGCAATATGGCGACACCCTGTCTCTACTAAAAATAAAAATTAGCCAGGTGTTGGGACGTGCACCTGTAGTCCCAGCTACTCAGGAGGCTGAGGTGGGAGGATCTCGGCTTGCTCACTGCACCCCGGGAAGTTGAGGCTGCAGTGAACTGAGATTGCACCCGTGCACTCCAGACTCCAGTCTGGGTAACTGGAGTGAGACCTTGTCTCAAAAAAAACAAAAAAATGAGCAGGGTGTGGTGGCACGCGCCTGTAATCCCAACTACTCGGGAGGCTGAGGCAGGAGAATTATTTGAACCCGGGAGATGGAGGTTGCAATGAGCCGAGATCACGCCACTGCACTCCAGCCTGGGTTATAGAGCAAGACTCTATCTCAAAACAAAACCAAATGGTCTGGAACTCCTGGGCTCAAACGATCCTCCCAGGTCTCCCAAAGTGTGGGGATTATAGGCGTGAGCCATCGCACCAGGCCAAGAAGTGATGAGTTTTCAGAATTTTGGATATTCATTACTTTTATTTTAATATAATTTATTTATTTAGTCATAAATTTATGTAATTTAATTTTTTTTTTTGGTTTGTTTGTTTGTTTTGAGACAGAGTCTATCTCTGTCGCCCAGGCTGGAGTGCAGTGCGTGATCTCAGCTCACCACAACTTCCACCCCCTGGGTTCAAGCGATTCTCTTGCCTCAGCCTCCCGAGTAGCTGGGAATACAGGTGTCTGCCACCACACCCGGCTAATTTTTGTATTTTTAGTAGAGATGGGGTTTCACCGTGTTGGCCAGGCTGATCTTGAACTCCTGACCTTAAATGATCCACCCATCTCGGCCTCCTAAAGTGCTGGGATTACAGGTGTGAGCCACTGCTCTTGGCTTATAATGTAATTTTTATTATTTTTTATTATTATCTGTTTTTTGAGACAGAGTCTCGCTCTGTCACCCAGGCTGGAGTGCAATGCCGTGATCTCAGCTCACTGCAACCTCCACGTCTTGGTTCAAGCAATTCTCCTGCCTCAGCTTCCTAAGTAGCTGAGATTACAGGTGCCTGCCACCACGCCCAGCTAATTTTTTGTATTTTTAGTAGAGACAGTGTTTCGCCATGTTGGCCAGGCTGGTTTCGAACTCCTGACCTCAGGTGATCCACCTCCTCGGCCTTCCAAAGTGCTGGGATTACAGGCATGAGCCACGTTGCCCGGCCTATAATTTAATTTTTAATAATGACTGTGTTAGGCCAGGCGCGGTGTCCCAGCACTTTGGGAGGCTGAGGCAGGCGGATGACAAGGTCATGAGTTTGAGACCAGCTGGGCCAACATGGTGAAACCCCGTCTCTACTTAAAAAATACAAAAATTAGGCCGGGCGCGGTGGCTCAAGCCTGTAATCCCAGCACTTTGGGAGGCCGAGACGGGCGGATCACAAGGTCAGGAGATCGAGACCATCCTGGCTAACATGGTGAAACCCCGTCTCTACTAAAAAAATACAAAAAAACTAGCCGGGCGAGATGCCTATAGTCCCAGCTACTCAGGAGGCTGAGGCAGGAGAATGGCGTAAACCCGGGAGGTGGAGCTTGCAGTGAGCTGAGATCCAGCCACTGCACTCCAGCCTGGGTGACAGAGCGAGACTCCGTCTCAAAAAAAAAAAAAAAAAAAAATACAAAAATTAGCCGGACGTGGTGGCGGGCGCCTGTAATCCCAGCTACTCGGGAGGCTGAGGCAGGAGAATCGCTTGAACCCAGGAGGCCGAGCTTGCAGTGAGCCAAGATCACATCACCGCACTTCAGCCTGGGTGACAGAGCAAGACTTCTTCTCAAAACAAAACAAAACAAACAAAAAATGACTGTTAACGACTGGCTTTTGCAAAATTTCTGAAAATTCACGATTGGCTCTGGAGGGTGGGTTGATCCAGCTCCAAGCTGACACTGCCCCTGGGGTGAGGGCCCCCAGGAATTGGAGGGTGGGGGCTGAGGTGAGCGTCCCTTAAGGCCTTCTGCTCACAGCCTCCTTTCCCTCCCCCAGATCCTCTCCTTCATCCTGCACACAATCGTGCGAGGCTTCATCCACTCCGCTGTCGGGGGCCTGTATGCCGCCGTGTAAGTCCTGGAAGCTGCAGGTGGCCTGGTGGGCGAGGGTGTGGGAATGGCCGGGGGAGGTTGCTGGTGGGACTGAGACTCTGAGGCAGGGTCAGCCTGTCCCAGAAGGGCTCATCTTCCTGCATCAGGGGACAGGTAACCAGGGTTTCTGCTGGGTGTGTCGGGGAAAGGCCATACCTCGTGGGAGGCGGGTCAGTGGGCAGACAGTTGGGTGCCCACAAGCCTTGGCATTCAACACGAAGTCAGTTCCCCCAGCCAGGGTCAGGCAGCTGTGCAGCTCATTATGGCCTCAGGTGCCACTACAGCCGAGTCCTGGGGCTGGCCCTGGCTGCTCACTGGGATGGACGGGTAGGTTCTAGCTGCCTGAAACTAAATGCTGAAGTTCAAATGGCCCTCATCACGGGCAGCAACAGGGGTCATTGAGTCCAGAATGCACCAGATGGGCTCCATCCAGAGCCTCAGTGCGCCCAGTTCCGGCCATAGCTTTCTCCAGCCCTGGTTAAAATGAAACCTGTATCTTTTTCCAAGAAGCCCCAGAAACATAAGGAACCACAGTGGTTCCTCCTTCTCTGGCTCAGGCCTTGACCCCAAAACTGAAAGTCAAACACCACCATCCACAGTCTCTGACGTGGGTCCAGCTCATTCCTTGCTGGGATTCCTTTCCCACCTCTGCACCAGCAGAGCCCGACGTGTGCTAAGATTTAGCCCGGAACTCGCTCCCGATTCCCGTAACAGCCCCTGGGGCCATCCCAGCTCCGCTTGCCCTCCACCTGCCCCTCCCCAGGCCTGGAGGAAGCTGTGGCTGCCCTGGCAGGGTCTGAGGGAGGGGGCAGGATCTGTGGTGCTGAGTTTCCGTGATTACTCAATGCTCCTCTGGACGAGGGCACTGAGGAGCCAAGCCCAGCCTCCACGCTCCTCTCTGGGCCTGTTTCCCAAACCGCAGGTCCCTGCTGGCACCACGCTTTCCACTCAGCTCAGCCAGACACCCAGAGGCCCCAGGCACAGCTCAGTGGGGTGGGCCCTCCCCAGAGTCTGGGGCCTGGGGCCGGTCCCAAAGAGAAACACTGCAGAACTGCCCAGCAGGGCCGGGTGCGGTGGCTCACGCCTGTAATCCCAGCACTTTGAGAGGCCAAGGCAGGCAGATCACGAGGTCAGGAGTTCAAGACTAGCCTGGCCAACATAGTGAAACCCTGTCTCTACTAAAAATACAAAAAATGAGCTGGGTGTGGTGGCGGGCGCCTGTAATCCTAGCTACTAGGGAGGCTGAGGCAGGAGAATTGTTTGAACCAGGGAGGTGGAGCTTGCAGTGAGCCGAGATCACACCACTGCCCTCCAGCCTCAGCGTCAATGCAAGACTCCATCTCAAAAAAAAGAAAAAAAAGAACTGCCCAGCAGGAAGGAATCCAAGGGCTGGCACCCCACCCTTCTCTGGCACCAACGGTGCAGCCCGGGGTCACCAGACACCTGGGGCAAGCAGAGCCCAGGAGGGAGGACGGCTGTGAGCTGTTGCTTGCCCGGCAGGTACCCCTCCACCCAGTTCGGCAGCCTCACGGGACTGCAGTCTCTGATCAGCGCGCTCTTCGCCCTCCTGCAGCAGCCGCTGTTTCTGGCCATGATGGGTCCCCTCCAGGGAGACCCTCTGTGGGTAAGAGGGGTCGGGGGATGATGGGTCATGGGTACCTGCCCCCTTCTGCTAACTGTGAGCTGCAAGGTACCACTTGGGGGGGGCTTCAGGGCCCCTTGGGAGCGTTGGTTAGGCTAAGTCCCTTGTGGGGGAGCTGCTCAAGCCTGTAATCCCACCACTTTGGGAGGCCGAGACGGGCGGGGGGCGGCTTCGAGACCCCTGGCTAACAGGCGTCTCTACTAAAAAAATACAAAAAACTAGCTTGCCTGTAGTCCCAGCGTTCGGGAGGCTGAGGCAGGAGAATGGCGTAGGATCTTGCAGTGAGCTGAGATCCGGCCACTGCACTTAAGAGTCTCAAAAAAAAAAAAAAAAAAAAAAAAAGAGTCCCTTTGTGAATGGCAGCCAGGCAGGAGAAGGAATGTGTCCTCTCTGGACCTGATTTGGGGGTAAACAGAACAGAGTTCCTGGGCCGGGCGCGGTGGCTCACACCTGTAATCCCAGCACTTTGAGAGGCCGAGGCGGGAGGATCACTTGAGGTCAGGAGTTCGAGACCAGCCCGGCCAACATGGTGAAACCAGGTCTCTACTAAAAATACAAAAATTAGCCAGGTGTGGTGACAGGTGCCTGTAATCCCATCTACTCGAGAGGCTAAGACAGGAGAATCACTTGAACCCAGGAGGCGGAGATTACAGTGAGCCGAGATTGCGCCACTGCACTCCAGCCTGGATGATGACAGAGCGAGACTTTGTCTCAAAAAAACAACAAAAAAAAAACCAACAAAAAAAACAGAGTTCCTGTTCCTGCCCCACCCCTGCAAGGGCCGGGATTCCTCACCAGGTACCAGGAACTTGTTCCAAGCCCGAAGGTTCAGATCAGCCCGTGTTCCCTGGGGGCCCAGGCCCCGAGGACGGCCACGTGGCCTGTGAAGAGCTGGGCACTGGGACGCTGGAATACGGAATGACGGGCCCTGGGACCTCCTGGGCCTTCCTGTTTCGTTCCCGCTCCACCCCGTGACCTCCCCTTTCCCAGACCCGGAGGAGGGTGGGTCTGCAGCCTCAGCCCTGTGATGCCGGCCTCCCTGCCTCCCCAGGTGAACGTGGGGCTGCTCGTCCTCAGCCTGCTGGGCTTCTGCCTCCCACTCTACCTGATCTGCTACCGGCGGCAGCTGGAGCGGCAGCTGCAGCAGAGGCAGGAGGACGACAAACTCTTCCTCAAGATCAACGGCTCGTCCAACCAGGAGGCCTTTGTGTAGCGGCTGCCGCCTCGGAACTGCGGTCTCCTGCCTGTGCTTCAGTGACTGACCCCTGTCCTGCCCTTCCAGAGTACCCCATGCACCCCCAGGACCCTCGCCATCTCCGTGCTGGAGTTCACGCTCCCTCCCGGGGCCCTGCCTCGGAGCTCTGTGGTGGAAGGACGGGAGAGGGCCCAGGACATGCGAGTTTTCTGATGCTGAATGCAGGGGCTGCCCTGACTTTGCTCTGCCGCCCCCTCCAGGGACCCGGGGCCTGGGGTCTCTGTGGTGCCTGCAGGAGGAGCCAGGGACACCCGGCAGGCAGGCGCTCTCCCACCAGTGTCTGGATTCTGCCTCTTGCCAAAGCAGAGGGGGCTGCCATCCACTGCCTGCCACCTGCCCCTCGGCTGCATGCCACGGCCACACCTGCCTGAGGACAAAGGCTTGCACTGTCTCGCCCGCGCCTGGCCCCTCACCCCCTCCCCGGCCAGTCTGAGGCTGCCTGAGGAAGGAAGGACCCGCTTCCTGTTGTTGGTGCTAACTCCTTTGTAATTCCAGCCCCCCGTTGCCTGTCCAGGGCCTGTCCACCCCTTGGAGGCCGGTGGAGAAGCCCCACCTAGCTTACACCCCGGGGAGCGTTTAGTGGGCTGGGTGGACAAGGGTCGCCAGTGGCCCCTTGCCTCCTCCCCCAGGGCCTACGCCGGGGACACGTTTCCACTGCCACCCTCGTTCCTGTCTGCCACCTGAAGGGAATTTGAGGACCGCCGCCAGGGCACCCCCTACATACACACAGCTGCTTTTGTGGGGGTGGACGCAAGGCTGTGGCCAGCAGACACGGAGGTGCAGGTCAGGGTGGGGATGTGGGTGGGTCCAAGGGGTGTATGGGGTCGGGGTGGGCTCTAGGAGTTAGCCCTCATCCCCACTGACCAGGCGGGAGCCGCCAGGCCTGCAGGCTGGGCCAGCGCCCAGGAGCCATCCTGGTGCAGGGCCAGGAGCTTGTCCAAGGCCACAGGCCCACAGCACCCCCTGCCGGCAGGCTGCGCGGGGGCCCTGGAGCTGATGCCGGGGGGAGGCCTGTCCGCTGGCCCACCAACCCACCCACCTTGACTGCCCCCAGAAGTGTGTCTTGAGACCTCCTGGGCGTGCTTAGAGGGGTGAGTTGATGTTTGGATTTTTAGTTATTTTCTCTTCAGTTTTATCAGACTTCTTTTTTATAAAGCAATAAATCCATTTTCCTCCTGGTAAGGGATGCCCCTTCTAGCATATCAGTTAATAGCTGCATGTGCCTATTTTGAGCTTGAGAAGAAAAGGCAGGACAAGATTCTCTGCCACCGACCAGCTCCAGCCGTGCCCAGCTGCTCTTCGTCTCTCTGGGGGACTGCTGACTCGGGAGGGACCGTGGGCCAGGAAAAGACCTTACTCCGCCACCCCAAGACAAACTGGGCTTGTGCAGACACCTTAGAAGCGTGAGCCACCCTCTCTGCCGATTTTCCCAGCCAAACAGGCGAATCCTGGTCGCTTTCCATCCCTACGCCCTTCCACAACCCTGAAGATTCCCGCTGTGTTCAGGAGGTAGGGGGAGCCCAGGAGAGCTGCAGGCTCAGAGCAGTTCAGGGGGAGGGGGATGAAAGGAGGAGAGGAAAGGGCAGGTCCAGGCCACATTCAATCTCCTCATTAACAGCTTGGGTGCCTGGAACACACATCTCCTAG
The DNA here is from genome assembly GCF_024542745.1 of Macaca thibetana thibetana. Lineage (NCBI taxonomy): Eukaryota > Metazoa > Chordata > Mammalia > Primates > Cercopithecidae > Macaca > Macaca thibetana. The sequence goes on from NC_065593.1 coordinate 19,735,343, forward strand.
GCTTTAGTTCACTCAAATGTTTAAAAAAAGGCTGGGTGCGATGGCTCACGCCTATAATCCCAGCACTTTGGGAGGCCGAGGCGGGTGGATCACCCGAGGTCAGGAGTACGAGACCATCTTTACCAACATGGATAAACCCCATCTCTACTAAAAATACAAAATTAATCAGGCGTGGTGGTGTGCGCCTATAATCCCAGCTACTCGAGAGGCTGAGGCAGGAGAATCGCTTGAACTGGGGAGACGGAGGTTGCGGTGAGTTGAGATCGCACCATTGCACTCCAACCTGGGCAACAGAGCGAGACTCCATCTCAAAAAAAAAAAAGAGAACTAGATCAACATGTCCACTCCTGAGAACACTCGTTTTGTGATGTTAGTGGTTATTCTAATTTTCTTTTTTTTTTTCCTTTTTTTTTTTTTTGAGACAGTCTTGCTCTGTCGCCCCGGCGGGAGTGCAGTGGCGTGATCTCCGCTCACTACAAGCTCCACCGCCTCCCGGGTTTACGCCATTCTCCTGCCTCAGCCTCCCTAGAAGCTGGGACTACAGGCGCCCACCACCATGCCCGGCTAATTTTTTTGTATTTTTAGTAGAGACGGGGTTTCACCGTGTTCGCCGGGATGGTCTCGATCTCCTGACCTCGTGATCCGCCCGCCTCGGCCTCCCAAAGTGCTGGGATTACAGGCGTGAACCACCGCGCCCGGCCGGTTATTCTAATTTTCAAGAAAGTGTTATAGTGAAATTTGGGAAAGGCTGAATTAAAGTCAAGCCTGCCGGGCGCGGTGGCTCACGCCTGTAATCCCAGCACTTTGGGAGGCCGAGGCGGGCGGATCACAAGGTCAGGAGATCGAGACCACGGTGAAACCCCGTCTCTACTAAAAATACAAAAAATTAGCCGGGCGCGGTTGTGGGCGCCTGTAGTCCCAGCTACTCGGGAGGCTGAGGCAGGAGAATGGCGTGAACCCGGGAGGCGGAGCTTGCAGTGAGCCGAGATCGCGCCACTGCACTCCAGCCTGGGCTGGGCCACAGAGCGAGACTCCGTCTCAAAAAAAAAAAAAAAAAATAAAAAGAATTAGAAAAATTTTGACAAGAAAATTAAGTCAAGCTACTCGGGAGGCTGAGGCTGTTTGAACCCGGGGAGGCCTTTAGCCGAGAGCCAACACTGACAGAGCGAGACTTTCAAAAAAAAAATAATAATAAAAAATAAAGTCAAGCCTGTTTCCTTACAGCCAGCACTGACAGCACTTTCCAAACACTCTTGAGCCCAGTGGCTCCCCAGGAGCGGGTGTGCTGCGCTGCTGAGGGACGGCTCAAACCACCACAGCCACCAGCCTCCACGTGCGGCTCCTCCATTACCCCCAGCAGAGGCTCCCGGCTGCTGGTTCCAAATGGAGACTCCAGGTCTTGCCGCTGACCAGTGACTCTGCTGCCTCCCAGCATTTGAGACCCGCCATCAAACAGGAGTGCAGATTCGGGGAAACCCTAACTAGCCAGGGTGCCGCCAGCTGGGAAAAGGCTGCCCTTGTTTTTGTTGTTGAGTTGGAGTCTTGCTCTGCCACCCAGGCTGGAGGGCAGTGGTGCCACTGATAGCTCACTGCAGCCTCCGACTCATGGGCTCGAGGGATCGTCCCACCTCGGCCTCCTCAGTATCCGGGGCTGTAAGTGTGTGCCACCATGCCTGGCTAATTTTTGTTCTTTCTTTTTCATAAAGATGAGTTCTTGCTGTTTTGCCCAGGCTAGTCTGGAACTCCTGGGCTGAAGCAATTCTCCCACCTCAGCCTCCCAAAATGCCCAGATAACAGGCATGAGCCACCGCGCCCGGCCAAAAAGCCAGTCTTGAGATGGGGAAGATGTGGCCTGTGCTGTCCCCAGCAGTGTCCAGTCCCAGCCAAAGCGGGCACTGGTGCCTCACTCTCCCACCCACCCTCAGGGTGTGGCACTTACTGGGAAGAAGCAGGCACTGAGAAATCAGAATTGAGTGGGGAAAACAGTCCAGGGCCAGCAGTGCTTGGGGACTGAGGCCTGAAAGTGGGAGCAGGGTACAGAGGCTGTGGCTGGCCAGATGGGTCGGGTGCCCCCTGCACCCCCAGCCCCTAGTCAGGGGCCACCCATCCTACTTTACCTTGTGTGGAGCTGACAGGTGACATGTTTTCCTATTGTTGCCCTTGACTTGATAACAATCTAGGAGTTAAATAGATTCGATCATCCCTGCTTTACAACTGAAAAATGAGGCCTAGAGCGATGGAGCCAGGATTCACATATGGGTCTTAAGTCACTGGAGCAGCCAGGGCCCTCTAGACCGGGACATTCCACTCGGAGCTCAGGGGCCACCAGGCCTCTGTGTCAGGGGGGCCTCTGTGGCAGGGCGGACGTCTGTGGCAGAGGGGACCTCTGTGGCGGGGGGACCTCTGTGGCAGGGGGGGCCTCTGTGTCAGGGGGGCCTCTGTGGCAGGGGGGGCCTCTGTGGGGGGGCCTCTGTGGCAGGGGGGCCTCTGTGGCAGGTGGGCCTCTGTGGCAGGGGGACCTCTGTGGCAGGGGGGCCTCTGTGGCAGGGGGGGCCTCTGGCGGGGGGACCTCTGTGGCGGGGGGGCCTCTGTGGCAGGGGGGGCCTCTGTGGCAGGGGGACCTCTGTGGCAGGGGGGACCTCTGGCGGGGGGACCTCTGTGGCGGGGGGGCCTCTGTGGCAGGGGGGGCCTCTGTGGCAGGGGGACCTCTGTGGCAGGGGGGGCCTCTGTGGCGGGGGGACCTCTATGGCGGGGGGACCTCTGGCCGGGGGGCCTCTGTGGCGGGGGACCTCTGTGGCGGGGGGACCTCTGGCGGGGGGGCCTCTGTGGCAGGGGGGGCCTCTGTGGCAGGGGGACCTCTGTGGCAGGGGGGACCTCTGTGGCGGGGGGGCCTCTGTGGCAGGGGGGCCACGGCCCAAGGAAGGGGAGCAGGCCCGGGCGTGGTTTCTGTTTCTGGGAGCCAAGAGCTTTCTCAGAGGAGGCGGGTGAGAACTACTGCGTGGAATCATCTGGGCCCTGGAGGCTGATGGCTACTTGGGGGAGCAATTCCCTCGTGACCCCAACAGCAAGACAAGTACCCTGTGATGGGGAAGGGATGGCAGCTGACCAAAGGAGCAGGCACCAGTGGCCGGGCCTCCCATCTCCCCTCATCCTCCAGGCTCCAGTGGGAAGGAGCAGGAAGGGCTCCCTGCCCTTGGGGTTTTGATCAGTGAGGAGGGGGGCTGGATCTGCTGTGGGAACACTGCCCCAAGCCCCTCTCCTCACTAGACTCTGGGGTCTAGGCATTTCTTTGTAGTCAGCCTTCTCCAAGCCCTGTAGGCCTCTGTCTGCACCTCCCGCTGCCTGGACCTATACACACGGTCCCAACCCTCATTGGGGCCAAAGACATGTTTGCAGGCCCTCGTGGATCCTTCTGTTTTGTTCTGTGCCCGTCCCCTCTTGCACCCAGCGTCGTCCTGGTCAGTACTTGCCTTTACACCGTCCTTGTCATGGCCCCGTGTGGTGTACGCCGAGGAAGGTGTCACTTTGCCATAGGCCCCAGGGCTGAAAATGGTGGGACATCCAGTATTGGGCTTATGTGCGTAAGACTGTCCCAGACAGCAGCACAAACACGTTCAGCCAAGTGGAGTTTCCTACGCACTTGTGTGGCAGCCGCGTGAATGTGAGCCGATATGCAGCTGGGAGGGGCTGGGGACGTGCTGTGGGCCTCCTACGGTGAGGGGCTCCTGCCAGGAGCTCTGAGAAGCCTCCACAGGATCAGCCGTCGGGACTCCTTCAGCAGCAGCTCCCCTTATCTGTGCCAACGACCAGGGGCCCAACTCAAGGGTGGCAGCCCATCTTCCGCCAATACGGACTGTGGGATTCTGAGAGTTAGGAGCCTGGGGCCCCCTGGGGTGGGGTGGTCAGGGTGAGCAGGTGGGCTCTGTAAGCCTGTTTCCCCATGCCCTGACTCACCCCAATCCCTGGGTGAGGACAGAGCTTCCTGAAGGCCACTGAAGGAAGTGTAGCACCCTCCACCTGAGTGGCCCGCCGCAGCTCAGCCCTCTCCCTGCCGGCACGAAGCCTCTGCCTGTCCTCCTTAAGTTAGCCATCCTCCCCCTCCCGGGCAGTTCTGAGGCTGAGCCAGGGCCACTGGCAGCGCCCAGACCTCGACCCTTCTCAGACCAAGGCTCCACCACCCCACGCCGAGGAGGCAAGGAGGGAGGACCAAAGGCTAGAGGACTGTCTTGGTGGCGCTGGGCAAGTCTTGAACTTCGGTGCCATCGTCTGCAAAAGGGAGGAAAGAATGCCTGCGTGGCGTGGCGTGGCTACGTGGATACGCAGGGAAGAACCCCACGGTGTGACGCCTGGCACTTAACAATGGTAGCATCATTTTCAGTGCCCAGGAAGAAGGCAGCTGGGACCAGGAAAGGGCCACCACCCTGCACCCAAGCCCATAGAACAGGAGAGCCACTTTAGGCAGCTCTGAGCAGGACAGACTTGTGGCCAAGTCAAGAAAGTAAGGTCTGGGCGGGGCGCGGTGGCTCATGCCTGTAATCCCAGCGCTTTGGGAGGCCGAAGGTGGGTGGATCACCCGAGGTCAGGAGTTCGAGACCAGCCTGACCAACATGGTGAAACCTCATCTCTACTAAAAATACAAAAATTAGCCAGGCGTGGTGGTGGACGCCTGTAGTCCCAGCCAGTCGGGAGGCTGAGGCAGGAGAATCGCTTGAACTTGGGAGGCGGAGCTTGCAGTGAGCCGAGATCCCGCCACTGTACTCCAGTCTGGGGGACACAGCGAGATTCCATATTTAAAAAAAAAAAAAAAAAAGTAAGGTCTGTATCGGCTGACCCCGCCCTTCTCCGAAGCCCTCTCTGAGCAAAGCCTTAAGAAACTCTTCTCTTCTTCACTTTTCTTTTGTGGATTTCACATTTTGGTAAGACTTGGCCAAATAGCTGCTCGAGATAATCGATCGCTGGTAGACAGGTTTCTGCGGAGTGAGGTTTCTGCTGAGTGGGGCAACTCGAGGCATGGTCACGTAGGCGGCACCTGTACGCTGCGTCCTCATACAACTGCGTGACCGTGCCTCTGTGTGTGTGTGTGTGTGTGTGTGTGTGTGTGTGTCTCTAAGTACGAGATGCATCCGGGCATGTCAGGGTGTGTACACGTTTGGAGGAGTGTGTAGGAGCTTGCTTGTGTGCCTCTGCCTGAATGGAGGAGAGGGGAAGGGTCTTACCTCGATGAATCCCTTTCCGTTGCTAGAAAGAACACCTAGGCAGGAGCGGCCCCAAGACCTGGCCCAGGCCCTCGGAAGGGAGCCCGAAGGGTTAATCCGTACCTTGTATTAACCAGGGTCAACCCAGCAGCGGACTCGCCTCTTCCCTGCTCCTTTGCTGTTTCTAGCACCTGGCTTACTTCCTGGCACACAGTAAGCACTCAATAAACGTATGCTGAGAATGACTGCGAGCGGCTTCCTCCTTGGCTCCTGTGTCTCCTTCTCCCTAAAACACACATTTCTCGACTCTTGTCTGGTGCCCAGGTTCCCTGTCCCTTGACTGGGATGCGTTCCTGAGCCTCACCCCTCCCAGGCTGCATTTGCTGGTTGATCTGCACAGCCATTTGAAGGAGTGTGGGAGGGCAGAGCAACGGGCCTGTTGGGTGGGAAGGCCAAGGCTGCTGGTGAATTCTGCTTATAAAGAAAGCCTCCTTGGATCACCTGAAGTCAGGAGTTCGAGACCAGCCTGACCAACATGGTGAAACCCTGTCTCTACTAAAACACAAAAAGTAGCCAGGCGTTGTGGTACGCACCTGTAGTCCCAGCTACTCAGGAGGCTGAGGCAGGTGAATCACTTGAACCCGGGAAGCGGAGGTTGCAGTGAGATGGGATCACACCATTGTACTCCAGCCTGGGCAACAGAGCAAGACCCTGTCTCAAAAAAGGAAAGAAAGCAGAGCCACAGCATTAGCTCTGCAATGACACAGGGCAGTCAGACCTTGACCTCCATGTTGGGAACATACAAGGACCTTAAGGGGGTTGGGGGGGCCTGGAAGTTACAACCCCATCTACAGGGAAAGCTGTGACAAAGCTCCAACCGATTATTTTCATGTGGAATCAGCCAAATGTTGCCAGATCTGACTTTTTTTTTTTTCCCCAAAAGAAACTGGAGGCCAGGTGTGGTGGCTCAAGCCTGTAATCCTGGCACTTTGGGAGGCCGAGGTGGGCAGATCACGAGGTCAGGAGATCGAGACTATCCTGGCCAACATGGTGAAACTCCGTCTCTACTAAAATACAAAAAATTAGCCAAGTGTGGTGGCAGGCACCTAGTCCCAGCTACTCGCGATGCTGAGGCAAGAGAATTGCTTGAACCCGGGAGGCGGAGCTTGCAGTGAGCCGAGATCGTGCCACTGCACTCCAGCCTGGGCAACAGAGCGAGACTCTGTCTCAAAAAAAAAAAAAAGAAAAAAGAAAAGAAAAGCAACTGGAACGACTGAATTTTATATAAAATATCCCCATTTTCTTTTTCTTTTTTTTTTTTTGAGTCAGAGTCTCGCTCTGTCGCCCAGTCTGGGGTGCAGTGGCATGATCATAGCTCACCCTACCTAGAACTCCCAGGCTCAGGTGACCGTCCCACCTCAGCCTCCTGAGTAGCTGGGACTACAGGTGCACGCCACCATGCCTGGCTAATTTGTTTTTTCTGTCGCCCAGGCTGGAGCGCAGTGGTGCGATCTCGGCTCACTGCAAGCTCTGCCTCGTGGGTTCACGGCTTTCTCCTGCCCTCAGCCTCCTGAGTAGCTGGGATTACAGGTGCCTGCCACCAGGCCCGGCTAATTTTTTTGTATTTGTAGTAGAGATGGGGTTTCACCGTGTTAGCCAGGATGGTCTCGATTTCCTGACCTCGTGATCTGCCCGCCTCTGCCTCCCAAAGTGCTGGGATTACAGGCGTGAGCCACTGCGCCGGGCCACACCCGGCTAATTTTTAAAAAATTTTTTTGTAGAGATGTGGTCTTGCTATGTCGTCCATACTGACCTGGCCAACATTTCCCTGCCCCGTGGGATGAGCCGGGCAGCCAGGGTCACGTGCTTCTCTGTTTTGCCTGCCGTCTGTCTCTCCACTAGAAAAAAACATTTTTCGAAGTCTGGCGCACGCTCTGCCTTGGTCCCCACTCTACCCCCAGTGCCTAGAATCGTGCCTGGCATGGAATAGCTGCTCAATAAATATTTGGGGGATGAAGTTTAAAAAGAGTGAGAGATAGAGACAGAAATAAACAGAAAAGAAGCTAAAATAGACTAAGACAGAGGCTAGGAGAAGAGCAGAACAGAAGATGGAAACAGTGAAATACAGTCTCCCCAAGATACCCAGAGATGGGTTACAGGGCTGGCGATAACCGACGCAGTAACAAGGGCCAACCAGCCAGGAGAAACCACACTGGGGACTGGAACCGCGAGATCCACAGACACAAAGATGAAAGAGTGGCCGAGCGTGTTGGCTCACGCCTGTAATCCCAGCAGTTTGGGAGGCTGAGGTGGGCAGATCACTGCAGCCCAGGAGTTAGAGGCCAGCCTGGCCAACATGGCGAAATCCCATCTCTACTAAAAATACAAAAAATTATCCAGGCGTGGTGGCAGGTGCTTGTAATCCCAGTTACTCGGGAGGCTGAGGCAGGAGAATCGCTTGAACCTGGGAGGCAGAGTTTGCAGTGAGCCGATATCGCACCATTGCACTCCAGCCTGGGGAACAAGAGTGAAACTCCATATCAAAAAACAAGAAAACAAAAAACAAAAAAACAAAGATGAAGGAGTGAGAGAAACAGACTGCGATAGAACACAGACAGCAGACACTAGGGAAAGGAGATAGCTGCAAAGATAGGAGGAAATACAGGGCCTTGTGGCTCACATCTATAATCCCAGCAATTTGGGAGGCCAAGCCAGGAGGATCATTTGGACCCAGCAGGTTGAAACAAGCCTGGGCAACATAATGAGACCTTGTCTCTACAAAAAAAAAAAAAAAAAAAAAAAATTGGCCAGGCACAGTGGCTCATGCCTGTAATCCCAGCACTTTGGGAGGCTGAGGTGGGAGGATCACAAGGTCAGGAGATTGAGACCATCCTGGCCAACGTGGTGAAACCCCATCTCCACAAAAAATGCAGAAATTAGCTGGGCGTGGTGGCGGGTGCCTGTAGTCCCAGCTACTTGGGAGGCTGAGGCAGGAGAATCACTTGAACCCCGGGAGGTGAAGGTTGCGGTGAGCTGAGATCGCACCACTGCACTCCAGCCTGGGCAACAGAGGGAGACTCCATCTCAAAAAAGAGAAAAACAAAGACTGAGACCACAGGAAGTGGTAGGGAGGGGGAGGGAAAGGCCCAAAGAGGACAGACAGGAAGGGAGGTGAAGTGAGGCAGAAATGCAGAGCCCACGGAGGTGAGACAGCAGTCTTAAAGGGAGACAGAGGTGTGGAGGAAGGGACAGAGAACAGAGAGAGAATGAGACAGGGAGACAGAGGTCCAGAGACAGATAACCTGGGACAGACAGAGAGACACAAGTGAGAGACAGAGAGATATAAAAGGGACACGAGAGACAGGAAGAGAGAGGGAGCTTGAGAGAGAGAGACAGGACAGAGAGAGGGAGTGAGGCAGACACAGAGAGAGACAGACAGAGAGAGATCCACGGCACTGGAAAGCTGCTTGTTTCTTTCCTCTGGTAAGCCTGGAGCGTGCAGAAACGCACAAGTAGGTTTTTTTGTTTTGTTTTGTTTTGTTTTTGAGACACAGTCTTGCTCTATCCCCCAGGCTGGAGTGCAGTAGTGGGATCTCGGCTCACTGCAACCTCTGCATCCCAGGATCAAAGGATTCTCCTGCCTCAGCCTCCCAAGGAGCTGGGACTATCGGCGCGCACCACCATGCCTGGCTAATTTGTGTATTTTTAGTAGAAACGGGATTTCACCATGTTGGCCAGGCTGGTCTCGAACTCCTGACCTCAAGTGATCCACCCACCTCGGCCTCCCAAAGTGGTGGGATTACAGGTGTGCGGACTGTGACCAGCCTAGAGGTAGTTTTGAGAGGCGGGAGTGTCCATCCCTCCTTGTTCGCAACACCTTTTTCTCAATAATAATAATAATAATAAGGAAATATGCCACTCACTGCACAAAGCTGCTTTATGTTCATTGCCTCATCCAAGGAGGCTCAGCAGCCCCATGACACGGGTACCGGCATGTTCCCTGTTTTCCAAGTGAAGACGCTGAGACACAGAGAGGTGAAGTCACTTGCACAAGGTCACAGAGGTAGGAAGTGGAGGCCTGGGACTCCAGGGCAGTGGGAGTCTGCCTCCGGGGCGGGACTGTTGGCTCACCGTGGGGCATAGCTGGACAGTGGTGTGACCCTGCCTCTAACCCCTATGGACACCTGCAGCAAACTTGCTACTGGAAGAGATGGAAAAAACATAACTCAAAATAAAATATGAAAAACAAAATACACGGACCTCGCCTGGATACTGAACTTCTCTAAAGGAAACTATAGCATTTTTTAGATTAGCAAGGAAATTAGAATATGAACTGGGGATGAGACAGCATCGGGAAATCATTATTTATTTTGTTAAGTATGACAATGGCATTATGCATTTTTTTTTTTTTTTTCTGGGACAGAGTCTCGCTCTGTCGCCCAGGCTGGAGTGCAGTGGCGCGATCTTGGCTCACTGTAAGCTCCGCCTCCTGGGTTCACGCCATTCTCCTGCCTCAGCCTCCCGAGTAGCTGGGACTACAGGCACCCGCCACCTCGCCCGGCTAATTTTTTTGTGTTTTTAGTAGAGACGGGGTTTCACTGTGTTAGCCAGGATGGTCTCAATCTCCTGACCTTGTGATCTACCCACCTTGGCTTCCCAAAGTGCTGGGATTCCAGGCGTGAGCCACCGTCCCCGGCCCTGGCATTGTGCATTTGTTTTTTTTTTTTTTTTTTTTTTTTTTTTTTTTTGAGACAGAGTCTCGCTCTGCCGCCCAGGCTGAAGTGCAGTGGCGTGATCTTGGCTCACTGCAAGCTCCGCCTCCCGGGTTCACGCCATTCTCCTGCCTCAGCCTCCCGAGTAGCTGGGACTACAGGCGCCCGCCACCTCGCCCGGATAGTTTTTTTGTATTTTTTAGTAGAGACGGGGTTTCACTGTGTCAGCCAGGATGGTCTCGATCTCCTGACCTCGTGATCCGCCCGTCTCGGCCTCCCAAAGTGCTGGGATTACAGGCTTGAGCCACCGCGCCCGGCCAGCATTGTGCATTTGTAAGAAATATGCATATTTCTAGAACGTGCGCTGTAACCTGGAAGGGTAAGATGACATGATGTCCAAGGTCGACTTTTTTTTTTTTTCTGAGATGGAGTCTTGCTCTGTTGCCCAGGCTGGAGTGAAGTGGCTTGATCTCGGCTCACTGCAAGCTCCGCCTCCCGAGTTCACGCCATTCTCCTGCCTCAGCCTCCCCCGAGTAGCTGGGACTACAGGCGCCCACAACCATGCCCAGCTAATTTTTTTGGTGTATTTTTAATAGAGACAGGATTTCACCGTGTTAGCCAGGATGGTCTCGATCTCCTGACCTCATGATCTGCCCGCCTCAGCCTCCCAAAGTGCTGGGATGACAGGCGTAAGCCTCTGCGCCCAGCCTAAGGTCAGCTTGTTTTTTTTTTTTTTTTTTTTTTTTTGAGACGGAGTCTTGCTCTGTCACCCAGGCTGGAGTGCAGTGGCCGGATCTCAGCTCACTGCAAGCTCCGCCTCCCGGGTTTACGCCATTCTCCTGCCTCAGCCTCCCGAGTAGCTGGGACTACAGGCGCCCGCCACCTCGCCCGGCTATTTTTTTGTATTTTTTAGTAGAGACGGGGTTTCACTGTGTTAGCCGGGAGTTTTTTTTTTTTTTTGAGACAGAGCCTTGCTCTGTCGACCAGGCTGGAGTGTGGTGACGTGATCTCGGCTCACTGCAACCTCTGCCTCCAGGGTTCAAGTGATTCTCCTGCCTCACCCTCCCCAGTAGCTGAGACTACAGGCGCCCACCACCACACTGAGCTAATTTTTGTTTTGGTAGAGATGGGGTTTTACCGTGTTGGCCAGACTGGTCTCAAACTCCTGGTCTCAAGTGATTGGGCCACCCCAGCCTCCCAAAGTGTTAGGGTTCCAGTTGTGAGGCACCGGCCCGGCCCCCACTCTAGGATCTGATAAGTAGGTGCAGTGCTCGGGGCACGGGGCAGACCCGGGGCGCCAGTCGCATCCTGATAGCAACATGGCCAGCTGTTCCACCCTCCCTTCCCAAGTCCCTGTCTTGGGCAGCCGTTCACCATCTCCCCCGGATGCCCCTCTGCATCCTGCGCCGAGTGTGAGTCCAGCACTGGAGGCATTACCTGCACCCATGCCAGCCTGTGTTGCCTGTGTTCTCAGAGAAGACAGTACTGTCCACCCGGGCTCCCAGGCCAGAAACCTGGGTGGTTTTCTCTCCTCTCAGCCAATGAGTCAACAAGTCTCATGGAGTTTACCTTCTGAGTTGCTCCTGAATCCATCCCTTCCATTTCTTCCCTCCCAATGTCCTAGTCCACCTGGACATCTGCAGCAGCTTCCTCACCAGTCTCCCTGCCTCCGCTCTGGCACTCCATCCCCTCTGTCCACCCAACCACTAGAGTGAGCCTTTGCCCAGGACACCCGCTTATGTCACTGCTCAGAGCCCTTATATGCCCCCCCATCACTCTTAGGGTGGACTCCAAATACCTTATCATCACCCACCAGGAACCCTCCCCTATTGAGCTGCTCAGCCCTGAAATGTTCTGTTCCACTCACTTGTCAGTTCTCCAAATGCACATGCTCTCCCGCTTGCCTCCAGCCTTTGCATTCACTCTGCCTGCTATCCTCTTCTCCGAAGCCCTCTGCAGAGCTGAGAATCTCTTCCTCCGGGAAGCCTTCCCTGACTACATCCCTGACGCTCAATTAGGTGCCCCTCCTGTGTAATGCCGCTAAGCCTGTGCCTCACCTCTCACAGCCCTTTTCATTCTCTTTTTTTTTTTTTTTTTTGAGGCAGAGTTTCGCTCTGTCGCCCCAGCTGGAGTGCGATGGTGCGATCTCGGCTCACCGCAACCTCCGCTTCCCACGTTCAAGCTATTCTCCCGCCTCATCCTCCCAAGCAGCTGGGATTACAGGCGACTGCCACCGCGCCCGGCTAATTTTTGTACTTTTAGTAGAGATGGGGGTTTTGCCTTGTTGGTCAGGCTGGTCTCGAACTCCTGACCTCAGGTGATGCGCCCGCCTGAGTGCTGCATTACAGGCATGGTGTGCCTGGGATTACACGCATGAGCCGCCGCGCCTGGCCTCACAGCCCTTTTCTTTTCTTTTCTCTTTTTTTTTTTTTTTTGGAGACGAAGTCTCACTTTTGTCCCCCAGGCGTGATCTCGGCTCACTGCAACCTCCGCCTCCCGGGTTCAAGCAATTCTCCTGCCTCAGCCTCCCGAGTAGCCGGGATTACAGGCGCCCGCCACCACGCCCGGCTAGTTTTTGTATTTTTAGTACAGACGGGGTTTCACCATGTTGGCCAGGATGGTCTCGATCTCTTGACCTCATGATCCACCTGCCTCAGCCTCCCAAAATGCTGGGATTACAGGCGTCAGCCACCGCGCGCGGCTATTAATATTTTTTGACACAACCTTTTCCTGGGTCTCAATTCCCTCAACCGGGGAGGCCCCTCAGCCAGCACCCGCGTGCATCCGTGGCGGTTCACGCCGAGTGCGCTGACGGACACCGCAGAGTCCGCTCCGTCTCCTGCCGGGCCTGGCCCTCGCCAAGGTGCGCCACCTCGGAACCGACGCCGGCGCCGCGGCCCATTTAAGGACGGGAGGGCGGGCCCGGGAAGGCTCCGCCCCGCGTGACGTCAGCGCGCACCGCGGCGTGTGACGCTCTGGTTGCCGCAGAGACGCCCCGCCCCCGCGCGGCGCTGCGGAACCGGAGCTCCGGGCGGCGTCGGCAGCGGCGCGAGAGGCGACGAGGCCGGGGCGGCAGGAGCCGGCGCGGCGACCGCGGCGAGGGCGGCGGGGACGGAGCAGACCACGACGAAGGCGCACAGGCAGCCGGGCCGGGCCGGGCCACGGGGAGAGCGGCCGGCGGGCAGCGGGCGGGAGGCCGGGCGGGCCGCGGGCAGCCACCGAGCCGCGAAGCGACATGGTGCTGCTCAAGGAGTAGTGAGTGTCCGGCGGCCGTGCGGAAGCGGGGAGGAGGGAGGGTGGGGACGACCGCCGGGGCGACGGCGCGGCGGGGGACGCAGGGCCCGGATGGACGGAGGGGCGGCGGGGACGGGGGGCGCCTGAGGCGGGCCCAGCGGGGACGGAGGGGATCCGGGGCGGGCGGCACCTGAGGCGGGGCCCACGGGGCACGGAGGGCGGCCGGGACGTGGAGGAGCAACCGGGGCATGGACGGGCGGCCGGGACGTTCGGCATCTGAGCCGGGGCCCACGGGGCAGGGACGGGCGGTCGGGGCGTGGAGGGGCCCACGGGCACGGAGGAGCGACCGGGGCGGACGGCTCCTGAGGCGGCCCAGGGGGCTTGGAGGCCCAAGTGGACCCGAGGAGAGGCAGGGGACAGCGAGGGCCAGGCCGGGCCCGAGACGGGGTCAGGGCAGGGAGCGCCGGCCCGGGACTGGGGGAGGCCGAGGGGACGCCGAGCGCTGGGAGGGCTGTGGGGTCGCCCTGCGCGGGCCGAGGAAGAGGCGCACCGGGGCAGGCAGGGCGGTGGGGAGGGGTGGAGGGCCGAACAGTCCACACGGAGAGCCGGGTGGGTGGGTCAGAGGCTCCGGGATGGAGTCGGGATGGGGATGGGGAGGAGCGGCCGTCTTAGGCATCGGGTGAGGGGTGGTGGTAAGTGGACGCAGGAGGAGGACTAGGAAGTCAGCGCCCTGCTCGGGCGAAAGGGGAACGGTCAGAGGAGATAAAGCAGAAGGGACTGAGTTGGGGGCCCGAGTGACCGTGGTGCTCAGGCAGCGGGTGCAGAAGAGGAGGCTTTTGGAACAAGCTTGGGATGACTGCTTGGGACTTTGGGGACACTTGGGCGAGGAGGCCAGAAAATGTTGGGTAGGCGGCCAGGAAGTTACCAGGGTCGAGGCTGGCCCGGAAAGAGAGTATGTTTGTGGATGAGTATACCTGTTGTTGGAGATGGGGGAGACCCAGGGCCAGCTTGTTTCTAGGGGATTCTCAGTCTTGGTGCAAAGAGGGAATTCTTTGAGGAATTGAGGGGTCCATGAAGCTGTGAACTGGGGAGAGATGGTAAAGGGGGTGCGGAGTTCTTGAGTAGTGAAGAGGGGTACGTGGGAAACTGGTGACATCTGGAAGGAGTTGCAGGATGACGGGTTTGCTCCTGAAATCCCGGGGACCGGGGGACAGGTGGAGATGTTTGGCGTACTAAATCTTTCAAGTACCAGATGACCCATTGTAGAAGCTCAGGGTTCCAAGTAAACATCACAGGATGTTTTTCCTCCCTAAGAGGAGAGATTGGATGTGTGTGTACGTATCTGTGTGTGCGTGTGCGTGCGCACGTGTGTGCACAGAATTTACAGTGAAACTGCTTTCCTGGAGGGAAGGCACGCGGGCAGCATAGGGCCAGAAGCCCCAGGAGTGGGAGATGGCCAAAGAGAGCAACTTGTGGGGTGCTCTCGGCAGCCAGGCAGGCGTGCACAGGGCTCTTTCCACTTTGTCAGCCAAGGCACTTTGACCATCCCCACCATGCTGGCTCCTTGGAGGTGCTTAGGACATTTAGGGCACAGAGTGGAGTTTGGGTAACAGAGGGAGCCGAGACCCACATGGCATCCCAGCTGAACACCTCATCTGAAGAACGTTATTTTGAGGCCTCACCCGCTCTGTTTCTTGACATCCAGTCTGATGTGAATTCAGCCAGGGTTCGGAGCTTTTCGTGGTGAGGAGGAAGACCTTTAGGATGCCAACAGGAGAACGTGGTACACTTTGGGTTTTAATCTTCAGTGCCCAGACTGACAGGCTTTTCCCACCTTCTGATTTGTTTTTCTGTTCCCAGATGAATCCTAGAATCTGTAGAAATCTGTGGTTTTGAAATGAAGGTCAGGCAGGGAAAGGAAGGGACCTTCAGAAGAGATCTGAGTGAGGTTTGAAGAGAGGCATTCCTTTCCCCTTCTTTGTTCTCCTCCCCTTGAAGCCTGCGAGGGAAAAGTCCAAGGTGCCGGAGATGCAGAGCCTGCCTGGCATCTGCGTTTCCTTCCTGCCCGACTTGTGCCGTGTGCGTGCATCCCTGGGCAGGGGCCAGGGGAGGAGCAGGGGCATCCGAGACACTTGGCTGTGGCTGCAGCGCTGCAGCCTCTGGAAAGGGTGTGAGTGAAGGTCACGTTAGAGTGAGCCCTGCTCCAGGCCCAGCCCGGCAGTTCCTCTGTGGCCCCATCCTTTGGAATTGTACCCGATTGCTGCCGACGTGGTTTTGTTCCCGAGGAGCAAGGGGGCAGTGTCTGAGTGTGCAGCTGTCCTGCCAGCAGCCTCAGCGCATCCCGTCAGGAATTGGCCCATGTCACTCTCTTCTGAGTGAGACTTGGTTCCCACCCAGCGTCTGCAGGTTGCCCCTGTTGATTTTTCCAACACCACTTCTGACAGGATTCTATTTAATTTGATTTCTGCTAACTCTCGGGTGTGATTTTGACTGCTGTTCTTGAAGATAAAAGGCTTATTGTTTTCTAGGAAGTTTCTTCCGAGGGTGCGGAAATTCCGGCCTCCAAGTCGGGAGTATTTTTCTGCACCGCTGGCTTTGTCTAATGGGAGGGGAGCCTCGGTGGCCGCATCCAGTAAACTGGAGGATTCACGTTATTGAGTGGCTCGGGAGGAAGGGAGTTGTTAGCAGGCAGTAAAGATTTGGAGCCCATTTTGTTTTTCCTGCTACTTTCATGCTTGGTGCCTTGCCTTTAATGTGATGTTTTCCTCAGACTCCTCTGTGTCCTTCTTGCTTCCTGGGAGACCTTTGTGGAACTAGAAAATAGCTGTTTACCAGCCTGGAGCAAGGAGCCTGAGTGGTGAGCCCACTGCGTGCGGAAGGCACAGCAGCTCATGCTTCACTACACATGCCAGACACAAAAGGACTCAGAGGGCTCCAGCAAGGGTCTGGGGACCGAGCATCTAAGCTTGGGAACTGGCTTGACTTGTATGGGTAAAACCAAGAGTTTTTGTCTTAGCTCTCCCGCCTCACAGCTTTGAACTGGGAGTTGGCTGTTGGCCTGCATTTCAAATGCAAGGCACCCGGAGAAGTGCTGCTAGCCCTAGCACCTCTGTGGGGTTGTGACCCTGGTGAAGACTTTGCCGGCCGTGGCTTCTCCAGCAGGTCATTGGTGGCATCTCCAGCAATTGGTGGTCATTGAGTTGGAGAAGAAGAAAAGGAAATGATAAATTGGGATTCCTTTGGACAGCTCCTGGAGGTTAGGACATAAGTTGAATGCCCTCTTGGTGGCCTTGTGGTGGCAGCTTGGATTGTAATATCCGGCCCCGAGCAGAGGCGCCTGGTGTGTGTTCTTAGGGTGATTAAGGCTTCAAGGGGCTTGGTCCCTTCCTGGCCTTTCCCCTGGAGGGCTGTTCTTGGGAGGTTGGATCCACAGCAATGTAAGTCCCCAGGGCCTCTTCTTTGGGTCTGAATCCTCGCTGTGGTAGGTCCTCCTGTGTTAACCTGTCTTGCTAGACTCACTGGCAGGTCCTGCTGGGGGATGACTCGTTGGCAAGTTTGGGTGAAGTTAATCATCCATGTGTCCAGCTCCATGTGAGGTGGAGGCCTGGGAAGTAGCTGGGGGAGGACAGGTTTGGACTGAATCGCAGGGTTCTAACTGGGAGGCTTCCGAGGCACAGAGGGTCCTGTCCTCAGAGCGCTCAGAGGGCCATTCTGTGCGGGCGGGGTGGGGAGGTTTCATCATGAGTTTAGTGTCTTACACAATAGAATGCTGACTGGGGGGGGGGGTCACCGCGTCACCGAGTTTAGTGTCTTACACAATAGAATGCTGACTGGGGGGGGGTCACCGCATCACCGAGTTTAGTGTCTTACACAATAGAATGCTGACTGTTTTAGGATGATGCTTTAAAGAGCCTCCAGCAGATTGCACAGCCTAAAGTTGATACTCTCTTTTTCCTTTCTTATAGTCGAGTAATCCTGCCTGTGTCCGTAGATGAGGTAAGTCCTCTTACTTTAGTCCATAGTTGTGTGTAACTGTTTGTGACCATTGGCTAAGTTGGGCTCTGAGTGGTCATCCTCTTTATGTAGTTTTCTTATTTGTTCTAACATAAAGATTTCAACGTGAATTTTCCTGGTGCCACTTTCAGTTGAAAAATGGCACTTAATTTTAATATCTGGGCAACTGTGTGCAACCTGCCCCAAGCTGTTGGTATGCTGGATGACTCTCAGTAGAGACTAAACCAGCCCCTTTTATCTGCTGGGGCTGTGCATGTTTGGGGACATGTTTTTTTGTTGTTGTTGTTGTTGTTTTTTTGAGACGGAGTCTCGCTCTGTCTCCTAGGCTGCAGTGTAGTGGTGTGATCTCGGCTCACTGCAACCTCTGCCTCCTGGATTCAAGCAATTCTCCTGCCTCAGCCTCCCAAGTTGCTGGGATTACAGGTGTGTGCCACCACACCCGGCTAATTTTTGTATTTTTAATAGAGTTGGGCTTTCACCATGTTGGCCAGGCTGGTCTCGAACTCCCGACCTCAAGTGATCCGCCCGCCTCAGCCTCCCAAAGTGCTGGGATTCCAGGCGTGAGCCACCGCACCCAGGCGGGGACACATTATTGATGGGATCAAGTGTATGCATTTCTGGGACCTCCATGACTCAGCTGGCAAGTGTGTGTGGCTCTTTCTAGTTGTGCAGCAAACCAGCAGGGCAGGAAATCTCTTGAGGCCCTCCCTAGTCACGATGGGTCACTGCTGGAAAGACCAAGACACAGAACCCTCCTTTTACAAAGGGCAGGGAATAACAAATAGACTTGACTTGCCCTCTGTCCTTTTATAGTTCCTGGGTCTGACATCCTTGTATGTGGGGATCTGGCAGCAGGATTTGCTGTAAGAAGGTTCATAGGCCATGCTGACTCAGAGTCAGTCTCTTGGACAACAGAAAACTGTCACGGAACCTCCCTTGTCTCACTCTTTCCCTGAGCTTCTTCCACTCTCCTCTCCTGGCACAGCCCACCCCACCCCAGCTTCCAGTTAAACTCGAGTTTGGGTGAGGTTCATCAGTCAGTATAGTGCCTCCAGTCACTGGGCTTCGTCTCTCTTTCCTGCAGTGTCAGCATGAAGCTCCTGTGATAACTTCCACTCTGTTCCAAATATGAACTGGACCTTTGAAAAATGAAATCAGGCCAACAGAGCCTGCAGCACATTTAGCTGAGACAGACATCCAGGCTTGTTGGCCCCCGAGAGGGGTGGGCAGACATTGGCCCTTTAGAGGATTGCCTCCACGGGTGGGCTACATATCCGATAAGAGCTGTGGGGATCCGGGGAGGGGCCAGAGGTGGGCCCTGACCATGATCTGGGGGTTCTGGGAAGGGCAGAAAAGAGAAACGAGACTGGGGAACCTGGGAATCTGGGAAAATGAGGGAATGACTGGGTAGGTGGCTCTGATCCCTGTTGGCACTGGGGCCTGAGAACCAGGTGCCTGGGCTAATAGGTATTGGCTTGGAAAGGGTCTTGTTAACCCACCTGCTTTGGCCATGCTGTCTTTATTTTTTTTATTTTATAATATTTCTTTTAAATAGTGGAGATAGAGTCTCACTGTGTTGTCCAGGCTGGTCTTGCCTTAAGCAGTCCTCCTGCCTCAGCCTCCCAGAGTGCTGGGATTACAGACATCAGCCACTTCACCCAGCCTGTGCTGTCTTTATTAAAAATAGCAAGCAATGATTTTCCAAACCAGAAGGCCAAGCAGGAAAGCCCAGCATGTCCCTCGCCCTCACACTCAGCTCTTGGGGAGGTGTCTAGTGACATCCTCTCTGCTGCACAGGATGATCCCACCCTGATCGTTAGGAACTCGGGATTTCCTCGGCGGGGTGATTGGGGTGAAATGGATCCTTTGATAGGGAGTTTCTTGATGGAACAAAGGGCTGCAGACCAAGGAGGGCCAGCCTGTCCTGGAGCCCCTGGGGCTGCTCTTGGAGTGAGGCTGAAGGGCCTGACACTGATGGCTGATGGTGGGGCCAAGACTGGAAGGAAAGGGGAACCTCCACCTTGACAGCATCCACAGCTGGCGGGTTTTCGCTTGTGATGGTTTTTCTGCAGCATTGAGGAAGTGGTGGGGCAGAGTCGGGTAGTCAGAGCCTGAAGTCTGAGCAGAAGTTTGGGAAGTGAATGCTGATCAGGATTCAGCTGTCTGCCTGGCGGTGGTCAGCCCATTCTCAGCAGGAAACCATTGACGAGAAAGTACCACGTGGCCTGGGTAGGGTTGAAGCAGAACTTAGTTTCAGAGGATTAGAAAAATCTTGGAGGGGAAGGCTGAGGAAGAAACAAGTCGTGATCAACCTTTTTTTTTTTTGAGACGGAGTCTCGCTCTGTCGCCCAGGCTGGAGTGCAGTGGCCGGATCTCGGCTCACTGCAAGCTCCGCCTCCCGGGTTCACGCCATTCTCCTGCCTCAGCCTCCCAAGTAGCTGGGACTACAGGCACCGCCACCTTGCCCGGCTAGTTTTTTTTGTATTTTTAGTAGAGCTGGGGTTTCACCGTGTTAGCCAGGATGGTCTCAATCTCCTGACCTCATGATCCGCCCGCCTTGGCCTCCCAAAGTGCTGGGATTACAGGCGTGAGCCACCGCGCCCGGCCATGATCAACCTTCTCAGAGTCTTTGTCAATAACTCCATCCTGACTCACAATTCCTATGGGAACAGCTCAGCGCCATGTGGCTGGTGGATTCGCTTCCTAAATTGGAGGCCATGACTTGAGGCCCTTGCAGTTTTCTGATTTAGGGGGAAAAGTGAAGAAAGAGAAAGAGAAGGTCATGCCTGTGTAATCATTCTGATGGCCTGCAGCAGTGTTTTGGGGGCAGAATTAGCTTCTGGGTGGCCAGAGCCTTTGGTCTAACACTGAGTGTCCGGGCATTGTGCAGCAGAGCGAGAATGCCCTGGCTGTGTGACGTGCGTGTGTCCACCAGTGCTTCCTGGCGCAGGTCGGCCGGCTGCTTTACTTCTTGTTTCCAGAGATTCGTGGCACCATTCTCCCTCTGGTAGCCAGCCTGACAGGGCCATGTTGGTGGGACCAGTGCTGCACTGTTGTTTATGACATGTTTCATATCGTATTTCGGGCCCACCCACTGGGCTCCCCCTCCCAGAGTGCCAAAGTGGTGGAGTCTCTGTTTTTCTTAGTTGAATGACTTAGTTCTTTGGGACAAGCGAACAAATCTCAAGAGCAAGGAACATCATCGTAGGTCTGAGGAGGCTGCAGCCCCAGTCTTCTTGGAGTTTTTTAAAATCTGATTTAATGATCTGACCCCCCCACTCCTCCTATCTCCGCCCCATCTGAGTCTGGCTGCTTTCCCGGGGGGCAGAGCAGCTGTGCCAAAAGGAACTCTGTAACGTGAAAAGCGCCCTTCACTTGTGGCTTGTGCAGGCCAGTCTTCCTTACCCCTTTAGATTTACAAAACTGCCTTCACTTGTCTCATTGGGATTAAAGGATCAGAATATCAAGAGAGATTAAAGGGGGAAGATGCCAGCCAACAGGCTGATCCTCTTAGAACCTGCCCTCTGATTCCGGCAGCTGAAGAGAAACCAAGGCGATGAGTCTCTGCCTGGGGGCCCCCTTCCCAAGTGGCACCACTAGCCGGGAACCTCGTCCCCTCCACCAGGCCCTCTCCCCCGCCTGTCCTTTAGAATTGCTGAGTCAGTGGTTAGATGTTCTTACGACTCTTCTCTGAAACGGAGTTTCTGCTCCTTCTTAGGCACCCCTGGCTCAGCCAAGCCCTGGCCCCCTTGGCGGGTTTTCATGTGTGCCTAGCTAGGTGGTGGACTTGGAAAGGCACAGGGACAGCTTGGGGCTCCAGGGGGCATTGAGGCAGCACTGATGCAGCTTAGGATTAGCAAGGTCGAGGTGACTGGCTTTCACCCAAATGTTCCTCTTTATGGATTTAACTGAGCCTTGGTTGCTTGCCCCTTTTCATGGCGTTTTGTTCTGGAATTTTGCTTTGAAAGTTAGGGCTCTTTCAGCCTTTTGGTGAGCAGTGAATTGTCCTGGTCCCCTGCTTCACCTTCCAGATTTTGCCCGGAAATGTCCCTGCAGTGCTTAGGAAGCTGCCTGGTAGAGCAGGTTTCCAGGTTTGAGGCGAAGCAGCTCTGGAAGCTGCCTCTATTCCTTGCTGTTGCAGGCAGTGATTTAAGTGGCAGCTGCCTAGAGATACATCCTTTCTTTTTAATCTCAAAGAGAGAAAAACCCGGTGCCTGTAATCCCAGCTACTTGGGAGGCTGAGGCAGGAGAATCGCTTGAACCCTGGAGGTGGAGGTTGCCATGAGCCGAGATCGCACCACTGCACTCCAGCCTGGCGACAGAGCAAGACTCTGTCTAAACAAAAAAAAAAGAGAGAGAGAAACACCCTGGCCTTCCCCCCAGGGGTACCAGGAGTTGGGGGAGAGGGCGTAGAGCTCGAGGAAACCCTTTGTCCCTCCCCGCACCCCCCCCCCAGCATGTGGGGTCATCCCGTAGCTTTTTCCCTTTGTCTCACACTCCCTAAGCTGTCACGCCTGATAGGGCTGTGGTAGGAAAGACACATCTGTTGGTGTAGATATAACTTCCTGCGTCAAATGTTGCTGTTCATTTTCTTTTCACCTTGTTTTCTCCTCTGGACGGCTTCTCAGAGAAGAGGGCAGAAGGACTGAGTCCGGGCACTGCCTAGGTCCTTGGCCCTAACACAGCCATCCTGACAGGGTCAGAGGAGGCCAATCATGTTGACTGGTGACTTGATAGGGTGGCATGTGACCCAAATAAAGGAAAACTAGGCTTTTGCCGTGTAGTAAGTGCCAACACAGAGGGTGTACCCAGCTGGCACAGACTGTGGGGCAGGAATCTGTGATATCTAATGTGGGAAGGAGGAATACTTGCTTCGGCCCCACCAGGAATCTGGAAAGTGTCAAGAGGTTTCATTGCCTGAAAGAGCTACTTGCGGGGTGAGGAGAGGCCTAACACTGGAGAAGAAGCAAGTAGATGAACCAGTTTTACCATCGAGGTTGTGGATTTCACAGAGCGCTGAGCACCTTTCTTTGACAAGAAATCATGTCTTAGGATCTATTTAAATGAGTGAGATAAAGTGATTTCTAGCAACCAACCCAGATCTTCCGGGGTCTTAATACCAGAAGCAGGTTCAGCACAAAAGCTCCTTTGGACTCTGTAATCTGTTTTCTGCATGGTGGTGTGAGGTTAAGTAGATTCACCTGCCTCTTTAAATCCTGACGGATTGACTGGGAACAGTGGCTCCTGCTTATAATGTCAGCACTTTGGGAGGCGAAGGTGGGAGGATGGCTTGAGACCAGGAGTTTGAGACCAGCCTGAGCAACATAGCAAGACCCTGTCTCTACCAAAAAAAATAAATAAATAAAAATAAACCCTGATGGATGATGTGAAAATGAGAAGGATGAAATAAACATGTCTGATGGGTCAGGAGGGGCCATGGAGCAGCACTCTCTGTTGCTTTGGGTGGATTTGGGCAAGGCCTGATGGGAAACTCCAGAGTGAGCTCCTGCATGAGGAGACCCCAGGGTGATCCAATTAGACACTTACTGGCAGCTGGATTATGTGTCACCATTGAGAAGAGTCTGTGTTGAGAATAACATCTGTCTCTGTTCCTTTAGTATCAAGTAGGGCAGCTGTATTCTGTGGCTGAGGCCAGTAAAAACGAAACGGGTGGTGGTGAAGGCGTGGAGGTCCTGGTGAACGAGCCCTATGAGAAGGACGGTGAGAAAGGCCAGTACACACACAAGATCTACCACCTGCAGAGGTACGCAGCGCGGGCAGCGGGCTGGATGCTGGCTTTCGTGTGTGTGTGTGTGTAAATGAGTGTTACTTCCTGTATTGTTGTATATAGATGGGCTTATACTAATTGTTGTAGCTTAACAACTAATGTTAGTAGTTATATACTGACTATGTAAATGTTATACTCACATTTATATAGATGGGAATATACTCTTCTGTTTTCTTTTGTTACTTATCATGGCTGACTCTCTCGGCCTGTTCTGTCTGCCTCAGTCTCTGAAGTCCACATAGGATTCACAGTGTCACAGGGTACAGATGTGCTGCAGGTTGTCTAACCCTCCTCTCCTGATGCGTGTGTCAGTCATTTCCAGATGCCTACATAATCCAGTAAAACTCCTTCTGTGTAAATCTTCTGATGTCCTTGTATATGCAGATCTTCAGCAAATATTCCTAAAACTGAATTCCTAGAGTTGCTGGGCTGGTAGGATTTTAAATTCTGATATTGTGAAATCGGTTACCAGAGAAATTTTGGTACCTCTCTTTGGATCAAAGGCATGAGTATTTTTAAATGAAGCTTGAACTGATTTGTGTACTGGAATCCATATCAAACTATACAAATTTGCTGAATCCCTAACCAAAAGAGTAATACTTCAGGAAACGATGAGCAGACCCAAAGGGCATTGATGATGTTAATCATACATCAGCTTGAATGGAAGCCAAACCAAGCTCGTTTTAGCAGCTATCCAGAACTGGAGAAGGGAAACCTGAGTCTTTTTAAAAATTGTGATAAAGTACACATAACATAAAATTCACCGTTGTGACCATTTTTAAGTATACAGTTCAGTGACATTAAGTCCATCCACACTGCTGTGAAACTGAAACCTGGATCTTAATTTCTAGTCTCTGAACTGAACTGAAATCAGTTGACTTTCATTTGGTCAAAGCCCCACTTCACTGTGGTCTGTCACTTTGATGGTGTCAGAGTACTAACGCCAGAGGGTCCAGGACCTCAGTGCCGGGGTGCGAGGAGAGCAGTGCTGTGCAGTGGGGAGGAACCTCGCCATCACTCAGTCTCCTTGCCAGCACACTTTTTCTCCATGTCTCCTATTGCTCCTCCTCTGGTGTTTGTATTTCTTAAAGAGAATTTTGAAGAGAGATGGTGAATTGGTATTTTAGGTAGAAGGGGCCAGTTGTTTCCTCAAGACTAAGTTGGTCCAACCAAAGTGACAGAGACGAGGTCTCTCCATATAAAAGGTAGGACCTGGCTGGGCGCTTCGGGGACTCACACTTGTAATCCCAGCACTTTGTGAGGCCAAGGCGGGCAGATCATTTGAGTTCAGGAGTTTTGAGACCAGCCTGGGCAACATAGCGTCTCTACAAAAAATAAACAAAATTAGCCAGGTGTGGTGGCAGGTGCCTGTAATCCCATCTACTCAGGAGGCTGAGGTGGGAGGATCATCTGAGCCCAGGAGGTCAAGGCCACAGTGAGCCATGGTCACGCCACTGCACTCTAGCCTGGGCCACAGAGTGAAATCCTGCCTGTCTTCTGAAAAAAAAAGAAAGAAAAGGCCAGCAGTGACTGCTGCCACTACCTCTTCCCATGGTGACAAGAGAAACTTTACTGTATCAGCCATCTAGCTGCCCAAATCAGAAAAGAGAGCCCGCCCCCCACCACACACACACACACACACACACGCACTCGTCCTTCATATCACATCAAGTCCTGCTGACTCCATCTCCTTAGTGTCTCGAACATGTCCCTTCCTTGCCTTCTCTTGCCTGGATTACTACAGCAGCTTCTACTGAGTCTCCCTGCCTTCCAGTTCTCCGCACTGCTTCAAGTGTTCAGTCTGGATGGTCTGTCACTCCCAGCGCCACAACTACCGACGGCTTCCCTTTGCCTTCGCGATGAAGTCCATGCTCTCTGACATAGCTTACAGGACCTTTTAGCCAGCCTGGGCAACATAGCAAGACCCTGTCTCTACCAGAAAATACAAAAATGAGCCAGGCATAGTGGTGTCCACCTGTAGTCCCAGCTACTTGGGACACTGAAGTGGGAGGATCACCTGAGTCCAGGAAGTCAAGGCTGCCAGTGAGCCATGATCACACCACCGCACTCCAGCCTGGGCGACAGAGTGAGACCCTGTCTCAAAAAAAACAAAATTCTTTTAGGATCCAGCTTCAAGTGTCTCCTTGAACTCCCCACCTTGTACTGCACAGGTTACTTGAAACTTCTCTCTCTTTTCTCCAGCTTTTCCCACCCCACCCCTTTCTGTCTCTTACCTTAGCCCCACTCTCTGTTCCATGCATTGGTTCATCCTGACTTTCCCTGCAGAGCCTGCCCGGTGCACTGCGTGTCCCTCCTTGTGTTCTCACAGCACTCTGCCGCCCAGGGCCCTGTGCCCACCCCATTATGGCATGAACTTACCGTGTTGTGCTTGGCCTTGTCTAGTTACACGCCCCAGTAGACCAGAAACTCCTTGAGGGTGGGAGCCACATCTGTTTGTTTCTGTGTGTGTCCCCATGCCTAGACCTAGAAATACTGGCCTGAATTGGGATGGCAGTGAGTTCATGAATCACAGAGGTCGCCCCAAGTGCTCCAGGTTAGCTGTTTGCTCTAGTTCACTCTGTCTTAGGCCTGAGGCACTAAAGCTGATGAGGTTGCCAGAGCTTGCCAAAGACTGGATAGATTATCCGTTAGAAACCAAGGACGGCCGGGCACGGTGACTCACGCCTGTAATCCCAGCACTGTAGGAGGCTGAGGCGGGCAGACTGCCTGAGGTCAGGAGTTCGAGACCAGCCTGTCTAACGTGACAAAACCCCGTCTCTACTAAAAATACAAAAATTAGCTGGGCGTGGTGGCACATGCCTGCAGTCCCAGCTACTTAGGAGACTGAGGCAGGAGAATTGCTGGAACCTAGGAGGCAGAGATTGCAATGAGCTGAGCGTGCGCCACTGCCCTCCAGATTGGCGATAGAGTGAGACTCTGTCTCAAAAAAAAAAAAAAAAAAAAGGTAAAGGAATATATATACCATTTTCATTTTAATTTAAAAAATTTTTTCTAGGCCAGGCGCAGTGGCTCCCGCCTGTAATCCCAGCACTTTGGGAGGCCGAAGCAGGCAGATCACAAGGTCAGGAGATTGAGACCATCCTGGCTAACATGGTGAAAAATTAGCCGTGTATGGTGGCAGGTGCCTGTAGTCCCCGTTACTCGGGAGGCTGAGGCAGGAGAATTGCTTGAACCCAGGGGGCAGAGCTTGCAGTGAGCTGAGATTGCACCACTGCACTCCAGCCTGGGCGACAGAGCGAGACTCTGTCTCAAAAAAAAAAAAAAAAAAAATCCTAAATGTTTTCCTAGTACGTCAAATCACACACCCACCAGAAAAAAGGGGGGGGAAGGGCAGGGCGGGGCTTATACTGTACATGTTGTTCTGTAACCTGAGATAAGAATTGAGTAGAAGAGGCTGGGCATGGTGGCTCACGCCTGTAATCCCAGCATGTTGGGAGGCTGAACTGGGTGGATCACAAGGTCAGGAGTTCCAAGACCAGCCTGGCCAACATGGTGAAACCCTTTCTCTACTAAAGATACAGAAATTAGCTGGGCATAGTGGCACGTGCCTGTAATCCCAGCAACTCAGGA
This sequence comes from Macaca thibetana thibetana, assembly GCF_024542745.1. Taxonomy (NCBI): domain Eukaryota; kingdom Metazoa; phylum Chordata; class Mammalia; order Primates; family Cercopithecidae; genus Macaca; species Macaca thibetana. The sequence continues at coordinate 19,761,877 of NC_065593.1, forward strand.
GGCTGAGGCAGGAGAATCGCTTGAATCCGGGAGGCAGAGCTTGCAGTGAGCCAAGATCGCGCCACTGCACCCCAGGCTGGGCGACGGAAGGGGACTCTGTATCAAACAAAAAAAAAAGAAGAAGAAGAAGAAAAAAAAAGAATTGAGTAGAAGAAAATATTTTGTCCTGGGAGACAAATGGGTCTGAGGCCCTCCTGGCCTCTCAGAGCTGATGAAAGCAGATCAGATAATCCTGGATCCTATACCCAAGTTAGTCAGCCAGTCACCCTGGCCCGTAAACCCAGACTGGTTCATGCTTGGAGGCATCTCCTTTGTATGTTTTTCGCGCACCTTGTAGTATAATGCCCTGGGCCCAGCGACCTCTGGAAAAATGTGTAGTGTTGACGGAATGGGTGATAAGCCACAGCAGGTAGCCTGGGGTCTCCTGTGTGGTTCTGTTTCTGGTGGCTGATGGGGCACGTTGTGGGTACGTGTTAGGAGCCAGCCAAGGTGGGGTGTCAGGCTCTGACAGGTAACTTCTCACTCCTACCAGTAACCTGCTCATCTCATGGAAACTTGCTTGTCAACTCCCCATGAGGAAGCTGGATCTGAAAAGCCTCTTGTCTCCTTTCTCTCTTCCATCTCTATTTATAATCCTTTTTTTCCCCACTATAGCAAAGTACCCACGTTTGTTCGAATGCTGGCCCCAGAGGGAGCCCTGAATATACACGAGAAAGCGTGGAATGCCTACCCTTATTGCAGAACCGGTGAGTGCAGATGTGGCCACATCGGCCGGACGGGGGAGCAGCAGGGCTCTGTGTCCCACCTGCATGTTCCAGATGAGGTCAGGGAAAGGGGCAGGCTGGGGCCCCTTCAGGCTTTGGTGGGTAGCAGTGCTGTGTCCAGCACAACGTGGTGGACAGCCGGGTGGGAAGCAGCAGTCGTCATGGCCTGAGAGCATACAGCCAATCTCTCACTTGGGGATGCTGTAATAATTTTGATTGTTGTTATTCATTATAAGATTTTAGTATATTTTTCTAGTCATTTTTGTTTTTATTTATTTGTTCATTTTTTTTGGAGATGAAGTCTCACTCTGTCGCCCAGGCTGGAGTGCAGTGGCATGATCTTGGCTCACTGCAACCTCTGGCTCCTGGGTTCAAGCATTTCTGCTGCCTCAGCCTCCCAAGTAGCTGGGACTACAGGCGCATGCCACCACACCTGGCTAATTTTTTTGTATTTTAGTAGAGATGGAGCCTAGGTTGGTCTTGCACTCCTGACCTCAGGTGATCCGCCCACCTTGCCCTCCCAAAGTGCTGGGATTACAGATGTGAGCCACTGTACCCGACCCAGACACATTTTCTAGACAAATTTTAGATCATTACTAATTTTTTTTTTTTTTTTGAGGTGGAGCCTGGCTCTGTCACACAGGCTGAAGAGCAATGGCACAATCTCAGCTCACCGCAGCCTCCTCCGCCTCCTGGGTTCAAGCGATTCTCGTGCCTCAGCCATACAAGTAGCTGGGATTACAGGCGCCCGCCACCATGCCCAGCTAATTTTTGTATTTTTAGTAGAGATGGGTTTTCACCATGTTGGCCAGGCTGGTCTCGAACTCCTGACTTCAAGTGATCCACCCGCCTCAGCCTCCCAAAGTGCTGGGATTACTAATATGATTACTAATTTTTCAATTACTTTTTTTGTCTCACTCTGTTGTCCAGGCTGGTGTCCAGTAGCGCAAGTGTCCACAGCTTACTGCAGCCTTAACCTCCCAGGCTCAAGTGATCCTTCTGCCTCAGCCTCCCAAATAGCTGGGACTATGGGCGTGTACCATCATGTCCGGCTAGTTTTTTTGTTTGTTTGTTTGTTTGTAGAGATGGGATCTCACCATGTTGCCCAGGCTGGTCTTAAATTCCTGGGCTCAAGCGATCCTCCCACCTTGGCCTCCCAAAGTGTGGCATTACAGGCATGAGCCACCGTGCCTGACCTAAGTTTCTCATTTTTCTTCAGTGAATAGAGAACATTTTCCCCGTCACTAAGGTGTGTGGTATTTGTTGGGTTTTTTTAATATTTTTTATTTATAATAACTGCATAGTATTCCATCATATGAATGAACTGTGGCTTCTGCTGAACAGCATGTTCTGTAGTTGAGGACAGGGTGGAATTATCTTCTTCATCTTGACCAGTCTCCTGCATGGAGTTTCTGGAACAGCATGTTCTGTAGTTGAGGACAGGGTGGAATTATCTTCTTCATCTTGACCAGTCTCCTGCATGGAGTTTCTGGAAAGGAAAGATTTGAGCCTCCACAGAGAACTTTCTATTCTAGTCCAGACATTCTTGGATTTATTTGGATGATTCAGATTCTTAGCTTTCCAAGATTCCTAGGTTTCCAGGGCCAGCTAGGACTAGACCTGTTGGGAGGGCTTAGGCCTCAACAGACTCAGACTACTTGGGAGTCTGAGGCAGGAGAATCACGTGAACCCGGGAGGCAGCTTAGGCTGGTACTGATTTATAACCCTGGGGAGTCCCGAGAGGTCCCCTGGCACTTGTATGTGAGGTGGGTGACCTTTCCTCCCGCCAGCCTCCATGTGTGGGTACAGACAGTGTTGGGCTGCGGTGTCCTCCCTGCAGCCTCTGCTGACCTGTCGTCCTTCACTTGCTTTCTTTGTTGGCACCTGGCACTCCCTACAGTCTGATGAGTCTGTGATCCTTACGTGATGCACGTCACCCTTATCCTGTGGACTTTGGGAATGACTGCAATCCAGAACACGGAGTCATTGCTCTTTCCAACCCTCGGTGGCCCCACACAGGTTTAAGGACCTTGTATCAGGAGCCTTAGAGTTTTCTTGCTGTAGCTGAAATGCAGCCCTCCCCACTCCCTAAGCACTGGGCCGGAAGTTAGATTCTTGGAAATGAGGCATGCACACATGTTCTTAAAAGACAGGGCCAGGTGCGGTGGCTCACGTCTGTAATCCTAGCACTTTGGGAGGCTGAGGTGGGCAGATCACTTGAGGTCAGGAGTTCAAGACCGGCGTGGCTAACCTGGTGAAACCCCGTTTCTACTAAAAATAAAAAATTATCTGGGCATGGTGGTGTGTGCCTGTAATCCCAGCTACGCGGGAGTCTGAGGCAGGAGAATCACTTGAACCCAGGAGGCAGAGGTTACAGCGAGCCGAGATCGTGCCATTCCACACCAGCTTGGGCAACAAGAGCAAAACTCTGTCTAAGAAAAAAAAAAGTATGCAGTGTGGCTGGGTGTGTCTGGTCTAGGGCCAAAGGTGGATTTTCTTAGTGTCTGAGAGAGTCGCAGTGAGCATGCGTTGTAAGAACCTTAGCCAACTTGGCATAAACGGGGCAAACGGATAGTGTGGACATCTCCCTGCCTGGGGCAGGGTTCTGGGTACACAGCTTGTGCCAACTGAGAGATGCCCCTGTTCTCTGTGTAATTCTGGGGAGAGTGTTGCAGCTGACATGGGCATTTTTCTGCACATGAAATGATAGTTCATATATTGATCCTTGGCCAAAAGAAAAAGAAAAAGAAAAACGTAATTTCTGTATCAGTACCCTGCGCTTACCGATTGTGCCACTGGAGCTCCTCTGGAAAAATATAATTTCTAACTATTTCACGGAGACAGGGAGTAGGGGAAGGAAGGTTGGTTTCCTCAGTGGGTACTGGCCTCCTGTTCAGGATACACCTTCACACAGAATGGACATGTTGGATCTTAGATCTGTTTAGTTAGACACTTGCTCTTTTAAAACAAGAGGTAGAAATAGGCAAGGAAGGCTACCTTCCAGTTACCTTGGGGCTGATGGGAGAGAGGTTATTAGTTCAGACATCTTAGCTTGGCCTCAGTAGATCCAAGTTTGAAGGAAGATAGATGGAGGAGCATGAAGTAAAATGCCCCATGGCTTTTGGAAGGCTCTTCCTTACTCTGAGTGGAATGCAGACAGATTGGGACGCTCTGGTAATGATCAGCTCTTGCTGTTCTTAGCTTGTTTCCCTCTCTGTTTTTCCGTTGAAGCTGATGGGTTGGAAGTGAGGAGAGGGTAAGATAGGAGTTGGTCTGTGAATAATTGAAAGTGGGAAAAGGAAGAGAAAGTTTGTTTCTCCTTCCATCCCTTCCTGGAACCATAGCCCTCGGCTGGATGCAGTATTGCTAAGCCATGCTTTTATTTATTTATTTTAAACTTTTTTATTTTTTGAGACAGAGTCTTGCTCTGAGTCTTGCTTTGTCACCCAGGCTGGAGTACAGCGGTGCAATCTCAGCTCCCTGCAACCTCTGCCTCCTGGGTTTAAGCAATTCTCCTGCCTCAGTCTCCCGAGTAGCTGGGATTACAGGCATGCGCCACCACGCTCTGCTAATTTTTGTATTTTTAGTAGAGACGGGGTTTCACTATGTTGGCCAGGCTGGTCTCGATCTCCTGACCTCAGGTGATCTGCCCGCCTCGGCCTCCCAAAGTGCTGGGATTACAGGCGTGAGCCACTGCACGTGGCCCTGCCATGCTTTTTTTTTTTTTTTTTTTTTTTTTTTTTTTGAGACGGAGTCTCACTCTGTCGCGTAGGCTGGAGTGCAGTGGCCGGATCTCGGCTCACTGCAAGCTCCGCCTCCTGGGTTCACGGCATTCTCCTGCCTCAGCCTCCCAAGTAGCTGGGACTACTGGCGCCCGCCACCTCGCCCGGCTAGTTTTTTTTTTTTTTTGTACTTTTTAGTAGAGACGGGGTTTCACCGTGTTCGCCAGGATGGTCTCGATCTCCTGACCTTGTGATCCGCCCGTCTCGGCCTCCCAAAGTGCTGGGATTACAGGCTTGAGCCACTGCGCCCGGCCCCTGCCATGCTTTTAAAATGCCTTATTAGTCTTATTTGGAAATCCCTGCTCTCTCACTGCAAAGGATTTCCTGCGGCTTTTCTGTGTACCTCGGGTTACAGTTTGCACAACAGGGAATACTGGAATCCAGAGGTGTTTGAGGGCCTGGGAGGCCTAGAGAAGGTTTGGGGAGGATTGTTTGGTCACCGAAGTTGGCATGAAAAGGTGAGCAAGGGCTGTCACCCTCATGGATTCGGAAAGCCAGTTTGTCAGAACTGAGTGGATGGGTTTCATGGTCTCACAAAGACAAATGTATAAAAACCCCAGCGCCAATCCGTGAAGTTACACTAAAATGCAGAATGACTACCGAAACCGGGCATCCCATTTGATGATCAGGGCATTCTCTCCTTGTGGATTCTTCTACATGAGAAACCAAATTACAATCAGAACGCCAGTGCGTGGCGAAGAACGTCACCTTGGCTGAGTGAGCAGAGTCCTGGTCCGTTGATGAGCACGTCTCGGAGAGGCCAGACCAGGAGAGGCTTTCTCAGGGGAGGTGGATTCAGAAGAGGTGCTCAGCCGGAGGAGTTTAATGGCTGGTGTCATCAGACCAGGCCAGCCTGGCACTGCTGCCCCCACTCCAGGGATGGCGCTGCCAGAGATGCCGCATGCGCGGGCTGGGGCTCCCGGGCCCACCGGGGCACAGCAGAGTTTCTGCCGACGAGATACCGTACCCGTCATTTCCTTTTTTGTTCTAACGTGGTTTTCTTGAAGCTGCTCACAGGCGGTGACTTCAGTGGAGGCCTTTCGGTTGTGATCTGAATCTGGTGCTTCCTTCTAAGTGTCTTTCGTTGGGTTGGGGAAGTTACAGTCTTTTGGGTTATTTCTGTATATGATGGCTCTTATTCTTTTTTTTTTTTTTTCCTTTTTTTTTTTTGAGACGGAGTCTTGCTCTGTCGCCCAGGCTGGAGTGCAGTGGCCGAATCTCAGCTCACTGCAAGCTCCGCCTCCCGGGTTTACGGATGGCTCTTATTCTTTATATTTCAACTTTGCCTCATTTTGTGCTCAGGGGTAACCTTCATTTCAGTTATGGAGTTTATTAGCCCCGCATCCTCTACAAACATGGCAGTGGGCAGCCAGCAGAAATGGACATAGCTCCTAAATTCAGAGGGTACTGAATGAACCAGGCAGTCTCAGGAGCAGCTAGTCCGCTCCCCAGTGACATGAGAGCTGCAGTCATTTTCTCTGATAAATAATTGAGCAATCTTTCTAAGGGGTTCCCATTACAATGAGCAGGAGTGCCGTGCCTGGGAGGTTCGATTACAGCGAGGGGAAGGGTGCAGGAGGCAGAGACAGTGCCTGGCCCCAAGCCCCCCCACTCTGGGCCCCGGGAGGTAGAGGCTGGGGTGGAGGTGGGAGGCGCCTGGGAATGCTCTGATGCGAGAGTGATGGGTTGCGGCACCTCCCCTGGTCGGAGCTGGTCCCTGTCAGTGTCCTGCCAAGAAGAATCCCAGGAAGCCCATGGTGGCGTCGCTTTAATTAAATTCCCTATTTGGTTTTTTGGGACATTTGTCTGAGTGAAATTTGTGGGTTGGTGCGTTAAGGTATTTCTGACTCCCTGGGGCTTGGAGGTGACTGTGGAATAAGCCACAGGGAGTGAAGAACTCTGCCATTCATCCTCCCTGTGGGGGGGGCAGATGTTTCTGCATCCTCATTAATCTTTTTCTCTCTTCTTTCCATGTCCTTGCCCGGGAGCAGTTATCACAGTAAGTACTGGCGAGGGGGCTGGATCTGTAGATGACGTGTAAGAACAGGAGAGAGAAACGTGACCGCACTGCTGGTCTCGGGTATTCTTTCCTGTGGCTGATGTTTGGAGTTGCTGAGGCTCAGTCCTGTCAATGGACTAACAAGGAACCTGTTAACTGGCATGATGACCTGCTTTAGGCTGCATTGGCCTGTGGCTCCATCAGGTGCACCCTGGCTGTGAGTCTGACTTGTACACAGTGGCTCGAGGCCGTCCCTCCCCAGGTCACACCTTTTCAAGGTTGTGGAGAGATCTCCATTCAGCCGACCTGACCGACATCCCTTTCCCACCTGTGCATCTGTTGACCCCTGAGCACTGACCCTTGGCAAAATCGTGACGTCAGCAGGGTTTTCTTCCACAGCCATCCCCTCTGTCATCGCCCACCCCCAGCTATTCAGCACACCCATCTGAGTGCCTGTACCTGCCGGTAAACACTGGCTGTCTCTGGAAACTGGGTCCTGCTGAGGAGTTAATGGGTTAATGTGTGTCTCCTTTGAGAAGTTCCAATTTTTAAGAGGCAGGAAGGGAGGGAGGCAATAATTAGCTTGAAGGGTTGAGTTACTGAGAAGAGAACTGAAGGTCTCAGCCACAGGCTAGCTGGTGGGAAGGGGGCTGTGGTCAGTATCTTTGATGGGTTAGGAAGTCTTCCTGTGCCCTTTCCACACGACTTACTACCCATCAGCACTTGGCACACTGAAGTATGCTAGAGTGGCTAAATGCATGGATTTTTGAGGTCAGACAAACCTGTTTTGCGGCCCAACTCTGTCATGATCTCTGTGACATTTTTTTTTTTTTTTTAAACAGAGTCTTGCTGTTACCTAGGCCGGAATGCAGTCGTGCAATCTCAGCTCCCTGCAGCCTCTGCCTCCTGGGTTCAGGCGATTCTCCTGCCTCAGCGTCCTGAGTAGCTGGGATTGCAGGCACCCACCACCACGCGTGGATAGTTTTTGAATTTTTAGTAGAGACAGGTTTCACGATGTTGGCCAGACTGGTCTCAATCTCGTGACCTCAAATGATACACCCGCGTTGGCCTCCCAAAGTGCTGAGATTACAGGCGTGAGCCACCATGCCCAGCCCGATCTCTGTGACTTTGGTTAAATCACCTAACCTCTTTGAACTTCACTTTCCTCATCTGTCAAATGAGGGTGATTCCACAGAGCTCTCAGGCTGGGGTGGGGATTGAATGCCTGGGAATGTGGGAATCATGCATGCCTAGTGTGTCATGGGCTCCCAGTCAAGTTACTGTTACTAGAAGGCTAGAATCTCCCAGCTGCCCATGATCCATTAATGCCCATCTCCAGTAATGGGAGATGGTTACTCTCAACTGTGAACCTGTGACTTTCATGTATTTTTTTTTCCTTCTTCCAGAATGAGTACATGAAAGAAGACTTTCTGATTAAAATTGAAACCTGGCACAAACCAGATCTTGGCACGCTGGAGAACGTGAGTAGTAGTTCCCAAGAGCCCCAGGGTGAGGTCTCGAGTCTCTGCCTTGTAGCTTCTCCATCGCTCCCATGGAGTCCTCCCTGTGGTCCTCTTTTGCCTGGCCAGGAAGGCGGTGGCCTCTGCCTAGACCTGTCTTACCAGCATGGGATTGCTGTGTCTCTCATTTGCAAAATGTGATCTCCAGAACTTTTCATGAGGCTTCTTGTGCTGCTTGGATTGGTGCACTTCCTGGCACACGGGAGCTGTATTTTTAAAAGACCAAAATTACAGTTTTCTATAGAGTACAGTTTGCAGTAACTCCCCAGATGTAAAAATACACCTGTCCTTTAGCATTTCCATGCCTGGGAGTTGATCAGATAGTTATTTTCACACGTGTGAAATAACATATGTACAAGGAGACTCATTGCAGTCTTCTTTGTGTAGCCAAAGATTTAAAACAATGTAAGACCGTACTGGGCAACATAACAAGACTCTGTCTGTACCAAAAAAAAAAAAAATTAGCTGGGCGTGGTGGTATGTGCCTGTGGTCCCAGCTACTCTGGAGGCCGAGGCTGGAGGATCATTTGAGGCCAGAAAATCAAGGCCGCAGTGAGCTGTGACTGCACCACTGCACTCCAGCCTGGGCAACAGAGTGACAGACACCCTGTCTCCAAAAACAAAAAACAACATAAGAGCCCGTTAGTAGGACAACGTTAAATGAATTGTGGTGCAGCCAAATAGTGACATCCTTGCAGCCATGAAAAAACCAGTAGGGAGCAGTCTTCAGGTTTACTGTTTAGTTAAGAATGGAAGTTATGAAACAGTGTGTATGCATGCCGCCCTTCATATTAAAAGCAAAGTCCACGCACATGGATGTTTGCATGTAGGATCTCTTAGAGGTGGCTGTTACTAGAGTGAGGGCTGGGGACAAGCAAGAGGAGGAATTACTCTGGTTACTCTCTATTGTATCCTTTTGTCCATTTTGAATTTGTGTCATAATTTTGTATTATGTGCGTGTACAGCCTGATCCGAATTATCAGCATGTTGCTAAGCAGGCACCATCTCTGGAAGGGTTTACAGTCTTTACAGCGGGGAACATGTGGAAATGGTGTGGGCACCGTGAACACCCGGAAAGCACTTTGACCTGTAGAAGTGACGTTTAGCCTGAACAGTCAGAGCATTCGTTCTCATTCATGTCTACTTAAAATTCAGCAGGGGCTGGGCGGGGGACGGGAGGCCGAGGCGGGCGGGACACTTGAGGTCAGGAGTTTGAGACCAGCCTGTCCAGTATGGTGAAACCCCATGTCTACTAAAAATACAAAAATTAGCCGGGTGTGGTGGCGGGTGCCTGTAATCCCAGCTACTTGGGAGACTGAGGTAGGAGAATCGCTTGAGCCCAGGAGGCAGAGGTTGCAGTGAGCCAAGATCGCACCACTGCACTCCAGCCTGGGCGTCGCAACAAGACTCCATCTTAGACAAACAAACAAAACATCCAGCTGGGTGCAGTGCTGCGCACCTGTAGTCCCAGTTCCTCAGGAGACAGAGACAGGAGGATCACTCGGGCCCAGGCATGAGGCTGAGGCAGGAGGATCACTCGGGCCCAGGCATGAGGCTGAGGCAGGAGGATCACTCGGGCCCAGGCATGAGGCTGAGGCAGGAGGATCACTCGGGCCCAGGCATGAGGCTGAGGCAGGAGGATCACTCGGGCCCAGGCATGAGGCTGAGGCAGGAGGATCACTCGGGCCAGGGGTTCATGCCGGAGTGTGCTGTGGTCACTCCTGTGAATAGCCACTGCCTGAGAAACATGATGAGACCCCGTCTCTTAAAAAAAAAAAAAAAATCCATTCTCCCATTTCTTTGGATGATTTTGTATGTAATTACATAATTACTTACCAGTAGGAATCTTACATCTGCGGCTGTGGGAATGGCAGTTTCTAGGTGTCCGTTCTCCCTAAAGGGTATTTGATAGCTGACAAAAACTGCATAGTGGTGACCCACTTGTTCCCGCAGGTGCATAAGCTGGAGCCTGAGACGTGGAAACATGTGGAAGCCATATATATAGACATTGCAGATCGAAGCCAAGTGCTTAGCAAGGTAGGATCTGTTTAAAGATGTGGGTGGCCTTTGAGATGCAGAAATGACTTCTCAATGTTAGAGAAACCAGGAAACCATACCGAACTTGGCACAAAAGGAAATTCTGATGTGTATTGTTTGTTTTATTTTTAAAAGTGAGTATTAGGAGTCTTCTTGTCTTGAGTTGGGGATACCACCAGAAAATTAGTGGCCCAAATTTATGTGCCCTGTTTGGCCTCCGAAAATTATTACTAGACTTAGTAGGTGCTGTAGCTAGAGTATTTTGCCCCGCTAAAATGATGCTTAGCCTGAAAAATCAGAGCACCAGTTCTCAAATTTATTTTTCCAACTCAGTAATTAAAAAACATTTATTTCCTGCCTACTGTGTTGTGGAATATTGTCAGGATCTCTGAGTTCCAGGTGAGGAATGCAGAATGTATGGAAAGACAGGTCCTCTGCCCTCAAGAAGTGGGTGGTAGCTTTTCAGAGTAACACACATTGCAGCAGTGTGTGTTAGGACAGTCCGCTGCTGGACCATGACCTTGGTCAGAAGAGGGACCAGGTCTTGCTTGCTCACTGTTTTGCACCCAGGAAGTGTTTGCTCATGGAATGAGGGGGTTAGATTCCTCCTCATTCATTACCATTCTTACTAGGCAGAGGCCCTGTTGGGATTAAAAGGCAGGAATGTAACTCGAATGCATGTTTGCTCTTGGTATCCCAGGGGTGTGATACGTCTTTCCTGTGGTCACTCTGCACTTAAGATATTTTGGGGCCGGGCACGGTGGCTCACGCCTGTAGTCCCGGCACTTTGGAAGGCTAAGGTGCCCGATCATCTGAGGTGAGGAGTTCAAGGCCAGCCTGGCCAACACGGTGAAGCCCCGTCTCTAATAAAAGTACAAAAATCAGCCTGGCGTGGTGGCCGGCGCCTGTAGTCCCAGCTACTCCGGAGGCTGAGGCAGGAGAATGGCGTGAACCCGGGAGGCAGAGCTTGCAGTGAGCCGAGATCGCGCCACTCACTCCAGCCTGGGCGACAGAGCGAGACTCCGTCTCAGAAGAAAAAAAAAAAACCTTCTCAGCTTTGGGAAATACTTTATGAGAGAGAGAAATTTATTATCTTTGTTATTTTTGTTAAGTAGATGCTATGAGTTTGTATTTCCCGAGCCCACACAGAGGGACAGCTGAAATTTGAATTTCTGTTGTGGTTTAATTAACACAGGAAATTGACTGCATTAGAAATCCGTGAAGTGAGACTCCCCAGTAGTGGACGGGTTCCATACAGTAAATATTTCCAGTACTGACTTTGTGAAACAAGCCAGAGGAGATGGCACTGGGAGAGTTAAGGAAGGACACCTGGTTATTCTGAGTGCTGGCTGTGTTTTAGAGTCACTTGCAGAGATTTAAAAAAACAAAAAACAGATCTGTGCTACCCTCACCTGCAGATATTCTCAGTCACTGGGTTCTAGTTGGAGCGACTCAAAAATCTACGTTTTTAAAAAGTCTTCCCTGGTGATTTGGCTGCTCACCCCAGGTTGAAATTCTCTGTCTTCAAGACTGTAAATATGGGCCTGCTCAGACAGTCTGGTGAGACCTTCACACTGGCAAAATGGAAAACAAATCCTGTCAGAGAAAATCACAGAGAACTCTCCTCCGAGGCTAATGTAAACAGTTCTACATCTTGTTTGTAACATTTTCCCATATTTGCTTTGCGCCATCAGCATCAAGATCTGGTATGAAGTGAATGCTAATGAAAAATCTGTTCTCCCCATCTCTCGCTGCCTCTCCCACTCCCCTCCAACCCCACTTCCACATTTTCTCTCAGGATTACAAGGCAGAGGAAGACCCAGCAAAATTTAAATCTATCAAAACAGGCCGAGGACCCTTGGGCCCCAACTGGAAGGTACCATTCACACCCCACTGCCAGGGGGCTGGGCCGCGTGTGGGTGAGCCGTCCCTGTGGAGGAGGGGAATGGCTGGGGTGAGCTGGGACGGCCTGAGGTCTGCCCGTAGTTACTTGCCTACCCGTGGGTATGTTTCTAATGCAGCAAGAACTTGTAAACCAGAAGGACTGCCCGTATATGTGTGCGTACAAACTGGTGACTGTCAAGTTCAAGTGGTGGGGCCTGCAGAACAAAGTGGAAAACTTTATCCATAAGGTAAGTAGCTCAGCTGAGGCCTTCCCAGTGACTGCGTGTGTGCGGTGGGGGGTGTTTGGCCCAACTGAAGACGATGGCCCAGCCCATGTGACCTCATGGCAGGGTTGCCAGCATGAGCACACCTCACAGTTTGGCTTCCCAGATGTGCACTTTCCCTTGCACTTAAGTGTCTTACGGTTTAATGCTGTCCTTCCAGGGGCACCACATGTGACAGGGAAGGAAACCGAGGCCAAAGGCGGCCACAGGAAGGGACTTGCTATGACTGACCTACAAATAAAACTCAGTCTTTCTTTTCTTGCAGCTAAAAGGCAAGAGGTACTGTGAGCCAGATTGGCCAGTGCCCTGAATTACTCTGCTGGGCAGATCTAAGGAGTTTTATAGCCTTTTAATCCTCCGACGTGTTTGAGCCTCACTTGCGCCACATTTCATAGCCGCTGGCCAGTTTTCATCTGGCATTAGACGCCAGAGACAGGAAGAAATGTGGCAGTTGTTTGGGGCCCTTGGCTTGCCTAGGAGTTCATGGGCTGCTGTCTGGCTAGTGCTTTGGGCAGAGGGCCTAGCATGAGGTAGGCGTCCTTCTTTCTTGGGGGCTCCCTCCTATGTGAAGCCATACCTGTTAGACACAGGAAGACAAAGGTCCTTGACCCATGGCTGACCCAGATAACCAGCCGGGCATCACTCCTCCTCCCGTCCCCAGTCTAGTGTGGGTATCTGTGTGGAGTGCATGGGGGGAAGGGCTGTGGCAGCGGCCTTCGCCTCCTGCGTTCTAACGTGGTTCCCTCTTTTCTACATAGCAAGAGAGGCGTCTGTTTACAAACTTCCACAGGCAGCTGTTCTGTTGGCTCGATAAGTGGGTTGACCTGACCATGGACGACATTCGAAGGATGGAAGAAGAGACGAAGAGACAGCTGGATGAAGTAAGTGGAGGCTCTCGATTAGATAAACGCATGAAGATTAAGGAGACTGTTTTGCTGGGCACTTCCTTGAGAGCACCATCCTGTAGTTCTGGGAACACGGCAGTGTCTGCTGCGGGGAAGGTATCCTGCTGGGCAATACGTGGGCACTATATGGAAGAAAACAGCCTGTGCTCTTGAATTGACAATTGAGTTGAAGTCTTGGCGTATTCACAGAGACAAATACGGCAGTATGTGCCGAATGCCAAGTGGGTAACACAGCTGCTACAGCGATGCTTCAGAGCCTGGTGGGGAAGAGCATGAGGGGCTGCAGAGCTGGAGGTGACCCTGGGAGGAGGCAGGCTGGGTGACCCATGAATACCATGCACATTACACAGAGGACAGCCGCAGCGTACGCAGGAGCTGACCGCTGGTGGCTCTCTACGGTCGTTGTGAGCTGTCAGAGCTGGGAGCTTTTGCTTTCCTTTTTTTGGCCTTGGCATGGATGGCAGAAGGAGGACCCAGCGCTCCTCATACCTCCTTTGGAGATGCTGACGCTTCCCTGAGAGGCCCACTCAGAGGAGATTGTCAGTCAGTAACATTCAAGCGCTCACTGTGTGCTGTGCACCATTCTCAGGGCTTTTACGTACAACGTCTTGCAGTCTTCACGATACCCCGTGAGGAGGCGCTGCTGCTCTCCCCACCCTCAGATGAGGAAGTGGAGGCTCTGAGAGCTTAATGCTGCTGTGCCCTGGGTCACACTGTCTTGTAGGTGATATGGTCAGAGTAAGAGCTCAGGACTCTCTGACCCCAGAACCACAGCTCTTAATCATCCCCTGTACTCTTCCCTCTAAATGCAATTTTGAGCCCTCCTGCCTCTTGGAGCTAAAAATATAATAAGGCGGGAAGCTCTGTTTCATAAGAACTGCCATCACTTCTCCCTCCTTGCCCCAGGTGGGACTACAGGCGCCCGCCACCATGCCGGTATAATTTTTTGTATTTCTAGTAGAGACGGGGTTTCACCATGTTAGCCAGGATGATCGCGATCTCCTGACCTCATGATCCACCACCTCGGCCTCCCAAAGTGCTGGGATTACAGGCGTGAGCCACCACACCCAGCCAATCCTTTTAATTATGATTATTATTATTTTTTGAGACAGGGTCTTGCTCTGTTGCCCAAGCTGGAGTGCAGTGACATTATCACAGCTCACTGCAGCCTCAACCTCACGGACTTAAGCAGTCCTCCCACTTCAATCCCCTGAGGAGCTGGGACCGTAGGTGTGTGCCACGACGCTGCCTAATTTTTAAAAATTTTTTGTAGAGACGTGGTCTCACTTTGTTGCCCACGCCGGTCTTGAACTCCTGGGCTTAAGCGATCCTCCCATCTTGGCCTCCCAAAGTGTTGGGATTACAGGTGTGAGCCACTGTGTCCAGCTTGCTCTTAGTTCTGAATTTCTTCACTTTAGATGTTAACTGTTGACTTCTTCCTATGGAAGATTTAGCTCTCTTACCCACCCACCATTCAGACACATCCCCTCTCCATCCTTCACTATCACCATATTTGGCTAATTCATTACTTGGTGTTTACATTATGATGATGTCATTCTTTTTCCCAGTGAGCCCTATAGTCTACTCTGATTTTAATTCCCTTTGTGTACAATATTTTGTTTTCTAAAAACAAATTAATAATTGCCTCCCTTCTTTTTGCTAGCTTAGTTTTTATGTGTACATTTGACCCTGAAACAACATGGCTTTGAACTGCGCAGGTCCACTTATAGGTGGATTATTGTAAACCAAATACAGATAAAAAATATAGTGTTCATGGAATGTGAAGCCCACATACGCAGAAGGCCAACTTTTCATGCGCTGATTCCGCACTTAATCGGGGGACTTGAGTACACACAGATTTTGGTATATGTGGGGCTCCTGGAACTAACCCTTGGCCCCCCCAGTATGTTGAAGGACAATGATCTATATCCTTAGGGTTGAGTCTTTACATGGATGGTCTGCTTGGCTGGTGTGTGATATGCACTGCATAATAATGTGGTAGGGTTGCTCCGTTCATTCATTTTGCTCTGACTTGGCGGGCTCTTTATTTATTTTGTTTTTATTTTTTGAGACGGAGCCGTGCTCTGTCGCCCAGGCTGGAGTGCAGTGGCACAATCTTGGCTCACTGCAACCTCTGCCTCCCGGGTTCGAGTGATTCTTCTGCCTCAGCCTCCCGAGTAGCTGGGATTACAGGCACACACCACCACGCCCAGCTAATATTTGTATTTTTAGTAGAGACGGGGTTTTTACCATGTTGGCCAAGCTGGTCTCAAACTCCTGAGTTCAGGTGATCCGCTGGCCTCAGCCTCCCAAACTGCTGGGGTTAAAGGTGTGAGCCATGGCGCTTGGCCTTGGTGGCCTCTTTAAATCAAAAGATCTCTTCAGTTCTGGAAAATGTTTTTGTATTATTTATGTAATAATTTTCTTTCCTGTTTTGTTTGCTTTCTAGAATTTTTATTAGCCAGACATTGGACCCTGTGAATTGACTTCCCAATTTTTTCTGTTTTTTCTCTCCTTTTTAGTCTGCTTTTTGGGAGTTGTTTTTGTTTGTTTGTTTTTTGTTTTTGAGACAGAGTCTGGCTCTGTCGCCCAGGCTGGAATGCAGTGGCATGATATCAACTCACTGCAACCTCTGCCTCCCAGGTTCAAGTGATTCTCCAGCCTCAGCCTCCCGAGTAGCTGGGACTACAGGCATGAACCACCACACCCAGCTGATTTTTGCCTTTTTAGTAGAGATAGGGTTTTGCTATGTTGGCCCGGCTGGTCTTGAACACCCCCGCTTAGGTGAACCATCCACCTCGGCCTCCCAAAGTGCTGGGATTACAGCCGTGAGCCACTGCACCCGGCCTGCTTTCTGGGAGATTTTTTTCCAATGTTAACTTCTCTCTCTTCTGTTAATTATTTTTAAGCATTTATTCTGTGTTCTTTATTAATACATCTTTTCTCCTTTCTCTTCCTTTTCTGAAGCAGCAGTGTTGGATTCTGTTTCATGTGAGGGGCTTTCCTCAAATCAGTGGGTGGGCTTCACTGCAGGGTACTGGGTAGTTACAGTGGGCGGGGGAACCTCTACCTCAGTGTACTCTGTAGTTACAGTGGGGGGAACCTCTACATCAGGGCATTCGGTACAGTGAGGGAACCTCTACATCAGGGTACTCGGTAGTCACAGTGGGCGGGGGAACCTCTACCTCAGGGTACTCGGTAGTCACAGTGGGCGGGGGAACCTCTATCTCAGCGCACTGGGTAGTCACAGTGGGTGGGGGAACCTCTACTGCAGGGCACCCGGTAGTCACAGTGGGCGGGGGAACCTCTATCTCAGCGCACTGGGTAGTCACAGTGGGCGGGGGAACCTCTACCGCAGGGTACTCGGTAGTCACAGTGGGCGGGGGAACCTCTATCTCAGCGCACTCGCACTCGGTAGTCACAGTGGGTGGGGGAACCTCTACCTCAGAGTACTCGGTAGTCACAGTGGGCGGGGGAACCTCTACCGCAGGGTACTCGGTAGTCACAGTGGGCGGGGGAACCTCTATCTCAGCGCACTCGGTAGTCACAGTGGGCGGGGGAACCTCTATCTCAGCGCACTCGGTAGTCACAGTGGGGGTGGGGGGAACCTCTACCTCAGGGTACTCGGTAGTCACAGTGGGCGGGGGAACCTCTATCTCAGCGCACTCGGTAGTCACAGGGGGTGGGTAGAACCTCTACCTCAGGGTACTCGGTAGTCACAGTGGGTGGGGGAACCTCTAGCTCCGCGCACTCAGTAGTTACAGTGGGTGGGGGAACCTCTATCTCAGCGCACTGGGTAGTCACAGTGGGTGGGGGAACCTCTATCTCAGCGCACTGGGTAGTCACAGTGGGTGGGGGAACCTCTAGCTCTGCGCACTCGGTAGTCACAGTGGGCGGGGGAACCTCTACCGCAGGGTACTCGGTAGTCACAGTGGGCGGGGGAACCTCTATCTCAGCGCACTCGGTAGTCACAGTGGGCGCGGGAACCTCTATCTCAGCGCACTCGGTAGTCACAGTGGGTGGGGGAACCTCTACCTCAGGGTACTCGGTAGTCACAGTGGGCGGGGGAACCTCTATCTCAGCGCACTCGGTAGTCACAGGGGGTGGGTAGAACCTCTACCTCAGGGTACTCGGTAGTCACAGTGGGTGGGGGAACCTCTAGCTCCGCTCACTCAGTAGTTACAGTGGGTGGGGGACCCTCTATCTCAGCGCACTGGGTAGTCGCAGTGGGTGGGGGAACCTCTATCTCAGCGCACTGGGTAGTCACAGTGGGTGGGGGAGCCTCTAGCTCCGCGCACTCGGTAGTCACAGGGGGCGGGGGAACCTCTACCGCAGGGTACTCGGTAGTCACAGTGGGTGGGGGAACCTCTAGCTCCGCGCACTCGGTAGTTACAGTGGGCGGGGGAACCTCTACCGCAGGGTACTCGGTAGTTACAGTGGGCGGGGGAACCTCTACCTCAGGACTTGGAGTCTTTTTTTCATGGAGGCTTCTCACTTTCCCTAGAGAGGGCTCCCCCGTTCTCTTGCTGGGGGAGACAGGCAGGCAGCCGGCATTCTGGAGGCCACACTGGGGAAGGGTCCCGGTGGGCTCATTGTGCCATTGGTTGGCTTTAACTTTAATCCCCTCATATTCTGCTTGTTGCCCGCCTTCCCGCTAGCAGCACCTGGGGTCCTGACGTCAGGGTTCTCTCAGTGCTTGAGACTGAACCTCCTGGCTTTTGCTGTGAAGGGAAGCAGAGTGGTTGCTTGACTTCCAGAGCAGGAGAAGGAACACCAGGTCCTAACCATTCTCCATTTGGACTTTCAAACAAGTCACCAGTCAGTTTTCAGCCACACCTGGTACTCCCACCTGCAGCGGGACCTGGTGCTTCCGTACCTGAGCCTTTGCAGAACCTGCAGCTCCTTCTTGGCTTCCCATTCTCCAGGCATTTAAGTTAAGCTGCTGCTGCTCTGCAAATTAGCTACTGACTCTTCTGTCGTTTTTCTATCTCCCAGAAGGTTGTTAACTGGCTCTTACCTGCTGTGGTGTCCTCTGTTCTTGTTGCCTTCATAGTTTTTATCTTTTTAAATTCCTTTACTGTCATGTCATAGGGTTTGGGGGAGGAATAGAGATAGATGCCTGTCTTCCGTGGGCCGTGATTAACTGCACATTTGCAATAGGAATTATGACTGTTAGTCTCTACGGCAATACTCAGTCGTCTAGTGCAGGCAGATTCTGTTTGTGAGTGATGAAGGGTCACTGTAAGGCCACAGCCACCACTGCTGTAACTCTAGTCCCTGTGTGGTGGACCCACCATTCTTGAATGAGGCTTAAAGATTTGGGAAGCAAGGGATCAAGAGATTAGTTCTTTGCCCTAAAAAGAAAAAAATTCTGGAACTAATGTGCTTGTAGGAAAGCAGTTTCTGTCTCTCTCTCTTTCTCCCCACCTTGCCTTTTTTCTCCCTTTCCCAAGCTCTTGCTCTCTTCAGAGGCCCATATTCTGAAAACTGGAAGGAGGTATCTTAAAGGTCATTTGGTCCAATGATATGTTCCGTGCTTGAGTCCTCTCTGCAGCTTCCCCACCAGCCTATGCGTGATTACTGCCTGTAATGGGGAACTCACTGTCTCCCAAATATGGTAGTAATAAAAATGTTTGTATTAGTAATAGAGGCTAACATGTATTGAGGACTTCCTGTGTGCCTATCATGTATGCTAAGAGGTTCACATGTATTACATCACCCAATTTTCATGGCAACCTATACACAGGTATTAGTTTCATTTTATAGATAAACTGTGGCTCACAGAAATTAAGGACATTTTATAATTCACTGAAGAAGAACCTCTTGGGCCTTTGGCCATTAACTCTTTAGATAATGAGACTCAGAAAAGAGAATTCACTTAAAAATTTTTAAGAAAACTTGTTTTCTTTTTTTTTTTTTCTTTTGAAACAGAGTCTCGCTCTGTCACCCAGGCTGGAGTGCAGTGGTGCGATCTTGCTTACTGCAGCCTCTGCCTCCCTGGTTCAGGCAATTCTCATGCCACAGCCTCCCGAGTAGCTGGGACTACAAGTGCACGCCACCACGCCCGGCTAATTTTTGTATATTTAGTAGAGACAGGGTTTCGCCATGTTGCCTGGGCTGGTCTCGAACTCCTGAGCTCAGGTGCTCTGCCCGTCTCAGCCTCCCAAGGTGCTAGGATTACAGGTGTGAGCCATCGTGCCCAGCCAAGAACCTAAAACTTCCTTTTTTTTTTTTTTTTTTTTTTGAGACAGAACCTCGGTCTGTTGCCCAGGCTGGAGTGGAGTGGCACCAGGCTGGAGTGCACTGGCACAATCTCGGCTCACTGCAACCTCCACCTCCCAGGTGCTAGCAATTCTCCTGCCTCAGCCTCCCAAGTAGCTAGGACTACAGGCACACGCTGCCACGCCTGGCTAATTTTTTGTATTTTAGTAGAGACGGGTTTCACCGTGGTGCCCAGACTGGTCTCGAACTCCTGAGCTCAGGCAGTCCACCTGCCTCGGCCTTCCGAAGTGTTAGGATTACAGGTGTGAGCCACTGCGCCCAGCCTCTAAAACTTTCATAGGAGTTGCAGAGGCTGCAGGATCCGTGTATGTGAAGGATGACACTGCCCTCATGGAGTCTCTTTTTGTTTTTGAGACGGAGTCTCGCTCTGTCACCCACGCTGGAGTGTAGTGGTGCAGTCTCAGCTCACTGCAAGCTCCACATCCCAGGTTCAAGGGATTCTCCTGCCTCAGCCTCCCGAGTAACTGGGATTACAGGTGCGCGCCACCACGCCTGGCTAATTTTTGTATTTTTACTAGAGACGGAGTTTCACCATGTTGGCCAGGACGGTCTTGAACTCCTAACCTCAGGTGATCTGCCTGCCTCGGCCTCCCAAAATGCTGGGATGACAGGCGTGAGCCACCGCACCCAGCCCCTCATGGAGTCTTAATTCCCTCCAACCTCCTGGCAGTGATGGCAGACCATCTGGAACATCAGCCAACATCCCCAATTGTGGGAATAGCTTTGTTTTCTTTCTTTTTTTTTTTTTTTTTTTTTTTTAAAGAAAAAAACAGAGAGATAGTCTCGCTCTGTGGCCTAGGCTAGAGTGCAGTGCTGTGATCATAGCTTACTGCAGCCTTCAACTTCTGGGCTCAAGTGATCCTCCCACGTTAAGCTCCTAAGTAGCTAGGACTTCAGGTGCCTACCACTCCACCTGATTTTTTTATTTTCATAGAGATAAGATCTCAATATGTTGCTCAGGCTGATCTTGAATTACTGGTCTCAAATGATCCTCCCACCTTGGTTTCCCAAAGTGCTGGGATTACCATCATGAGCCACTATTCCTGGCCCTGTTTGCTTTTTAAATACAGTTTAGGCTGGGCATGGCGGCTCAAGCCTGTAATTCCAGCACTTTGGGAGGCCGAGGCGGGCTGATACCTGAGGTCAGGAGTTCAAGACCAGCCTGGCCAACATGGAGAAACCCCGTCTCTGCTAAAAATACAAAAATCAGCCAGGTGTGGTGGCAGGCACCTGTAATCTTAGCTTCTCAGGAGGCTGAGACAGGAGAATCGCCTGAACCCAGGAGGCAGAAATTGTAGTGAGCCAAGATCACGCCGTTGCACTCCAGCCTGGGTGACAGAATAAGACAGGGTCTCACACTGTTGCCTAGGCTGGAGTATGGCAGCCTGAAATGCTTGGATTCAAGTGATACACCCACCTCAGCCTCCCAGGTAGCTGGGACTACAGGTGCAGGCCACCACGCCTACCTAATTTTTTAAATTTTTAAAATTTTTGTAGAGACAGGATCTTGCTATGTTGTCCAGGCTGGTCTCAAACTCCCAGCCACAAGTGATGCTTCCACCTCAGCCTCCCAGAGTGTTAGGATTGTAGGCGTGGGCCAACACACCCAGCCAGCTTCATTTCTGCACCAAACCTTTTATTTTGAAATGATTGAGATTCACTTGCAGTTATAAAAAATAATGTGGAAAGATCTACGTACCCTTTACCCAGTTTTTGCCAATGGTAACATCTTTCAAAACAATAGTACAATTTTGTAGAACGTCTTTCAATGTGGATTTGTTGATGTTTCTGCACAATTAGACCCCACTGGTGTATCTGAAGCCCAAATGTCACAGACTGTGTTCTTTTTATCCTATTCTGTGTCTTTCCGTCCAGGTACCAGTGAGGTTACTGCTGTCCCCTTGAAGCACAAGGTGTTCTGGGTTTGTCTTGTTTTTTCATGACCCAGCTCTGTAACTGGCCACATCTTCAAGGAGCCCTGCTTCCGTATAGTAGAGAGGGTGTTTGGAAATGGGATCTGGGTGCTGGGTGTGCCTATTTCCACTGGGGTATTGCAGCTCCCAGCCAGACCTTCTCATAGGATAGAGCTAGGGGACTTGCACATCTATAGTTATTTCCGTATCTGCATCATATATCATGTTCACACAAATGCATCTAATTCCAATCTAATATCACAGGGTTGTCTTTTAAAAATATGACAAGCTGGTCATGTGTGGTGGCTCACGCCTGTAATCCCAGCACTTTGGGAGGCCAAGGCAGACGGATCACCTGAGGTTGGGAGTTCAAGACCAGCCTGGCCAACATGGAGAAACCCCGTCTCTACTAAAAACAGAAAATTAGCCAGGCGTGGTAGCGCATGCCTGTAATCCCAGCTACTTGGGAGGCTGAGGCAGGAGAATCGCTTGAACCTGGGAGGTGGGGGGTGCAGTGAGCTGAGATCACACCACTGCACTCTTTCCTGGGTGACAGAGCAACAGAGTGAGATCCTGTCTCAAAAAATATATATATTTTCCAGTGGAGAACTACTGCCAGAGATAGAATCTCCACAAAATGTGGCAGTATTAAACTTTCAGTGACTAGAACACAATTCTGAAGTGGGCTATGGCTTAAAATTCCAGGTTCTTCAGAGCTTCTATACAGCATCTCCTTTGCTACAGGACAGTGTCTGGAACGAAAGAGTAACATAAATAACATTTGAAACAGGGTCTCAAATAATTTTTTATTGGCCGGGCACGGTGGCTCACATTTGTAATCCCAGCACTTTGGGAGGCCGAGGCAGGTGGATCACGAGGTCAGACATTCGAGACCAGCCTGACCAACATGGTGAAACCCCATCTCTACTAAAAATACAAAAATTAGCCAGGCGTGGTGGCGCTCGCCTGTAATCCCAGCTACTCGGGAGGCTGAGGCAGGAGAATCACTTGAACCCAGGAGGCAGAGGTTGCAGTGAGCTGAGATCACACCACTGCACTCCAGCCTGGGCAACAGAGCGAGACTGTCTCAAAAATAACAATAATAATAATTTTTTATTATATAACATAAATAACATTTGGAACAGCATCTCAAATAATTTTTTATCTCTACAATAGGTCCCAAATACTGAATGCATACTCCATGTCAAGCAGTCTGCTATGCTAAGTACCTGAAATTTTTGTTTTGTTCTTTTTTGAGATGGAGTCTCACCCTGTCGCCCAGGCTGGAGTGCAATGGTGCAATCTCAGCTCACTGCAACCTCCGCCTCCCGGGTTCAAACAATTCTTCTGCCTCAGCCTCCCAAGTAGCTGGGATTACAGGCGCCTGCCACAATGCCCAGATAATTTTTTTTGTATTTTTAGTAGAGACGAGGTTTCACCACGCTAACCAGGCTGGTCTTGAACTCCTGACTGCAATCAGCCGAAGATCTTAATCTTCATCACAACCCCATGTACTTTTATCTCTATTTTATTATTATGGAAATTGGGGCTTAGGCCAGACACAGTGGTTCAAACCTGTAATCCGAGCACTTTGGGAGGCTGAGGTGGGCGGACTGCTCGAGTCCAGGAGTGTGAGACTAGCGTGGGCAACATGGTGAAACTCCATCTCTACAAAAAATACAAAAATTAGCCTGGCATGGTGATCGCATCACTGCACTCCAGCCCGAGTGACACAGTGAGACCCTGTCAAAAAAAAAAAAAAAAAAAAGACCGGGCGTGGGGGCTCACGCCTGTAATCCCAGCACTTTGGGAGGCCGAGGTGGGCAGATCACAAGGTCAGGAGATCAAGACCATCCTGGCTAACATGGTGAAACCCCCGTCTCTACTAAAAATACAAAAAATTAGCCAGGCGTGGTGGTGGGCGCCTATAGTCTCAGCTACTTTGGGAGGCTGAGGCAGGAGAATGGCGTGAATCCAGGATGCGGAGCTTGCAGTGAGCCAAGATCACACCACTGCACTCCAGCCTGGGTGACAGAGCAAGACTCCGTCTCAAAAAAAAAGAAAAAGAAAAAAACTGAGGCTTAGAGAGCAGTGCAGTAACTTACAATTAGTGATAGAGTCAGAATACAATCCAGGCCAGGCGCAGTGGCTCACACCTGTAATCCCAGCACTTTGGGAGGCCGAGGCAGGAGGAATACTTACGCCCAGGGGTTCGAGACCAGCCTGGGCAACACAATGAGACCCTGTCCTCACACACACCAAAAAAATAAAAATTAAAAATCAGCCAGGCAGCCGGGCGCGGTGGCTCACGCCTGTAATCCCAGCACTTTGGGAGGCCGAGGCAGGCGGATCACGAGGTCAGGAGATTGAGATCATCCTGACCAACATGGTGAAACCCCGTCTCTACTAAAATACAAAAAAAAAATTAGCCGGGCGTGGTGGTGTGTGCCTATAGTCCCAGCTGCTGGGGAGGCTGAGGCAGGGGAATCGCTTGAACCCGGGAGGCAGAGATTGCGGTGAGCTGAGATCACACCACTGCCCTCCAGCCTGGCAACAGAGTGAGACTGTGTCTCAAAAAAAAAAAAAAAAAAAAATCAGCCGGGCATGGTGGCACATGCCTATAGTCCCAGCTTCTTGGGATGCTGAGGCAGGAGGATCACTTGAGCCAGGGGGGTCGAGGCTGTCATGAGCCGTGATTGCGCCACTGCACTCCATCCTGGGCAACAGAGCCAGACCCTGTCTCAAAGCAAACAGAATATAGTCCAGGGAGTTTGATTCTAGGGGCTGTGCTCTTAGGTGCTCAAAATTTGTTGAACGTTATAAAGAACAAAAGTTGAGCAGAAAACTAATGGATAGTGAAGAAATACTTATGTTACTGACATTCTTCACATAGGATAGAGTTTTCACGTCAGAACTGATTTTAGGGAGATCACGTCTACAGCATCCCCAGTAAGTGATGTCTGCTTCTGCCTGGAAGGTGCCAGTGACAGGGACCACTTGGTGCTTCCAGAGAAGCCCCCATCCCGTTTTCCAGCAGCCTCGCACGTCTGTGGATCTGAGACCTGCCCCTGCACTTTCCACCTCTGCATCCTTGTGCCTAGTTCTGACACCACATTGTGCCCACCTTTAAACAGGTCAGGAAAGGGAAGTTGTTCCTCTGCGAGGAGCGCTCCTCTCCTGGAGAACCACGGGATTTTCTCCCTCTTTTCTTTCAGGTTTCGTCTCAAACCTCGCTTACAGGCTTCCGTAACTACCTAAAATAGCACTTACCCACGGTCGGTCTCTATCCGAGGAGCCCATAGTCCCAGCTGATAGATGAATGTTTGTTCTCTGCCCACCCTGCCCCAGAATATGAGCTCCTTGAGGAGAGAACTGATCTGTTTAGTTCACAGCTAAAGATCCCCAGCTCTGGAAGTTCCTTGCACTAAAGAGATGCCTCACTGAGGCTGCATGCGGTGGCTCACGCCTGTAATCCAAGCACTTTGGGAGGCTGAGGCAGGCAGATCACTTGAGGTCAGGAGTTCAAGATCAGCCTGGCCAACATGGTGAAACCCCGTCTCCACCAAAAATACAAAAATTAGCTGGGCGTGGTGGGGCACACCTGTAATCCCAGCTACTCGGGAGGCTGAGGTAGGAGAATCGCTTGAATCTGGGAGGCAGAGGTTGTAGTGAGCCAACATTGCGCCACTGCACTCCAGACTGGGCAACAGAGCAAGACTCCTCACACACACACACAAAAAGATGTTTCGTAAGTATTTCTTGAATGAATAAGTGAATGAAACAGAGAGGGGCAAAGTGTGGCTCACACCTGTGCTGTAATCCCAGCACTTTGGGAGGTTGAGGCAGAGGATTGCATGAGGCCAGGAGTCCAAGACCAGCGTGGTAAACATAGGAAGACCCTCACACACACACACCTCTCTACCAAAAAAAAAAAGTGCTTCAAACACCGTGACACAAGGAAGAGAACTAGAAATCATGGATAGTGAGGCCAGTGACAGACTGGAAATGTATGGCTTCAAGTCCATACATAGAATTCTGTCCTTCAGTGTCTTGCTTTGTACACAAAATACGACCCACCCCACTGATGGGCAGGACTGAGAAGGCGGGAGTTCCATCAGCAGCAGGAGCCTTCCATTTTTCCTGCTTTTTCTTTTCCAGATGAGACAAAAGGACCCAGTGAAAGGAATGACAGCAGATGACTAAAGCCACCCTTCCCCCTCTGCACTGTACGTACCACATTTCTCACTGTGCGTACATTTCTCACTGCGCGTGTCACATTTCTCACTGTGCGTACATTTCTCACTGCGCGTGTCACATTTCTCACTGCGCGTGTCACATTTCTCACTGCGCGTGTCACATTTCTCACTGCGCGTGCCACATTTCTCACTGCGCGTGCCACATTTCTCACTGCGCGTGCCACATTTCTCACTGCGCGTGCCACATTTCTCACTGCGCGTGCCACATTTCTCACTGCGCGCCACATTTCTCACTGCACGTACCACATTTCTCACTGCGCGTACCACATTTCTCACTGTGCGTACCACATTTCTCACTGCGCGTACATTTCTCACTGTGCGTGTCACATTTCTCACTGTGCGTGCCACATTTCTGTGCGTGCCACATTTCTCACTGTGCGTGCCACATTTCTCACTGTGCGTGTCACAGACGCTAAAATCAGTTTGGGTTTCGAGGCCTCAGCAGCTCACTATGGAGTCAGAAAACCTATTCCTCCTTCCCTCTAGTCATGATGGTTGCCATGCTCAACAGCTCTCTGCTTCCTCTAGAAGAGATTATGGCTATTGGGACATTTCAGGGACGTTTTCCAAAGGACCACCCAGATAGAGACATGGACAGGGAGGGTGGTGGACATAGCACCTTGATCCATCTCAAGTTGCAGCTGTCATGCTGGGCACTCCTGGCCCTCCCATGCCAGCGCCAGTTCCTAGCTCCCAAAAGCTGCCATTACCTGCCCTTCCCCCTTGGAAAACTTGCTGGCCAGACAGCTTTTGTTAGAACCCACTGTTGTGTCTGGTTTTTCATTTCCTTCCTCTTTATACCCCCGATCCCACACTAAGCTGCCCTCATCAGAGGTGGCATCTTTCAGATGCTGGGAGGGTGTTTCTGCCCAGGTCACAGGGCCAGAGTGGGGGCCCCTTGTTTCATGCTGTCACTCTTCCCCAAGCCTCTTCCTTCCATTAGCTCTCAGTGCTGGTTTCCCAGTGCCCTGTACACCACCCGAGTCATGGGATTCCAGCAGCTCACAGCAGTCTAATCATTGAATGAAAAACCTGGCTCTGCTCCCAATTAGGCTCAGAGAGAAAATCATTTTCGCAAATAAAAACTGGCCTCTTAACACTAAGAGGGTAAGGAGGGCCAGGGTCTCACCAGCAGTGATGCCAGGCCCTGCCCACTCTCCCTGCCCCATGTTCCTAAAGCAGCTTCTGGGGGGCAGGAGGGTGGAATTAGGTGGACTGCTGTGATGCCAGCTTCTCAATCACTGCTCAGGCCTCAGTGCCCTCCCCACTCCCTTCCCCACCCACCCACTGGCATTCCTCCTCCTTTTCAGGATGATTTACAGTGTTTCTGTTTTCTTCTCTTGCTTCCTTAATACTTTTATTTTTCTTCTAGTTTTGCAAGACAGTGGTCAACAGGAAGGCCCAGCAGCTCCATCCTCCCAAGTGACAGGCCATCTTCGGACGCAGCCGTTCTGTGCCCATTCTTCAGGCAACTTTCGATCCCTTACTGTAGCTAATTCTAGATGCCCTTTAATATTGTGAACAAATAGACCGTCTGATGTTACAGAGCCCGCGTGTGCAGGAGCCTGCTCCTCTGATACGTGGCGTGTAGGCTGCTGTATTTACAGCTCCTCCGTCTCTCTCCATTGTGTTCTGACCCATTTCTGTGTGTGCCCCCAGCCTTTATTTCCAAGTGACATTTTCGGTCTTTCAAATAGCTGCCTTTTGTGATGTAGTGATTTAAATGATTTAAGTTCATTTGTTCTCAACCTTGGATAAACTGAGGTATTTTGCTTCCTGGGCAGATCTTTGCAATTTTGAGTGCTCATGTGGGGAGAGGGGATGAGCTAAAGATACAGTGTTTCCCCCGCCCCCCCACTTCCACAAAATAGCAATGTGGTTTTGCAGCTCTGACTTCTGCTCCCAGTAACCCATCGTTAGGGCACTCTAGCACTATGGAGGTACCCAAGGCCCAGCCAGTCTCTATTTAAGAAAATTTAACAAATATGAATAACTGCCCCAATCACTGAATCTCTAGTTACTATTCTTAGAAACACCTGTGGCTTCTTGGCCCTCCTGTTGCCCACTCTGAATCTCTCTGCAGAACCTACAAAATCACCCCCAGTCAACTCTCCACTTGGAGGGAATTCTCCTAGAATGTGGCCCCTAGAATTGAGTCGCCCCCTAGATGCCAACTGTCCGACCCCGAGGAGCTCTGTACGTCCCCGCTCCTCCTCTTCCCTTTGGGGCTGGTGCTGCCACTCAGCAATAATCCTCTTTTCTCTGTGCTTTCTTAGGTCCCTGTCCTCTGTCTTTGAGGCTGGTTAGGACACAAGAGTCCTGATCTTTCATGCTGCACAATATGAGCATGCAAAAAGCTTTTTCCAGCAGAACATGTTCCCTCGTCTCCAGTTGCCGGAAAGGAATTTGGGGATCAAGAACTTAGCCCGTCCTACCCCCATGTTGAGTTCTGTCCTGGAAAATCCAAAGCCAGTAGTGATCATAGTACAGAACCCGACCAAAGTAGGCTGGTGAGGAAGTCCAGGCTCCAGGGGAATAGATGCTGCCCAGTGTTCACAGCTTCCTACAACTTGGCAGAGCCTGAGTTTGCCTCTTAGTGGGAGAATCTAAGAGAGCTGTAGTGTCACCTGACAGTCCCCAAACCTTGTGAAGCACGCTGGCCTAAGTGTGCCATGATCCCAGCCCACGCTAGCCTGGGTGCATCTGCTAATGAGAGACCAAATATTTGGGAAGCAAGAAGTGGGTGGGAGAATGTATCCTGTTTTTGTCAGTTTGTTTGCCTTACTCATTTCTAAGTGCAATAAGGGAGTGTCTCACAGGATTGCACCTGTGCCATCCTGATGGATGCTTCCCTGTGGCCCTCCTGGGGCAAGGGTGGACAGACTCAGACCCCCAGCATGGTTAGCTCTGACCTTCATGAGGTCCCTTTGGAACCAGATGTCTTGTTACAGACACCTTCCTCTGTGTGAGTCTCCTCACCTTGAGGGGTCTTTAGTAATGCATCTGGGTAGCATCTCAACTGCTGGTAGCATTTATCTGACTTGGAAAGTTGGAGAAGAGGCATTCCTACTGGAGAAAAATGTAAATGTTTTCCTGTAAGCTCTGTATTAGCTATTAATTATATTTGTACTTAAAGATGTCCCTTCTTCATTCATCAACTAGGGGAAGTCCAGATGTGGGTTATCTCGAAACAGACAAACTAACATTCTAGGAAGACAGTTGTTTACGTGGTCTGAGGGTCAGCAGCTGTTAGTCTCCTTCTTTTGGTTCTTGAGACCGACACATATCACTTTAGCCCTAACGAGGGCTCCTCCCACCTCCACCTGTTGCCCCAGTTGAAAAGCATCCATTATGAGCTAAGGTCAGCCTGGATCTGGAACTCCAGCCCATATAAACAAAGGAGGATGTCCCTGGTCTGTTCCATCCCCATGGATGGTGTTGCTGCTGGGCAACAGTGTTGGCTTCTTTTAAGTACCCCCTTTCCTCGTCAACGCCCCCCCGTCCCCGGCCCCAAACTGACTAGCACTCAGAGGGACTTATGATAAAGGCTCAGCTCCAGGGGTGGTACCTGAGTGTGTGCCATGCCACTTCAGACCAGCTGCTTCCATTAGAATTCCAGGGTCACAGCCCCAACAGAAGCAGCAGTGCCTCTGTAGGAGGGGTGCTGGGCTCTGGCCTTCTCATGCAGAGAGGTCTGGGACAGGGTCAGTATCGTGGGCATGTGTATAGCTTCCCAAGTTCTCCTTTTACAGTCCCTGCTGGGACTCCCTGACTTACTTTGGTTGGTTCCTAGTGCTACTTCTTTTACAAACTACACTTTGTAGAATTGATTAGATTACCTTGTTTATTTAATGTGAGTTTGTGCCTTTTTGTCTCAATCTTCCAATACAGGTATATTGAGAAAAAAGCAGTCTAATAAAATCCTAGACAGAGCTTTCTGGAGTCCAGTTTGGTGATGTCCATTTTCCAACTGTATATATCCTCAAACTTGCACTGATAACCCCCATTTTACCAGGGCAAGATTAGGAAGAGGTACCAAGATGTGTCTGAAAATTTCCCTTGTCAGTTTACTTATGCAAACATTGCACATCTGAACTGTAATTTGACCATTTCCTACTGACAGGATTTCCTTTTGCTTTTGTCTGCCTCCTCTTCACATCTTCCTCTTTATCCACCCTACCAAACAAGCAAAACATTTATTTAAAGTAGTTCTAGGCCGGGCGCGGTGGGTCACACCTATAATCACAGCACTTTAGAAGGCCGAGGCGGGCGGATCACCTGCGGTCAGGAGTTCCAGACCAGCCTGACCAACATGGTGAAATCCCATCTCGGCTTTTTTTTGAGACGAAATCTCGCTGTCCCGCAAGCTGGCGTACAGTGGCGCAATCTCGGCTCACTGCAACTTCCGCCTCCCGGGTTCAGGCGATTCTCCTGCCTCGGCCTCTTTAGTAGCTGGAATTAACAGGCGCGCGCCTTCAAGCCCAGCTAACTTTTGTATTTTTAGCAGAGACGGGGTTTCACCATGTTGGCCAGGTTGGTCTCGAACTCTTGACCTCAAGTGATCCGCCCGCCTCGGCCTCCCAAAGTGCTGGGATGACAGGCGGGAGCCACAGTGCCCGGCCTGCGTTTCATTTATTGACGGCTAATTTTCCAGGAGTCCAGGAATCCCCAAACGTCCTCTATGCCATAGGTAATCCAATCAGTTTGGGGCAGAAAGCCGCCTGGAAGTGGGCGTGGAGAACGGAGGCGTGAGCGCCACGGGAACGGGGAGATTACCTGCAGCCGGGGGGCGGGGAGGCCGGATCCCAGGCGGGACAGTGGCTAGGCTGCGTGTCCCCACCCGCGACCCTCGTTTACCCCCTGGGTCTCTGGACGGCGGGGAGCCGGGGCGAAGACAACACAGGACGGGGTTCTCGGATGCCTCGCGAGTGGGGCAAAGGCGGCGGCGGCGAAGCGACAACTTCCGCCGGAAAACGGTCCCTGGCGCGGGGCACGCTGGGAGCCGCGGACGGCGGGCGCGGGCTGGGCCGGGTCTGGCGGCGGCCGCGCACCCCGCCTCGTCTGGGGTACTGTGGCGTCGTGCGCTGATGACAGGCCCGACACGCCCCCCCTGACGTCCGCGATCCCGTCTTGGCTCAGCCTCTCGCAGCCTTGCGCTCGTGGGAGAGTCCCGCCTCCTCCTGCGAACCGCACCACCCAGAGCCCGGCGTGCGCCCCGGGCCCGTCTCTGACGGAAGCCGGGGCGGAAGGTCGGAGTCCGGAAGAAAAACAGCCCGCGACAGCCGGCAGGGCTATTCTAGCCGGGACCCGCTGGCCGGGAGACGCGAACCTGCCGGACCAGCGCGCGGGGACGACGGCGGCCATGAGCTCGCGGAAGCTGAGCGGGCCGAAGGGCAGGAGGCTCAGGTGAGGAGACGCTGGCAGCAGAGGAGGCCTGCTCGGGGCATCGCTGCCGCCGACCCCCTCGGGCTGCGGGCTGGGG
This sequence comes from Macaca thibetana thibetana, assembly GCF_024542745.1. Lineage (NCBI taxonomy): Eukaryota > Metazoa > Chordata > Mammalia > Primates > Cercopithecidae > Macaca > Macaca thibetana. The sequence continues at coordinate 19,792,985 of NC_065593.1, forward strand.
GTGGACGCAGACCGGGAGACAAGGCACCAGACCTCCATGACTGCCTTTGGTTCAGGGGCGCTACCACGTTCTCCCACGCCTGTGTCAGGTGGGCTGCGTTGGGCCCGAGCCTCGCGCCCCCTCTAAGCCGAGGCTGCCAAGCTCGTTCCCACTGGGGCGCAAGCAGGTGTCCCGGTTGCTTTGTGGAGAGGACAGCCGTGTTGGGTTGTTTGAGGTTAAAGACATAACGAGGCCGTCACCTTTCAACTCTAGGTTACAAATCTTGTTCCTGCTTCTCATCAGCACATACATCAGGAGGTCTGCCTGATCCCATGGTGACCCCCGGGAACCCGAAATCAGATTGAGATAAGATCCTTTAGTGAAGTGACTTAGCCTGGTCTCTTTCCTGCTCTTTCACGGGGAACAAGGCTAATCGCCCACTTAGTGTAAGTCACGATGCCTGGATTTGCTGCTAATCGTCGGATTTGAGAGTGGGAACAAGAAATCCGGACTTTTGCTCTCCATCCTCTTAGAGTGAGTCTGAGAAAATAAGGCTCTGAGCAAAAGATCTTTTGTTCCTTAAGCCTCTGTCGGACAGCAGGGGGAGATCGTAAACAAATGAAGCACACAATCTCAGGCTGAGCGCCTGGGAAGGTGGTTTCTGTACAGTGTTGTTTATGCTAACAGGGAGGGACAGGAAGTTGCTTTAAACTGGCCAAGAATTTCTTGAAGTGCCTTTGAGAACGTCGACCTCTAAGAACAGGGTCTGTTGGAGAAGAGATGTTTTGGCATCATCTGCTCTTTTCTCCCGTCCCCCTGTACCCTCTGCCACTCCAGATCTCCAGCTGCTGTAGGTGCTCCTCATCGTGTGCCTAGGACTCAGGCCAGGCTGTTCCTGGTCTCTGCAGGGGCTGCAGCTCCTGCATGCTCTGTGCTGCGCACGGTCTGGAGCTTCTTGAAGAGCTGCTGTGACTGACTGTTTTGCAAAGACATCTGTAGGTCTCTCCTTCCTCTGAGCCTCTGACTGGATCCCGTGTCATTGAGGCCCCTGATCTAGTTTTCTTGCTTCCCTAAGACTTGTAAGCTGAGGTGGAAAATGTTATCCAACTGATGACTTTTCCCGAGAGAGTCCTTTTTAGTTTTCACGGAATCCTACACAGACGTAGAGCATAGACTCTTAAGAGAGATATCAAGAAACCTGTTACTTAAAAACTCCTTGGCCGGGCGCGGTGACTCAGGCCTGTAATCCCAGCACTTTGAGAGGCTGAGACGGGCAGATCACCTGAGATCAGGAGTTCAAGACCAGCCTGGCCGACATGGTGAAACCCTGTCTCTACTAAAAATACAAAAATTAGCCAGGTGTGGTGGCACACACCTGTAATCCCAGCTACTTGGGAGGTTGAGGCGGGAGAATCGCTTGAACCTGGGAAGCGGAGGCTGCAGTGAGCCGAGATCGTCCCACTCCACTCTAGTCTGGGCAACAGGGTGAGACTGTCTCAAAAAAAAAAAAAAGGCTCTCTGAAGTGCTTGGCAAAATTGGTTTCTTCCTGGGATCTGCTAGGGAGGAGAGAGGAAGGGAATATGGTGGTGTTATCTCTTTTATTTTTTAAATTCCTCTGCCCTTGTAGTGCTGAGGCCTATCACAAGGTGAAATCTGAACCCCCAGGATCTTCCTGGTGGTCTTAGGAACACTTGGGGTGAGAAGTAGGGATGGGAAGTTGCTGACTGAGCCCTAGATGATCACAGAGGTGTGCGGGTGGCTGGAGGAGCTGATGGAATTAATATATTCCTGGCAGTTCAGCCCCCTAACCCTTCCCTAGCCTGACCTGAAAGTCTTGGGCTCCCTTTGGCAACTCTGCTATATCAGCAGCACCAGTGCTGCCAGGTGTGGGCGGCTGTGAGCCTGCATGGAGGACCCAGTCCAGGGTGGGGATTTCCTGCTTCAGCCGAGAAAGGTGAGGACGGACAGCTGATGGTTCAGTATCCCCATTCCCTCCACTAGCGCAGAAACCCGCATTTCCATCATGAGTGTGGCGGATTGTGGTGACATGAGCAGGCCTAGACCCCATGCACTATCTTTTTTTTTTTTTTTCCTTTTGAGACAGAGTCTCACTCTGTCACCCAGGCTGGAGTGCAGTGGCACGATCTCGGCTCACTGCAACCTCCGCCTCCCAGGTTCAAGTGATTCTCCTGCCTCAGCCTCCTGAGTAGCTGGGATTACAGGTGCCTGCCACCATGCTGGGCTAATATTTGTACTTTTAGTAGAGACAGGGTTTCACCATGTTGGCCAGGCTTGTCTCGAACTCCTGACCCCAGGTGATCTGCCCGCCTCGGCCTCCCAAAGTGCTGGGATGACAAGCGTGAGCCACGTGCCCAGCCAACCCTGTGCACTCTCTTATCCTCCTTCCTCCATGACTGGCCGACCCCATGTACTCTCTTACTCTCCTTCCTCCATGACTTCCCTCTGCTTCCCTTCCACAGCATACATGTCGTGACTTGGAACGTGGCCTCAGCAGCGCCCCCTCTAGATCTCAGTGACCTGCTTCAGCTGAACAACCAGAACCTGAATCTTGACATATATGTCATTGGGTAGGTATCTGCAGGCTCCTTCGCCCTTCCCTGACCAGTCCCGGGTTTCCCTGTGGGAACCACTGTGGCCTGCCCTCCTCCGCTTTGGAGTCTGAAGGCCGGGAGCTTTCAGCCTGCTCCAGGGACAGTCCCATGTTTCTGATCCTGGGTCAGCAACGGCAAAGGGGGCTGGAGATCAGCCAGCAGGGGAGGGAGACCTCATGGCCGTCAGAACTCAGGGCTGGAAAGTCTGTGAACACGGTGTTAAATATCTGTGGCAGGGGAAGTAGCCTGGAGGCCAGGGGCCAAGCCTCTGAGCTGGCATGGTCAGTTTGCAGGAACTGAACTCTGGGATCATAAGCCTCCTTTCCGATGCTGCCTTTAATGACTCATGGAGCAGTTTCCTCATGGATGTGCTTTCCCCTCTGAGCTTCGTCAAGGTAACTTGCCAGTTCGTGGGCAATCGACAACTGTGTTTTCACGTCTGCACTGACCCCGCTTGTTTGGTCTGATGTGTTCCTCTTACTCCTACTTAGCCTTTCATGCTGTTTCCCATTTGTTTAAAGGGCTAAACCTCACTTGCACCTGGACCCCTGGGGCTCCTGCCTGCTTTCGCCTTTCTGAGGGAGCTGGAGCTGAGCTGAGTCTCCAGGGGTTGGCTTAACACCTGCATATGTTTCAGCTTGGAAAGATTCTGAGGGGAGGTGTAGCAGGGCTTGTGAACACCTCAGTACTGGCCCCCGCCCCAGCCACCAGTCTCTACTCAAATGCCCATCCTGAAGTCTCTGAGTGTAATAATACTGCTGTCATTTATCAAGCGCTTACTTGGTGTTAAACATCATAAGTAGCTCTTTATATTATATATGTTATTTTAAAATCGTAACAAGTGTGTTGAAATAGAGGTATTTTACAGAGAAAACCATGGCTCAGAAGTCACATGCACTATCTGGGATTTGGATCCAGGTCTTTCAAACTTTATCATCCAAGTTCTTAACTACTAATACTTTATTGCTATGCTGGTGAACTCTAAGACTGACAGATCTTAGACATGGCTAGCCTGCTGGTGTCATAGGGTATCCTCAGGTCGTACGGGACGTGCATGTCAGATTCTGAGAGTCCAGAAGTTAGGAGAGGGGAGTCAGGTGTGGTGGGTAAAAGTTCTTCGTCTGAGGGAGCAGTATACTCTGGGGTGTCTTTAGACCGTAGGAAAGTTCACAGGAAGGCCCTAGGTTGCTGGATCTTCACCTTGCTTCTGCCCTGCACACCTGAGGGATGAAACCCTCCCATTCACAGCACCTGGTGTAAACTGCTTAGAAATACCAGAATTCAGGCCGGGCGCGGTGGCTCAAGCCTGTAATCCCAGCACTTTGGGAGGCCGAGACGGGTGGATCACGAGGTCAGGAGATCGAGACCATCCTGGCTAATACGGTGAAACCCCGTCTCTACTAAAAAATACAAAAAACTAGCCGGGCGAGGTGGCAGGCGCCTGTAGTCCCAGCTACTCGGGAGGCTGAGGCAGGAGAATGGCGTGAACCCGGGAGGCGGAGCTTGCAGTGAGCTGAGATCCGGCCACTGCACTCCAGCCTGGGTGACAGAGCGAGACTCCGTCTCAAAAAAATAAAAAAATAAAAAAAAAATAAATACCAGAATTCCCTCTTTCCCCTTTCCCGGATGACTCCTTCTTCAGAATGAATTCAGTCAGCCTAGTTTGCCTGGGGGTACTGGGGCAAGAGCCGTGTATCCTTTGGAGGGGGAGCAGAATGGGGAGGAAAGAATCTAAGGTTTAGAGCTCCTGCGGATAGAAAATGCCAGCGAGAGTCCTTGGTTCCCTCCACATCAAGCCCAGAGGCCTCCTTCTGTAGATAGGGAGCTAGATCCTTACAGAGGACAGAACCACTTCTCTCTCACCCGCCACTCCCTTCGCAAGACTGCAGGCCTCCTTGCTTCTTGGCGGACTGGCAGAGGTTGGTAGGATGGAATTGAGCCAAGGAAATTAGCTCAGCTTGTGGCAGAGACACAGCTCTTTCTACCCATGTGGCCGGCTGAGATTGGGAGGCCAGCCTGAGGGCCTGGCACCCAAAACGGATGCCCTTCTTTCCCCAGCCAACAATCAGGGTGGATGGGTGAGCTCCGTGTAAGCCTCTTCTTAGGTGTGCATTTGCCAGCTATAGACTGAGAAGGGCTGACCCCCTTCTACTGCTCCAGGGCCCCCAGCCACCTCCTGCTAGTCCTTTCTTTGCTCCTCCTACTTCATTTCCTCCAACTAGAACTTTCCCTAGAACTCTCCTGCTTTTCCCACAGCCCCACCCTTTCTCCCAGTCTGACTCTGTCCTGCCCCAACCCCGCCCTCCCCACCCCCACTTTCCTGCTGCTCCTTCACAAAGTGAGCCAGTGTCTTTGTGGTGGAACCCAGTGGCCTAAAGCTGCTTTGTGGGTGGGGATTAAGCTGAAACTTTTCCTGAGTCTTTATCAGTCCCCTTGCTTCAGTCCTGACCCTGGGAGTCAGCCCCTCATGGTCCAGCCCGTCCTCCATCCCTGTTGCCCTGTGTGCTTGGGTGGGAGAGAGAGAAGACTGGGGAGGATGGTCGGCTTGAGGACACGTCTGTAGCAACCTCTGGCCAACCTGAAGTTCTCATGCCTCCCTTGCCCAGTGCTGGGTTTGAGGTTCCCCCTGCTTTGACTCTGCTCTGCTAGGGCTCGTGGCCTACAGGATCAAGTTTCATAATTCCTGGAAGGCCCCAGTACACGCTCCCCACCCGGGGATTTCCTCCTTGGCCTCCACACTTCATTCTCCGGAAACAGCGACTCGGGTGCTGGTGGTAGCCAGCCTGAACCTGAGAGGGAGAGCTACTGGCTGCGGCCCATTCTCACCCCACCTTTGGCAGCTGCAGATAGCAGGGATCTTGGCAGTCCTAGCCCCTTGCTGTTGTTTTACAATACAGGTAGCCCTCCTGGTCCCTTAGCCTCCCTAAATCTTAGTCCCTCATCTGCAAAACAGGGACAGTGATTCCTTCCAGGGTTGACAGGAGTAAATGAGAGAGGAGGCATTTGAGCTGCTGTTCGCTCTTCTCCCCAGCCTGTGGGCATCTTGAGCTGATGTCCGCTCTTCTCCCCAGCCTGTGGGCATCTTGAGCTGATGTCCGCTCTTCTCCCCAGCCTGTGGGCATCTTGAGCTGATGTTCGCTCTTCTCCCCAGCCTGTGGGCATCTTGAGCTGATGTCCGCTCTTCTCTCCAGCCTGTGGGCATCTTGAGCTGATGTTCGCTCTGCTCCCCAGCCTGTGAGCCTGTGTCCTTACCCACTGGCATTCCCTGGGTATTGCCTTCATGGACACCCAGCTGCACGCGGTATATAGTTACGGGGTTTGGGGAAAACATTTTCTTATTTTCTTTTCACTGAGCTATAATGTACACAGAAAAGCATGTAGAAATTCAGTGTACACTTTGATGGATTTTTACACATACCCATGTTACCATCAGCCACATCTAGATAAAGAGCAGACTGCGGATCACGAGGTCAGGAGATCGAGACCATCCTGGCTAACACGGTGAAACCCCGTCTCTAATAAAAAAAATACAAAAAACTAGCCGGGCGAGGTGGCGGGCGCCTGTAATCCCAGCTACTCGGGAGGTTGAGGCCGGAGAATGGCGTAAACCCAGGAGGCGGAGCTTGCAGTGAGCCGAGATCCGGCCACTGCACTCCAGCCTCGGGGACAGAGAGAGACTCCGTCTCAAAAAAAAAAAAAAAAAGAGCAGACTGGACGTGGTGGCTCACGCCTGTAATCCCAACACTGGGATTACAGAGGCAGGCAGATTGCTTGAACCCAGGAGTTCAAGACCACCCTGGGCAACGTGGCAAGACCCTGTCTCTACAAAACAAACAAAAATAGCCGGGCATGGTGGTGCGCATCTGTGGTCCCAGCTACTCAGGAGGCTGAGGTGGGAGGATTGCCTGAGCCGAGGATGTCAAGGCTGCAGCGAGCCGTGATTGCACCACTGCACTCCAGCCTGGTAGACAAAGCGAAATCATGTCTCTAAGAGGGAGAAATGGGGGCAGACGGTGGACAAAGAACATTCCCAGGGAGGGAGGGAGGGAAGGGGATAAAGAAGAGCATTTCCAGCACCCTGGAAACCTCTCATGTTCCTTCCTTTACTTTTAAGAATGCTTGGCCTGGCGCAGTTGCTCACGCCTATGATCCTAGCAATTTGGGAGGCTGAGATGGGCGGATCACAAGGTCAGGAGATCGAGACCATCCTGGCTAACACGGTGAAACCCCATCTCTATTAAAAATACAAAAACTTAGCCGGGTGTGGTGGTGGGCGCCTGTAGTCCCAGCTACTCGGGAGGCTGAGGCAGAAGAATGGCGTGAACCCGGGAGGCGGAGCTTGCAGTGAGAAGAGATCGTGCCACTGCACTCCAGCCTGGGTGACAGAGTGAGACTCCATCTCAAAAAAAATAAAAAATTTAAAAATTTAAAAAAAAGGGCCGGGCGCGGTGGCTCAAGCCTGTAATCCCAGCACTTTGGGAGGCCGAGACGGGCGGATCACGAGGTCAGGAGATCGAGACCATCCTGGTTAACACGGTGAAACCCCGTCTCTACTAAAAAATACAAAAAATTAGCCGGGCGTGGTGGCGGGCGCCTGTAGTCCCAGCTACTCGGGAGGCTGAGGCAGGAGAATGGCGTGAACCCGGGAGGCGGAGCTTGCAGTGAGCTGAGATCCGGCCACTGCACTCCAGCCCGGGCGACAGAGCGAGACTCTGTCTCAAAAAAAAAAAAAAAAAAAAAAAAAATTTAAAAAAAAGAATGCTTAAACCAAAAAATAATAGCTTTCAGATAATCCCCATAGCGTCTATGAGATAGATTCCTGCTTTATCAATGAGAAAATACACTGAGAAACTTCCTCAATGTCAAATACTAAGAATCAGAGCCGTGGTTTGAACCCAGATCTAACTTCAAAGCCAGTATCCTTAGCTGCTGTCCTCTTTCCTCTCTGAGGCCCGAGCAACCCAGGGTTACAGCCTAAGGGTACCCAGAGGATCTCAGGATAGCATCTCTGAGAGGGGACTAGGCATCCATGGGGCAGCGACTGAAGAGTTGGTGCTCTCCTCATGGCAGGCTGCCCTGGCAGCCTTATCTTCTCTCCCCACCACCCCCAGGCCTAGGAGCAGAATCTAAAACCTCAGCCCCCAGCATGTATCATTTGGCAGCTGAGGAGAAGAATGAAAGGCTTGAAACTCTGAGATTCAAACTGGGATATCGTAGACCCTGGGGCAGGACACTGCATGTAGCTGAGGGCTCTCTAGTGTCCCTAGCACGGGGCTTGGAAGGGATGCACTTGGCCTCTGTGGTTTAATGAGCGACCTTTACCCTCTCTCTCCTGCAGGTCTCCCATGTCCGTATGCAGGGGATTCTCTTACTGGTCTTTGCCAAGTATCAGCATTTGCCCTATATCCAGATTCTGTCGACTAAATCCACCCCCACTGGCCTGTTTGGGTACTGGGTAAGGACGAGCTGTTGTCCGAGTCATGAGCTGGGAAGGGTGTTTGGGTACTGGGTAAGGGCGAGCTGTTGTCCGAGTGTTGAGCTGGGAAGGGCTGGGAACTGTGGTGCTGGGCAAAAGAAAAAGGAAGTGAAAGGAATCTTGGTTCTCTGTCCAGCCCAGTGCATGTTTGTTCTTTTGCCTCACAGTGGGCTTGCTATCCCTGAGGCCAGGTGCGCGAGCTGGGCTCTGTGCATGGAGACGTCACCCTGGGAAGCTTAGTTGCTGTCCATGGGAGACCCTGGGGGAAGTGAGACTGTCTCCCCTCAGGTCTAGGATGTGGAAAGAGGGGTGGTCCAACCCAGAGTAGCTTCCCACTCTTCTGTTGACCTGCTCCACCAGGGGAACAAAGGTGGGGTCAACATCTGCCTGAAGCTTTATGGCTACTATGTCAGCATCATCAACTGCCACCTGCCTCCCCACATTTCCAACAATTACCAGCGGCTGGAGCACTTTGACCGGATCCTGGAGATGCAGAATTGTGAGGGGCGAGACATCCCCAACATCCTGGATCACGAGTGAGCCTGGTTCTGCAGACTGTTCCCCGCCCTCTGCCCCACGCTAACCCAAGCCAGCGTCCTCTGCCCCGTCACGGTTCCCCAGCCAGTGTCAGTCAGTGTTCTGGCTCCCACCCTCTCCCTGCCCCTTCCCTGGTGCCCATCTGCTGTCTCCCCTCGCTTTGCCTGCCTGGGGGCCCCTTCCTCCAGCCCCTCTGTCCTGCCTAGAAACCCTGAACACTTGGGAACAGGTCAAAGCCCTTGAGGTTCCTGAGGTCACCAGGAGGGCTTCTCAGCCTTTCCTTGTGACCAGTTGAGGAGAGGAAGCAAGGGCCACAGCCTGCTCTGTGTTTGCCAGAGCAGGCTCTTTGGTGGGTCTCTTTGGTTTGAATGGTGGTTTAGGAGCCATGAGAACAGTTCCAGAGGACCCACGTGTGCCCTGGTGCCTCACCTGCCCCTCGGGCTTTCTGTGCCCCCGCAGCCCTTGGGTTGAGCAGGCTGAGCCACCTGGTGATCTCCTTTCCCTGACTTTATCACAAATCCTCAGGCTGCCCTCCTTTTTTTCTGAAGCCTCATTATCTGGTTTGGAGACATGAACTTTCGGATCGAGGACTTTGGGTTGCACTTTGTTCGGGAATCCATTAAAAATCGGTGCTACAGTGGCCTGTGGGAGAAGGACCAGGTATCAAGTGAGGGGAGGGCCCCAGGGGGTGATCTGGGCCCACGGTGGGAGCCATGTGAGCTGTGCAGACTGTTGCTAGATGCCCTCGCCGCTGTTTTCCTTTGCCCAGTTCTGGTGGGGGAGGCTGTCTAGCAGGGCTTCGCGTCCAGGGGTGAGGCAGCCACGCCTGCCGGTTCCTGATCTTCACATAGAAGAGCCAGGGTAACAGCCCCTGGGTGTGCTTTAGAATAGGGAGCCAGATGCAGAGCATGAAATGAATTATTTAAAAAAGAAGAAGAATAGGGAACCAGAAGGGCTTTGCACCAGGCGCCACCACGCATCAGCCCATCGTATCCCTGTCGTCTGTCTTTCCCATCCCCAGCCTCGTTTCCCTCCCGGAGGGTGAGATGACCCTTTGGAGGACCCTGGCTCCCCCAGCTTCCCCTCTGACACATGTCTGCTAGTGACTTCCACTAGAGATGGAATTCCAAGTCGGGTCCCTGCAGTCCAAGGACTGGGAAACGGCAGACAGCTGCCTCCCCTAGGCCTTGGTAATGTTTCTGAAAGGATTCACCTGCTCTCTGGTGGGGGTGGGCTGTGAGTAGTCACTGGGGCAGTGGGGCAGTGGAGTGGCATTGCTTGACTCTTGCCCCATTTGTGACGGCATGTGCTGATCCCTTGAATGGAGTGTGGTACTGGGCCATTGGGTCGAGTCTAGAGGGAGATGGGGACTGTGACTTTGTCTGCAGCTCAGCATTGCCAAGAAACATGATCCACTGCTCCGGGAGTTCCAGGAGGGCCGCCTGCTCTTCCCACCCACCTACAAGTTTGATAGGAACTCCAACGACTATGACACCAGGTGAGGAGGAAGCGGGGCCAGAAGGTCTAAGAAGTCAGGTTACATTGGCCCTGCTGGCATGGGCACTGTCTCAGAATAGAAGTGTTAGGGGCCGGGAAGCCGTGTAGCCATCTCCTCTCCAGAGTGGCGCCTCCTGTCCACTTCATGAGGCACTGACTGGGGGAGCCGTCCCAGATCTCAGCGAGAGTGGGAGGGAACGCCAGTGCCGGCAAAGGCAGGAGAGGTGTGTGGGGGGTGGGGGTGTTACAGGTAGAACTAGAGGAGAGGGTGGAGCAGCCGCCTCCTGACCTAGGAGGGACTGCACGTCAGCTTCTGGAAACCCCAGACCTTCTGGTCCCCAAACAGGGCAGAAAGCTTGGGCCAACCAGTTACTGGTATTAAGGACCCCTGCCCCAGCCCGTGGGTGGGTCAGGTTCTGTGTGAGAAGGTGAAGTAGTGGGTAGAGAATTTCATCAGGATCAGTGAGATCATGAGTCTGGTGGTTAAAAGCACAGCTCTGTCTGACTTTAGACAAAGTGTTAGGCCTCGTTTTGTCATCTATAAAGTGTGGATGACACAGCAGACACCTCATGAGGCTGAGGATTGAAGAAGGCCGGCACCGAGTAACCATGGGAGAGAACTGCTATTGTGACTTTTAGATTCATGCCGGCTGGGCGTGGTAGCTCACGTCTGTAATCCCAGCACTTTGGGAGGCCAAGGCAGGTGGATCACTTAAGGTCAGGAGTTCCAGACCAGCCTGGCCAACATGGTGAAACCCCATCTCTACTAAAACTTCAAAAATTAGCCGGATATGGTAGCGTGCGCCTGTAATCCCAGCTACTCAAGAGGCTGAGGCAGGAGAATCGCTTGAACCCGGGAGGCGGAGGTTGCAGTGAGCCCAGATCTCACCTCTGCACTCCAGTCTGGGTGACAGGCAAGACTCTGTCTCAAAAAAATAATTATAAAATAAATAGATTCATGTCTTCCCATCATAGATTTACTAAAAACCTTTCTAAGAAGCTGAGAAGGGGCCAAGTAACCATCAAAACCTGAGAAAGAACTTCTGGCAACATGTCCTTGACCCAGTTTGGGGCAAGGACCCTCATCTCTTTGAAGAAAGGAAGAGCCCCTTACATGTCATGAGGGTCTTTGTCCCAGCGGGAGCGGCTCGTTCATTCTCCGAGCGGGAGTGTGTCTGTGAGGGAGGCGGGAGGTGCCAGCAGGGCAGCCCAGGCCTTTGGGATTTAGCCAGTGCAGGACAAGAGGTAGAACTCAAGCTTAGTTCTGGAAGTGGTACAGCAAAGCCAAAATATCCTTGCCAAGGAAAGGGGGAAAGAGCGAGCTGACTGAGCAGTGTGGAGCAAGATAGGGTAGGGTTGTGAGCAGGGCCGTCCAGACAAGAGGAGGCAGCGGACGCTGGGGACGGGACCCGCCCTGGGCAACAGAGCAGGCAGGAAAGGAGGTAAGAGGCCAGGCTGCGACAGGCTGGCCGGCCCAGACCAACAGCTGCAGGGAGACTGCCAGTCTCTGCAGCCATCCATTAGAAACGAGAGTCATGGTGGGAGCTGTAAGGACAGGCTGGGGCCTTGGGTGGGGAGAAGTTGCTTGAAGCCAGGAGTTCAAGACCCACCTGGGCAACATGGTTAGACCCTATCTCTACAAAAATTTAAAAATCAGCTGAGTGGGATATGCCTGTAGTCCCAACTACTCAGGAAAGCTAAGGCAGGAGGATCACTTGAGCCCAGGAGTTAAAGGCTGCAGTGAGCTGAGATTGACCCATTGCACTCCAGCTGGGCAACCCTGTCTCAAAAAAAAAAAAAAAAATTCCTCTTTAAACACTTGCCAGCAGGAAGAGAGGTGCTGGCAGGCCCTACGGCCAGGTGGCCCCTTCTCCCAGCCCTGTGCCAGAGAGGTCTCCAGGAGACTGAAGTTTGTTGGAAAAGCTGGATCTGGGCTGGAGTTGACAGGGTCTAAAAGGGTAGTGAGCTTTGGAGAAGTTCAAGGACTTCCCCAGGGAGCTCACCCAGTGAGTGGCAGAGCTGGGGCTCAGACTGATCTCTGAATCTATAGCCCACAGTGCTTTCGTCAAGCCCATTGTGCGTCAGGATTCATGGTCATCCTTGCCAGCAACAGCAAAAAGGATGGCACGGTGAGGAAGGCAGACTCCTGCTAAGGAGGAGGCGCACACCTATTTCCAAATAACAGCTCACCGTGATTGGCGGGCAGGCGTGCACCCAGGCTTTGCCTGTGTCAGTTCTTACCATGTCCTCTTTAGGTAGACAGTGTCACTATTGACTGTTTACACAGAAGGCAACTGAGTCTCAAAGAATATATAAGTAAGGAGCAATAGACTTCATCACTGCATGAGGATTGGAACTCATATCTGTGTCTGTCGACTCATGAGCCTTCAGTACTTCCCTTTGGCTGGAGCCCAGGAAATGCAAGAATGTCCGGGCAAGAACAGGGGACATGGTAACTGAAATACTCCTGGCTGGGGCCAGGGTCCAGAGGCAGCTGGGAGTTCCTGCAGTGAGCAGGGCCTGAGCCCACCTGAGGCAGAGACATTCCTATCTAATGAAACTGTTATTTTATCCTTGAAAACCCAGTTGAGACATCACTTTTCCTAGGACGCCTTCCCCCATCTCACTGAGAGTTCCTTTCCTGCCCTGTGCCGCTCCCAGCCTTGCGCACGCCATGCTCTCAGTGTTGCTTTTAAGCAACACTGTACCTTTTCAGCAACAGTGTACCTTTCTTACTGTACTGTGATGGCCCAGAGAGCAGAGACGATCTGATTTAGGACCATCCCTGGGAGTAGCACAGTGCCTGGCATATGTTACCAAGTCCGGGAGTTAGTAGAAGGTTTCCAGAACTGCGTGCAGAAGGTTGGAGCAAATGTTAAGGAGACGGACAGCTAACGCTAGGAGAGGCCTGTCAGACTTCCTGTCAGGAGAGTATCTTGAAGGAAGCACAGAGTTTGGCAGAAAGCAGAGGGCAGGCTTTCCAGTCAGACAGCACACTGACCAGAGGCACCTGCAGGGGCCGGTCTGATGAAGTGACCGAGCATGAGTGTGCTGGGCCAGCGACTACAGTGTTCCCAAGCCAAGATGTAATGAGAGGCTAGCTCCCTTATAGGGGAGGGCGAAAGGGCTGAGGGCAGGGTGGGAATCCTGCTAAAGTCCCGGATTACACTGGAGTTTTGTTACAGTTGCCACTATGAGCCCAAACTGTTTTATTTTTTCCAGACAGCGTTTCCCTCTTGTTGCCCAGGCTGGAGTGTAATGGCATGATCTTGGCTCGGTGCAACCTCTGCCTCCCGGGTTCAAGTGATTGTCCTGCCTCAGCCTCCTGAATAGCTGGTGATACCCCATCTCTGCTAAAAATACAAAAAATTAGCCAGGCACCCGCCACCATGCCTGGCTAATTTTTTGTATTTTTAGTGGAGGTGGGGTATCACCATCATAGAGAGACCCCTCCCCCTACAAAATTCTTTTCAAAGACCACGTGGCCAGGTGCGGTGGCTCACGCCTGTAATCCCAGCACTTTGGGAGGCCGAGAGGGGTGGATCATGAGGTCAGGAGATTGAGACCATCCTGGCTAACACGGTGAAACCCCGTATCTACTAAAAATACAAAAAATTAGCTGGGCGTGGTGGCGGGCGCCTGTAGTCCCAGCTACCCAGGAAGCTGAGGCAGGAGAATGGCGTGAACCTTGCAGTGAGCTGAGCTTGCAGTGAGGAGGCGGAGCTTGCAGTGAGCTGAGATTGCGCCACTGCACTCCAGCCTGGGCAACACAGCGAGACTCCGTCCCAAAAAAAAAAAAAAAAAGAATGAACAATACAGGTGCCCAGTGATCAGCCTGGCCATGGCAAGGAAAAGGAAAAAAGGAGGGTGGGGGCGAGCTGAGAGTCGTGAGGAGGAAGGAAAGACAGGCTCTGGTCAGGACTTGGGGAGGATCCTTACATGACAGCAAACGTGGGCTCCCAACCATCACAGGGAAGTAAGGGAGGGAGAATGCTTTGAAAGAATGTCCGCCGGGCGCGGCGGCTCAAGCCTGTAATCCCAGCAGTTTGGGAGGCCGAGGCGGGCGGATCACAAGGTCAGGAGATCGAGACCATCCTGGCTAACACGGTGAAACCCCATCTCTACTAAAAAATACAAAAAAAAAACTACCCGGGCGAGGTGGCGGGCGCCTGTAGTCCCAGCTACTCGGGAGGCTGAGGCAGGAGAATGGCGTAAACCCGGGAGGCGGAGCTTGCAATGAGCTGAAATCTCACCACTGCACTCCAGCCTGGGTGACAGAGCGAGACTCCGTCTCAAAAAAAAAAAAAAAAAAGAAGGTGCATTCGTGTGGTTCATTACCCAGTTTTTTTGTTTGAGACGGAGTCTCGCTCCGTCGCCCAGGCTGGAGTGCAGTGGTGAGATTTCAGCTCACTGCAAGCTCCGCTTCCTGGGTTCACGCCTTTCTCCTGCGTCAGCCTCCTGAGTATCTGGGACTATAGGCGCCCGCTACCACGCCCAGCTAATTTTTGTATTTTTAGTAGAGATGGGGTTTCACCGTGCTAGCCAGGATGGTTTCGATCTCTGGACGTGATCCGCCCGCCTCGGCCTCCCAAAGTGCTGGGATTACAGGAGTCAGCCACCATGCCCGGCCCTTTGTTTGTTTTCAAGAGGGAGTCTTGCCCTGTTTCCCAGGCTGAAATTCAACAGTGCGATCTTGGCTCACTGAAACCTCCGCTTCCCAGGTTCAAGGAATTCTCATGTCTCAGCCTCCTGAGTAGCTGGAGTTACGCCGCCACGCCCAGCTAATTTTTTTTTGTATTTTCAGTAGAGATGGGGGTTTCGCCATGTTGTCCAGGCTGGTCTCGAACTCGTGATCTTGTGATCCACCCGCCTCAGCCTCCCAAAGTGCTGGGACTACAGGCGTGAGCCACTGTGCCCGGCCAATTTTTGTTTTGTTTTGTTTTGTTTTTTTGAGACAGAGCCTTGCTCTGTTGCCCAGGCTAGAATGCAACAGTGCAATCTCGGCTCACTGAAACCGCTTCCCAGGTTCAAGCGATTCTCCTGCCTCAGCCTCCCGTGTAGCTGGGATTACAGGCGCCCGCCACCACACCCAGCTAGTGTGTGTGTGTGTGTGTGTTTAGTAGAGATGGGGTTTCACCATGTTGTCCAGGCTGGTCTCGAACTCGTGATCTTGTGATCCACCCGCCTCAGCCTCCCAAAGTGCTGGGACTACAGGCGTGAGCCACTGTGCCCGGCCAATTTTTGTTTTGTTTTGTTTTGTTTTTTTGAGACAGAGCCTTGCTCTGTTGCCCAGGGTAGAATGCAACAGTGCAATCTCGGCTCACTGAAACCGCTTCCCAGGTTCAAGCGATTCTCCTGCCTCAGCCTCCCGTGTAGCTGGGATTACAGGCGCCCGCCACCACACCCAGCTAGTGTGTGTGTGTGTGTGTGTGTGTTTAGTAGAGATGGGGTTTCACCATGTTGGCCAGGCTGGTCTTGAACTCCTGACCTTGTGATCCGCCTGTCTCAGCCTCCCAAAGTGCTAGGATTACAGGCATGAGCCACCACACCCAGCCCCATTACCAAGTTGGAAGCATTGCTAGGCACCTGGTGTCCAAGGCAGATTGAGGGACGCAGTGTCTGTAGTCTCTGGGATGGGAATACCACATTCCAGTGCCCTCTGAACACTCCTTACAAGAGTGAAAGGTTGGAAACAACCCAAGGATCCAACAAGCAGACCAGGGTTAGTCAGAGTTCCCGCTTCTCGACCACTCCCTTGACGCCCTTTAATTTCGTTGTTGCTCTTTGAAGTAAGTACTGTTATCACCCCATCTTAACAGTTGAAGAAACTGAGGCTTAAAGAAATGAAGTCACTTGCCCAGGGGCATACAGCTCTTAATTAACAGGACAGAATCTTCCCCCAACTGGTCCCTGATTCTAAAGGCTGAGCTCACCACGACGCCAGTCTCCTCAGTTGCTAGAGTACTTAACTCTTACTGTTGAAGGGACAGCAGTACATTGGGAACATTTATATAAAATAGCAGTTGAATAGGCCGGGCACGGTGGCCTACGCCTGTCATCCCCACACTTTGGGAGGCCATGGTGGATGGATCACCTGAAGACCAGAGTCGGAGACCAGCCTGACCAGCATGGTGAAATGCCATAGTTGCGCATGGCCGGGCGCGGTGGCGCATGCCTGTCATCCCAGCACTTTGGGAGGCCAAGGTGGGCGGATCATGAGGTCAGGAATTCAATACCAGCCTGGCCAGCATGGTGAAACCCAGTTTACTAAAAATACAAAAATTAGCCGGGCGTGGTGGTGCATGCCTGTAATCCCAGATACTTGGGAGGCTGAGACAGGAGAATCACTTGAATCCGGGAGGCAGAGGTTGCAGTGAGCCGAGATTGCGCCACTGTACTCCAGTCTGGGTGACAGAGCGAGACTCCGTCTCAAAAAAAAAAAAAAAAATTGTAGTTGAATAAAAGAGGAGACAACAATAGTGTTTCCAACTGATTGCGAGTATATGGAGCTGTAAACATTAGATGGGCATTTTTGAGGGACGAGCTTGAGCTTGGGTTTTTAGTAAGTGTACCTGGTTATTGAGTACCTGTGTGCCAGGATCTGTGTGAATGCTGAGGATACACAGGACACTCCAACAGCCAAGTCCTTGCCTTCAGGGCTCACACACTAAGTGACGTGCTGAGTGGGAAACAGAAAATTGCAATATAGTGTAATCGTATAATACTGGTATAAAATGCTTCAAAAGCAAGAAGATGAGGTCCGGGATGGCTTTGGCAGAGGCCTCTCCCTGGTGAAGAACGGTGTTCCAGGCAGCAAGTACCACAAAAGCAAAGGTCCAGAGGCTTGAGAGAGTCAGCAAGGTGGAGTGGGTGTGGGGAAGTGGTGTGAGATGAAGGACGGGGGTGGTCAGACTCCTGAGCCCCTTGAAAGCCCCACTTGGGGACTTAAACTTTATTCTGGAGGCAGTGAAGACACCTTAAAAGTTCTAAAATAGCCAGGTGCCCTGGCACACGCCTGTGGTCCCAGCTGGTCAGGAGGCGGAGCTGGGAGGGTTGCTTGAAGCCCAGGCGTGTGAAGCTACAGTGAGTTAGGATTGTGCCCCCGCACTCAGCCTGGGCAACACAGTGAGGCCCTGTGGATAGATCAGTAGATGAGGTGACATGTGAGACCCTGTCTACAGATTGATTGATTGACCCAATCAGGCTGTTTTACTCTGGGCTCATTCAAGAAAGGGGATTGTCCACCAAGGGGGAGGAACCCAGAAACAGCAGCTGTCCTGCTCCCCCTACCACACACGCAGCCCACCTCCAGAACTCAGGGCTACCGGGCCAAGCTGAAACTGCCCCAGTAGTCGCTTGGGAAGGCTGGATTACGGGTCAGAGACTTTCCTTTGGTCAACTTCAGTTACCTAGAGGAGGAATGCATTTTGTCTCCAGAGCTGTGTGACCTCTTCCAAACCCCGGTGGGAGGTCTCTCAGTCAACTTTTCTTTTATTTGGAGACAGAGTCTCGCTCTGTTGCTCAGGCTGGAGTGCAGTGCTGCGATCTCGGCTCACTGCAACCTCCACCTCCCAGGTTCAAGCGATTCTCCTGCCTCAGCCTCCCGAGTAGCTGGGATTACAGGCACCCGCCACCATGCCTGGCTAATGTTTGTACTTTTAGTAGAGACGGGGTTTCACCATGTTGGCCAGGATGGTCTCGATCTCCTGACCTCATGATCCGCCTGCCTCAGCCTCCCAAAGTGCTGGGATTACAGGCGTGAGCCACCACACCCGGCCTCAGTCGACTCTTAAGAGGAAATCATAAAGGCCAGTGTGCATGGGGAGCTCATTTTGCACCAACCAGTGTGCTAAACATTTTATGTACTTGATCTCATTTAGTCATCTCAGCAACCCTTTGCAGCAACTACTGTTACTCCCTCCATTGGCAGACGAGGAAGCTGAGGCCTGAAGAGGTTAGTTTGGTGGTCAAGAGCACGTGCTCGGCCGGGCGCGGTGGCTCAAGCCTGTAATCCCAGCACTTTGGGAGGCCGAGACGGGCAGATCACGAGGTCAGGAGATCGAGACCATCCTGGCTAACACAGTGAAACCCCGTCTCTACTAAAAAATACAAAAAACTAGCCGGGCGAGGTGGTGGGCACCTGTAGTCCCAGCTACTCGGGAGGCTGAGGCAGGAGAATGGCGGGAACCCGGGAGGCGGAGCTTGCAGTGAGCTGAGATCCGGCCACTGCACTCCAGCCTGGGCGACAGAGCGAGACTCTGTCTCAAAAAAAAAAAAAAAAAAAAAAAAAAAGAGCACGTGCTCTGTAGTCGTGCTGGCTGGCCCTATATCCTGACTCCACCAGTTAATAGCTTGTGACTTTGGGAAAGGTGCTTCCCTTCTGAGCTCAGTCTGTGTCTCTACTTGTAAAGAGAGCATGATATACCCAGGCACAGTGGCCCATGCCTTCTAATCCCAACGTTTTGGAAGGCTGAGATGGGAAGATCATTTGAGGCCAGCAGTTCAAAACTAGCCTGGGAAACACACTGTGTTTACAAAAAACTGTTTAAAAATTCGCTAGGCATGGTGCCACGCACCTAGAGTCCCAGCCACTCAGGAGGGTGAGGTGTATTGCTTGAGCCCAGTAGTTTGAGGCTACAGTAAGCTGGGATGGCACCACTGCACTCCAGCCTGGATGACACAGCAAGACCTTGTCTCTTTAAAAAAAAAAAAAAAAAAAAAAAAGGTATGGTAACAGTCCAGATCACAGGCATCATCTGGTAAGCATTTCCTACGTGCTTCCCTTCCCTTTCCTGAGGTATCCTTCTAGTATGCAGGGCAGTCAGATTCAAGCTCAGGTCTGTCCAGTCTCAGAACCCCAGACGTCAGCTGCTTTGATCCACTGCTGCATTTGCTCAAAAAAGAGCAAATGAAATGAAATGTTTCTGAGTCACAATCTGACCCTAAAAACATAAGCTGAACATACAGAGGGTCCTGGCTAAGTCTCACAAGGGCCAGCATACCTTGGATTCTGTTGGGCACCTTCCTGCCTGCTGCCATGCTCCCTCCGGCTCTGGCCTGGGGTCTGTGGCTGCCAGTGGGTGCTGGAGTTTGGGGCTCCAGCAAGCTCTCGTGGGCTCCTTTCTGCTCTTATGCCAACCTTTCTTCTCTCCCCATCCCTCCTCTTTCTGCCTCCTGCCCCCGCAGTGAGAAAAAACGCAAGCCTGCGTGGACCGATCGCATCCTGTGGAGGCTGAAACGGCAGCCCCAGGCTGGCCCCGACACTCCCAGACTGCCGGCCCCAGACTTCTCCCTGTCTCTGAGGAGCTACAGCAGCCACATGGTGTACAGCATCAGTGACCATAAGCCTGTCACCGGCACTTTCGACTTGGAGGTGAACTTCCAGGCTGCCTGATACTTGCCAGAGGAGTAGCTATGCTGGCCACATCCCCAGGCCCTCCATCCCTGGATTCGAATGTCAGCCAGTCCCCCAGGGGAGACCTGTGGAGGCCATGATTGCCTTTCCTGCCAGGTCAGATATCCCAGCTCCTCTTAGGAGCCGTTGGTGGCTCTGTCAAAAACGTGTTCAAACCCTTTGTGAAAAGGTTTCCATTTCCTTTGGGTATTCTCCCTTGGGGCTAATGAGTTCCATTAGGCTTATTACCCAATGTGAGAAGTAGGACTTCTTTTATTTGTCCTAAACCTATCTGGATCAAGTTGCAATGGGAGCTCCCTCCACCCCTGCGTCCTTGTATCTTGCTGTCTAAACGACCAAGGTGTTGGCCTCCTTCAGGCTGCTGCCTGTCAGCCTTCACATGTTCATACAGGTTTACCGGCGTGCGTGTGCGTGTGTGTGCGTGTGCGTGCGTGCGTGTCTCTCGTTCTGCCGTCCAGGTTGGAATACAGTGGTGGCATCACAGCTCACTGCAGCCTCCACCTCCTGGGCTCAAGTGATCGATCCTTCCACCTCAGCCTCCCTGGTAACGGGACTGCAGGTGCCACCACGCCTGGCTACGTTTTGTACTGTTTGTAGACGCAGGGTTTCACCATGTTGCCCAGGCTGGTCTCGAGCTCCTGGGCTCAAGTGATCCTCCCAAACTGTTGGGATTATGGGCGTGAGCCACCATGCCCGGCCCACACTGGTTTCTCTGTTGTGTTCTTGCACATTCACAGCTGTTCTCACCAGAGCAGCCCCCATGTGGGGCTTTGGGTCAGATACCCAGGAGGCCTGACAGCAGCTGCCTGGCCACCTCAAGCCTCTCAGCCGAGCCTCTGCTCTCCGCCATTCCTACCCCCGCCATTCCCTGACAGGGCCGGCCACCCTCCTGACTGGCGTATGGCCCTCTTTCCTGCTGGCCAGCCAAAGCCCGCTGGAGCAGCCCAGCGGAGTCCTGTGCCCACCCCTCTGGGTGCCCCACCTTCCCCGCTATGTTGGAAGGGCACAGTGAGGAACACTTGGCCTCAGAGGAGGGAATGACTCAGCCCCTCCCACCCCCGTGTCTAGCTGAAGCCATTGGTGTCTGCTCCGCTGATTGTCCTGATGCCCGAGGACCTGTGGACCGTGGAGAATGACATGATGGTCAGCTACTCGTCAACCTTGGACTTCCCCAGCAGCCCGTGGGACTGGATTGGACTGTACAAGGTGATGTGGTGGCAAGGCAGGGAGTCCATCAGCAACAGCCCCAGTTCGTCCTTCCCGAGGGCTCCTGGGAGCTGGGCAGATGCTGACAAACACCCTCGTCCACCCCAGCGGTTCTTCTGTAGCTAAGGGCTGGCAGGGAAGGGCAGCGGGGAGGCGTACAGTACAGTAGCCAGGCCCAGCGGTGAGACTCTTCTCCTTAGGACTTGCCTAGCATCCCACGTCCTCCCTGACCACTGATGGCCTGACTCCCCCTCACAGGTGGGGCTGCGGGACATTAATGACTACGTGTCCTACGCCTGGGTTGGGGACAGCCAGGTCTCCTGCAGCGACAACCTGAACCAGGTACGTCACCAGCAGGCGGGCCTGCCTCAGCACTCCTGCCTCGTGGAAGGAACAGGGTGCTGGATAACTTGTCACTCCGAGCTGGGCTCCGCCTCAGCACTCCTGTCTCATGGGAGGAACAGGGTGCTGGATAACTTGTCCCTCCGAGCTGGGTGGAGCCCAGAGCCCTGGAACTGACCCCAGTCCTGTCCATCCCCCTCCCCCTCCAGGTTTACATCGACATCAGCAATATCCCTGCAACTGAAGATGAGTTTCTCCTCTGTTACTACAGCAACAGTCTGCGTTCTGTGGTGGGGATAAGCAGACCCTTCCAGGTAAGTGATGCTGGTGAGGGAAGCGGGAGCGGGAGGGCTTGAGCCCATCGTCGGTTCCCTGAGGCCCAGGCCTGGGGCCAGCCTGTAAGTGAGGAGCCGCTGCAGTGGAGGAATGGGGTGATGGAAAGCAGAGGAAGGCCCACTCTCCACTTCCACCACCTGCTTTACCCCTGCAGATCCCGCCTGGCTCCTTGAGGGAGGACCCACTGGGTGAAGCACAGCCACAGATCTGAGCCAGGATGGGAGTGAATCCCAGGAGGAGGCCAGAGCTGGCAGCCAGCTCTGCCTTTCGACTGCCAGGAGTGCTGGGGGCCCAGCCTGACCCCCTGAAGAGACAGCCAAGTGTCCTCCGCATACGCCTCCCAGAGTGAGCTCTAGCCAGACTCCTTTGCTCTCTCCACTACTCATCTCTGGAATTAGCCACTTAAATACAGGTTTTTGTTGCTGAGATGTGAGTGAAACCAGCTAGTGCATCAACAGCGAAGACCTGGGGACAGTTCTGCGTCTTATTTCTGGATTCCTACCCCCTCTTCTAGTCTAGCCCAAGTAGTCCCGCCAGGCACATGCCCCATTTGGCACAGGCCTGCATTCTTGTCGTGCCATCCTGGGCCTCAGGCTGTCTGGGCGGGGAGATGCTCACATTCGTACAGGCTACATAGACTGGTGCAAGCAGTGCTGGTTTCCAGGAGTCTTGTCATCTCATAGCTTGTCCCGGGAGGAGTGAACAGAGGGTCTGGATTCCTGCTCTCAGCAAAAGCAGTCTGACCCCTCTGGCCAGGCTCTTACGTCATGGTTGTGAGGAGGCTGATGAGGGTCCTTCGGCCAGCACAACCTTCCTCCCTACCCACGGCGTGGAGTCTGACCCAGGAAGTTCCAGAGCCTGAACAGAGAGAACTGGGAAGGATCTAGGTTCGCTTCTGCTGGTAGCTTGAGTCCCATGCCTCCGCCCTGCCGGCTGAGGAAGGGGTGACAGGTGGTCAAGGAGCTGTGGCCACAGAGTTTTCCAGGGTGGTCCTTGTCAGGTTAGGTGCATATGCACCACCCTTGTCAAGAGTCATTGACGACAGCCCCCCTCTGGACCCCCCAGGACCTCAAAGTGGGGGCAGGCAGAAGGGAGAACCAGCTCAAGACATTTTGGAGGATCTGGCCCTGGGGGTCTTCAGAGAGCACTCTCTAGGGGCTTTGTGGACATGGTCTGTCCCCACATCCACCACTTGCCTCCTGCCGTGGTCACTCGGCAGCCCTTTTCCCAGAAGAACACACCTCTGGGAGCCCGCTCGGTGCTTGTCCTGCCATCCTGTGTCCTGAGACTCAGGCCACTCCAGCTGCTCTGTGTTGCAAACTCTCCCCCTCAAGCCTGTGTATGAAGAGCTGTCCCCTGGCTTCCAGCAGGCCGTGGCCGGCTGTTTTGTGACTGTTACATTGTGCAGGGGTAATTAGAAGCGTGGCTTTTACACTTGTGTGTGACTGATGACTGGGGGGTGGGGGGTACAGTGGTGGGCCTGGGACTCGCTGTAGACTCCAGGAACAGGGGCCCTGGAGATCCCAACTAGACTTCTGTGTCTGAGATTTGCAGAAGTGGCCAGGATTGGGGCTAGGATGAGGTTCCAGAATGGTGAGCCTCTGGGGCGCTAACCAGGTGGAGCATGCCGTCTATGCCAGTGGCGGCTTCATGGACTCTGCTAAGTCGAATGAGCTCTCGTTCATCCTTCCTGACCCGCTGCCCCGCATACCCTGGGTGTGGAGCCTTCTTCCTGCGTTAACCGGTCCAGAATGCCACCATCTTCTCTTTCTGCCCCACTTCTCACACCCTTCTTGCTGAATTTTCCCCCACGGTAACCTGTGCCTGCCCCCAGCACATACACCTAGGGACCTCCAAAGCCCTCACCTGCCCGCCTGTTCCTTCTCACACACACAGCCATCGGGAGGGTTGCCGTCTGGCACCCTTCGTTGGGCAGACAGGAAAGCCAAGGCTCAGAGAAGTGGTGCAGTCTCTTCAAAGTTCCAGGCACCTGTGGTTTCCTGCAGGACCAGGAACAGGAAAGGGATCTGAACCCACCCGCAGAGCGGTCTCAGTAGTCTGAAAATACAGATGATGTCCCTATTCTCAAGATTATTGTGGGAGAACCATTGCAAAAAGTATATCGCGCTAGACCCGCCTCCCCATTCAGATTAATGCAGCCCTGGGGCTTGACCCAGGGGTCCCCCCACATGCTCACCTCCCCCGTGGTGAACTGAGGCCCCCACACACCCTGCCTCCTGTGAGGGAGGGGTGAGCCCAGCAGTGATTGAGAGGCGGAAAGGGGAAGCGGGGGTGCTCTCCGTCTTCTGGGCCCCAGTCAGGATATGGCCGCTCTGGGTCCACCCCGACCCACTGGGTGGAAACAGGAAATAAGTGAGACCTGGTGTGCACTGGGTCTACGCCTGGCTCCACGGCTGATAAGGGCCATTGTGTGGCCGCTGGGGATGAGCCTGCCCTGGATAGATGTGCTTCCTGGAGGAAGGAAGGAGGGCTTGCTAGCCTTTCCGGGGCGGGGGAAGCTGTGGGGAGACAGAAGGGTGCCGAGGGGAAGGCCCCTGCCTATGGGGCTGTCGGTGCCAGCACACGCCCACGGGACTCGGCCCTTCCTATGCCAGCCTCTCCCTCTGGAAAGGTCTGTTCCCCTATCCACTTCCCTGTTCTGACTTCCTCTAAGGAATGGCTGGAGACCGGAGGGCTCAGTCTCAGGCCAGGAAAGTGTCAGCTGTGATTTAGCAGCAGTAAAAATAGAAAAGCAGGAACGTCAGGGGTGGGGGGTCACCTGGGGGTACTGTCGAAATGCAAGGATGAACAGAGCTAGAGGTTGCCACACCCAGGGAACCCAGGAACTCACCTCACAAGCTCTGAGGCTCGGAGGAGGGTAAGACAAGAGTCTTCTCCCAGTGGGACAACGCCCTCTGCCCAGCACGACCAGCCCCCAGCAGCCCTGGCCACTCAAACTCATGGTGGGGGCTCACCTGCTGTGGGGGACGGCCCCTTGAGGGGATGTGCTGGAAAGGCAGTGCGCACTGAGGGGTCCTCTTGGCCTAGGGGAGGGCATGCCTTCTGGTTTGGGGAGTGGGCCCTGTGCTTTAGCTGGTACCAGAGATGGCAGGAGGAGGGGCCCAGCCATAGAGCTGCTGGGGGTGGCGGGGGAAGGGGAAAGGCGTCCTACCCTTTGACCTGGAGCCCAGGGTCCCCCGTGGGGTGGCTGCATGGGCTCCTCTGGTTACCTGGGACAACAGGCATTTCCTCCATCACCAGCCCCTCCTCTTCCTGCTCCAACCATCCGGGCCAAGAGGCCTCCCAATCAGACCTGGACGGCTCCAGCTGTGTCCTGAGGCGCTGGACCAGCCACATCCCCTGGGGCTGGAGTTGAAGCAGAACCAAGTGGCCATCCCGGCGTTAGGCCATAGGTTCCTGGCTCCTGGAGCGGTCAGAGCCAGCCAGTGGGCAGCAGCTTTTGCTCACAGGCCCCAGTGCCCAGGGCGCTGGCTCTCCGCAGGGCGGAATGGCGCTGCAAGTGGAGCTGGTACCCACCGGGGAGATCATCCGCGTGGTTCATCCCCACAGGCCCTGCAAGCTTGTAAGCTGGGATGCTTGGGGCTGGGAGGAGGGTGGAGTATCTCCCCAGGGCCGGGCAGCCCCTCTCAAGCAGAGCCCTAGGGCAAGAGGTGAGCAGAGGGGGAGGGGTTCCAATTCTTGGATGGGGCCAGCACAGACTGAACAAGACGGGGTGAGTGGAAGAGTAAGGATGTAAGCGCCACCAGCAGCAGGATTTTTGGAAGTGGAGGTCTGGGCTTGACTCCTCCAGCTTCCTGAACCTCAGTGGGCAGAACTGTGAATACTGGGCACAAAAGGCAAGTGCCGGCTGCTGTGAGGTCGAAGGATGAGGGCATGGAAGCTCCTCTCCAGTCCGCCGGGCTGGGACCTCCCAAGACTCAGAACAGGAGGACGGTGTGGGAGGTGGGTGAAGGGACATGGTGGGTGGAAACCGGGGAGCGCGGCCCTGACCCGGCCCGCAGGGAAGGGGCTGGAGATGCAAAGGGCCCGGAGGAGGGATAAAGTCAGGCGCCCCCGCGCCCCCAGCACCGCGGCGGGGAGCCGGGTCTTCGGCCGGAGGGGCGCGCGCGTGTTCGCTGTGGCCGGACGCGGCTGCCCCGGGAACCGGCCGAGGCGGGGGCCGCCCGCATCCAGGCTTCGCGGACGCGGCCGGGCTGGGGTGGGGCGGGGCCGGAGGGTGCGCGCCCTGCCCGGGATGACGACAGGCTGCGGCCCGGCCCCCGGCGGGCCCTGGGCGGGGAGAGTGCGCCCGGGCCGCGGATCCTCGAGCCCGCCACGCCGCCCAGCCCGGCCCCCGCCCGCGCCGGAAGAGCCAAGCCGGTGGGTACTCGGGGCGCGGGGACGGCGGCCGCTGGGGGCGGGTATGGGGAGCGGGCGGCCGGGCCGGGAGCCGCAGTGCGCGAAGCGGGGGTCACGGCCGGGGATCTCTGGGGCCGAAGAGCGGCCGGGGGGACCCGTGCGGGGGTCCCAGGACCCGGAGGCGCCGGCGCAGCCTGGTGGAGACTTAGATTTACCTGCGGGGAGCGGGAGGCGGGGAAGAGCGGCCTGGGCTGCAGGACCCAGGACCCCGCGCGCCCTTCGGGCCCCGCCCGCAGCCCTGCTCTGCCTCTGGGTTCCGGAGAAGCCGCCTGAACCCGCCCCTTCCCGTTCTCCGCCCCTGGGGCCCAGCGCGCCCCGAGTGTGGCCGGAGAATGAGGCTGGCCACGCGGCCCTCGGTCCTCACGCTCCGGCCTCCCGCGCACACTCCTGCCTCTGAGATTCATTCATTCGTCCAGGGGGCCGGGAAGGGGTGAGCCCCACCGTGTGCCTCGCTGGGTGTAGGGAGTGGGAGCCGTCTCCTGGGAGGGACTGACAGGGAAACAGCTGACTCCTGCGGGGTGCGATAAGGAGACGCGGCGTGTTCGGGAGAATCAGGCAGGGGTTCTGGAGGAGGTGACACCTGAGCCTAGTCTCCGTGAGGTGGGCAAGGAGGGTGCCCCGGGCTGGGGAAGCCGCA
Organism: Macaca thibetana thibetana; assembly: GCF_024542745.1. Lineage (NCBI taxonomy): Eukaryota > Metazoa > Chordata > Mammalia > Primates > Cercopithecidae > Macaca > Macaca thibetana. The sequence continues at coordinate 19,819,442 of NC_065593.1, forward strand.
GGTGCAAGCACTGAAGCTTGGACTGGCTGGCGACGGTGCGAAGGCTCCTCCTGGCTGCGTGTTGTGGGTGGGAGGGGAGGGGTGGGGACAGAGGGGACTGGAGCGGGCCACCTGGCACACCGGAATGCTGGAGCAGTGGGGTAAACTGAGGACAGCAGGGGTGTCTCGGGTGTTCATAGGCAGGGTCCCGGTAAGCAGCAGTGGGTGTGAATCATGGGCCTGGCACATGTAGGGTGCCCTAAACCTTCACTCTGTGAACATGAGGTGTTGCTTTAATTTGTATTGCCCGAGGGGAAATGGATTGGTAGGAGGAAGGCAAGGCGTCCAGTTAGGAGGCTGCTGTCTTGGCCCAAGTAAGGAGCAGTGATGGAGGTGAAGTTTTTGTTTTATGTTTTTGTTGTTGGTGTGTTTTGTTTTAAGAAGGAGTCTCGCTGTCACCCAGGATGGAATGCAGTGGTGCCATCTCAGCTCACTGCAACCTCTGCCTCCTGGGTTCAAGCTATTCTCCTGCCTCTGCCTCCCGAGTAGCTGGGATTACAGGCGCGTGCCACGACACCCAGCTAATTTTTTTTTATTTTTAGTAGAGAAGGGGTTTCAACGTGTTAACCAGAATGGTCTCAATCTCTTGACCTCGTGATCCGCCCACCTAGGCCTACCAAAGTGCTGGGATTACAGGCATGAGCCACCTTGCCCGGCCTGGAGGTGAGGTTTTAGCAGGTTGTGACTACTTGGTGTGAGGAGTGGAGGGAGGAGAGCAGGCCTGTTAATGCCAGGCTGTGATGACCAGCTTAAAGTGCCACCCTTCTCTCTACAAAGACATTGAACAGGGAGTACAGGTTAGGGGTCAAAGGCCCTGTTTGTTTATTTATTTATGTATTTATTGAGACAGAGTCTTGCTCTGTCACTCAGTCTGGAGTGCAGTGGGGCGATCTCAGCTCACTGCACCCTCTGCCTCCTAGGTTCAAGCGATTCTCTCCTGTCTCAGTGTCCTAAGTAGCTGGGATTACAAGCGTGCGCCACCACACCCTGCTAATTTTCGTATTTTTAGTTGAAACAGGGTTTCACCATGTTGGCCAGGCTGGTCTGGAACTCCTGACCTCAAGTGATCTGCCTGCCGTGGCCTCCCAAAGTGTTGGGATTACAGGTGTGAGCCACTGCTCCTGGGCCGTTTACTTTTTTTCCCCTATACAAATTTATGTTAACATGTTATGGGTTTATTGTTTTGTTTGTTTGTTTGTTTGACACCGGGTCTTCTGGGGCACCCAGGCTGGAGTGCAGTAGCACCATCACGGCTCACTGCAGCCTCAACCTCCTGGGCTCAAGCGATCCTCCCACCTTAGCCTTCCGAGTAACTGGGACCACAGGCACACAGCACCATGCCTGGCTAATTTTTTAAAAAAATTTTTCTAGAGGCAGGAGTCTCACCACTATGCGGCCCAGGCTGGTCTTGAACTCCTGACCTCCAGAGATCCTCCTGCCTCAGCCTCTCAAAGTTCTGGGGTTACAGGCGTGAGCCACTCACTGCACCTTGCCTCTGTTCACGTTTGCTGGACCCCCCAGGCAGAGGTGTCTGGCAGCCGAAGGCCCATGGTTGTGAAGCTAGAATGGACAGTCCTTGACTGAGGCCCTGTGAGCAATCAGGGTAGAGACCCTAAGTCACCACTTTCTCCTCCTCATTTCCCTTCACAACAGTTCCCTGAGGCCTGGAATGGTCCTTGGTGGGCAGCCAGGCTCAGATCTAAGATTTGTTTAATAAATAGAAGTTGAGTCCCTGCTCTGTGCTGCCCAGCACTGTGCCACCCAGCACTGTGCCACCATGAGACGGTCTTTCTGCTGCCTCAGGGGCTCGGTGGACATCGGTTTATAGCAGCAGTCCTGGGTGCCTCAGATGACACCTCCTCCCAGCCCCCAACACCCCTACCCCACGGCAAGATCTGTGTGCCCATAGGCTGGGGGAACATGAGGTTCCCGCTGTGCCCAGAAGTCAGGCTTGTAGGCACCTGGCCTATAGGATCCGAAGGGCACAAGATAGCCCAGGTGTGCTGGGCCACCCCATCCCCTGTGCTTCCAGTAAACGCCTCCCCAGGTGGGAGAAGACCCAGAGGCAGCCTTGGGGAAGAAGTCTCCTAGGTCACTCAGGGGCCACTCACTGCAGGGAACCTCTAGGCCCAGAGCCCTGGCCCACTCCTAAGGCCCACATGTGACATAATAGAATCACACGACACCGACAGGGGCCTGTACCGTGTCACTCACTGAAGGTCTCAGCCCTGATAGCCCTGATAACGCACAAAGAGGCTCAGGGCAGCCCCGCGGTAAGGCGTTCGAGTGCCTGGGTTCCAGTCCCACTCCTCTTGAGACCTTGCACAAAGTCACCTGCCCAGCCTCGATTTCTTCTGCGCTGGAGTGATCATACAGACCTTATGGCTTGGCTGGGGGCACTGAAGGGAGGAACCTAAAAAAGCGCGGAGAACGCAGGAGGCACCTGGCGCTGCAGCCTCAGCCGCGGCGTCTTTCCCAGCCCGGTTCTCCGCTTCCCTCCCTGCCCGGGGATCGCGCTTCCGTCCAGTGAGGCGGGGCAGGCCCGGGGTTGCCAGGGCTGGAGCCGCCCTGGGGCGCGCGAGCGGCGGCGATGCCCCCTCCTTCCGCCGCCGGGCGGTGGCTGCGGGGGCGCCAGCGGGCATCCCGGGAATGCGGCGGCGCGGCCGGGGATCTGGAAGAAGCGGGCCCGACCCCTCCGCGCGCGGATTCCCCTCATTCCAACCGCGTGACGTGGAGGGGCGGGGCGAACACTGCGGCCGCGAGGCTCCGCCCCTCCCTCTGGCCGCGCCTCCGCAGGCTCCGGCCACGCCCCCGACCCGGGTCCCCCACGCCTCGCCGGGCAGGGAGGGAGCTGAGCTTCCGGCAGGGGCTCTCTGGACCCTTTGCCCCGTCTTCTAAGGCGCTCCCCACCCCTGGGCGGGCTGGAGGCTGGGTCCCCTCCTTGCTCCCTCTAGATTTTTCTTGTTTTGTTTTGTTTGGAGACGGAGTTTCGCTCTGTCGCCCAGGCTGGCATGCAGTGGTGTGATCTCGCTCACTGCAACCTCCGTCTCCCGAGTTCCAGCGATTCTCGTGCCTCAGCCTCCCGAATAGCTGGGATTACAGGCGCCCACCACCACGCTCAGCTAATTTTTGTATTTTTTAGTAGAGACGGGGTTTCGCCAATGTGGCCAGGCTGGTCTCGAACTCCTGAACTCTGATGATCCGCCTGCCTCGGCCTCCCAAAGCGCTGGGATTACAGGCGTGAGCCACCGCGCCTGGCCCTCCCTCTGGATTTTAAACCTGGGGGCACCGCAGCGGGCGCCTCCTCCCGCCCTCCCCCGCCTCTGCCCGAGACGCCCCCATTTCCCCTTCCCCGCTCCCCTGCCCCCACCAGCTGGCGCCCCCGCTTGGGGGTCCCCGGGGCCGCCGCTCCGGCCGGGCTGTTGTTGCAGTAACTAGCCTTCCCCGCGAGGATCCAGCCCGCACCTGCCGCAGCCTCGCCCTCTCCCCAGGGAGCGGCGTCCGCGAGCTGGGGGTGGGGCGCTGGGGCTTTGGGTCCCGGCTCTGCCCACCCCCCCAGGGCGAGTCTGTGTCTGCCGTTGCGTTGGTAGGACAGGCAGGTGCCTGTAGACGCGCCTGAGGCTCTCCTCACCGGATCGGAAGCGTGGCCCAGGGCCTGACTCTCAGTAGGCCTCTGCCCGCAAGCAAGTGAGGAATGAGCGTCCGGCCGAGGGAAGGCGGTGGGTGTGGGAAGCGGGGTCTAGAGCGGTCTGGGAGATGCCTTCGCGCTCTATCTCAGGCCACCCAACGGCCCTTCTAGGCCTGTGTTAACCTCATGTTGGGGATGAGGAACAGAAGCCGAAACGTTAAGTGACTAGCTCAGAGTCCCACCGCGAGGAAGCACCAGCTTTTGCTGGCTCTAGACGTCTCCGCCCCTGCCCGCGGTGGGATCTGAGCCAAGGTTTGCCCCAGGCGAGGGAGTGTGGTGCCCGCAGAGCCCAGCGAGGGCGGGGCTGCCAAGGCCGGTTCGGGGTTGGGGGCGTCCCGGAGATCCGGAGGGACGAGAGAGGTCCCCTTCAAAGCAGGGAGGGAGATGGGCCGAGCGCGGTGGCTCACGCCTATCATCCCAGCACTTTGGGAGGCCGAGGCGGGTGGATCACCTGAGGTCAGGAGTTCGAGACCAGCCTGGCCAACATGATGAAACCCCGTGTCTACCAAAAATACAAAAATTAGCCGAGTGTGGTGGCAGGTGCCTGTAATCCCAGCTACTCGGGAGGCTGAGGCAGGAGAATCGCTAAACCCGGGAGGCGTAGGTTGCAGTGAGCCGAGATCGCGCCACTGAACTCCAACGTGGGAGCTAGCGCGACTCTGTCTCAAAAAAAAAAGAAAAAAAAGGAGAGGGAGGAGGCCCGGGCCCAGAGGCGAGTGGGGTGCCTCGGGTGGGGAGAGGCTGTGGGCCCCAAATGCCGTGGGCGGGGATACGCGAATTTCCCAGAGGGGGGAACTGAGCCCTCCAGAGGTGCCGGGGACTCCGCGCGCTCAGCCAGGGCACCCGGTGGCCGTCCCTGTCCCTGGGGCACGCGCTCCGTGCTGACGAGGAAAACCAAGATCTTCCTGGGTTCGAGGCTCCGGCCAGGCCCCGCCGCGTGTGGGTGGACGGCGTCCCGCACCGAGAACGCTCCGCCCGCCAGGCGCGCCGGCCGTATTTGGACATTGGTTCTATTTTTAACTTTCCCGGGACTCGAGTTCGGGGGTTGGGGGAGGGAAATCCCACTTCCTCTGGGACCCGCAGGCCTCGGTGCCCGCCCAGAACCCGAGCCCGCCGCGGAGTGTCGTCCCAGGCCCGGAAGTGAGTTCCGGGTCGGTGTAGACGCGGCGGCCGCGCGGGTTCCGGGCTCCACCCTGGAACCAACGGCGTCCCTCCTGGAAAACCTGACTCAGGCGGAGCCCGCCCCGCCCGCCCCCGGCCCCGCCCGCGGACCCCCCCCGACACCCCCACCTCCACCAACCCCACCTGGCGGGGACCCCAGCCCGGCCGCGCGGGAGGCGAGGGAGGCCGGGGAAGCCCCGCGCTTCAGGGGCCCTGGTGGGGGCGGTGCGGGGGGCGGGCCCTCCCTCGCTGACGCCGCCGCCGCCGAGCCCGGGACCCAGAGCGCGGGCAGCAGAGCGGGCGCCAGGCCGGCGGGGCAGGATGCGCTACCGGGCGTCGGTGAGCCGGGGGGCGGCAGGGCAGGGCGGGGCGGAGGGTCCCGGGCGCCCCTCCCCGCCTCGCGGCGTCGCCTCGGCCTCGCCAGGAAGCGGGCGCGGCCCAGGAATTCCGTGTGGAAAAACGTCCCGGGAAGTTGCAGGGGGAGGAGGCCGAGGCGGGGAGGGCCGCGCGGGACGCTCGGACCCGGGGGGCCGGACGAGGAGCTGCCGGGGACGCCTGAGAACGCGGAGACCCCTGACCCGAGGGCGAGGGGGCGGGGACCGCGGCCGGATTTGGCAGCCGCTTGGGCGCGGGATTGGAGCGGGGCGGGGAGGACAAGCCTGGGAGGGGCAGGCCCCCGGCCCGGCCCGGAGTGACGCCCCAGGCCAGGAATCTGGGCCTTTTGTGGTCAGAGGACACCCGGCGGCCCCTTTGGGATCCACCCCCAGTCACCACCACCTTGTTCTTCTCTGACCCTGGATACTCTGGGTGTCCGTTTTCTGGAGCCCTGAGACCCTGTTTGGAGGGGGATCCATCTCAGCCCTGGTTGTGGGGCGAGGGTCTTGCTGAGCCCTCCAGTGGGACCCAGAGGCAGCTGGGCTTTCCATGGTAAACCCCCCATCCCCTGAGGCTTCTCAGGACTCAGTGGAGGAGGCGCCTGGGGAGTTCGGCAGCTGGAGGAAAGGGAGTGGCCCCAGCCATGCGAGGGAGGCCCCCCCTTCTGGAGTGGGTGGCTGAGCCCAGCTGGGGTGGGAGGCCCTCCGGGGGAACCCCTCTGGTGTAGTCTGGGAGTAACCTCTTCCTTGGTGCGAGACGCTCTACCTGTGGAGATGTGGGTGGGTCCCGATGGGAGAGACGGCCCCACTCTGCCTGCAGAATTGACCCTGAGCCATTTGTCCTCCAAAGCACCTGTCACACGTGGCTCAGAGCTAAGGGACCTGAGGTCACCTGGTCTAACTCCTCCTCCTTGAGGAGGAAGCAGCCCAGAGAGAGGAGGGGCTTGGTCCAAGCTCCACAGAGCAGTCTTTCTGCTATTTCAAGGAGTTCCTTCTTGTGATCCGCTCCTTTCTCCACCCAAAACCGGCACCTCCCAGATTCTGCCCTCTGGTCCTGCGTGCGTCCGTGCCCTGTGTACACACCGGGACCCAAGTGCTTCATGTGGTCTCTGTTCTGTGCCCGCAGCCTCGGTGATCCCTGTGCTGCGACACCCGGACCCAGGCCCTCCACACCCGGCTTTCTGCACCCTGCCCACCACACCCAGACCCTCCAAACCCAGGCCCTCCACACCCAGGCCTTCTGCACCCATCAGGCTCATGTCCCATGTCCAGCCCTGAGTCCACAAGCCCCTGCGTTCCCTCTCAGTCCCACAGGCGCAGTGGAGGAGAAGTGGCCTTGCCTGGTCCCCCATGACTCTGACCCTCTTCTGTGGCCCATTCTCTGCAGGCCCTGGGCAGTGACGGGGTTCGGGTGACCATGGAGAGTGCGCTGACTGCCCGTGACCGGGTGGGGGTGCAGGATTTCGTGCTGCTGGAGAACTTCACCAGCGAGGCCGCCTTTATCGAGAACCTGCGGCGGCGGTTTCGGGAGAACCTCATCTATGTGAGGCCCTTGTGGGGAGATGGCAGGGGTGCTGGGGTCACAAACACAGGGCAGAGGGGAAGGAGACACCAGGGGTCACCAGGATAAACTTGTTTTTGTTGTTTGAGACGGAGTTTCACTCTTGTTGCCCAGGCTGGAGTGCAGTGGCACAATCTTGGCTCACTGCAACCTCCTCCTCCCCGGTTCAAGCAATTCTGCCTCAGCCTCCCGAGTAGCTGGGACTACAGGCATGTGCCACCATGCCCGGCTAATTTTGTATTTTTAGTAGAGATGGGGTTTCCCCATATTGGTCAGGCTGGTCTCGAACTCCCAACCTCAGGTGACCCGCCTGCCTCGGCCTCCCAAAGTGCTGGGATTACAGGCGTGAGCCATCGCACCTGGCCCAGGATCAACTTTTGACCCTCTTCCCCCAACCCCAGACCTACATTGGCCCCGTCCTGGTCTCTGTCAACCCCTACCGAGACCTGCAGATCTACAGCCGGCAGCACATGGAGCGTTACCGTGGTGTCAGCTTCTATGAAGTGCCCCCTCATCTGTGAGTGACCCCAGCCCCTCTGGGAGCGACCCCTCTGTCTCCATCTGAAGTGACCCCACCCAACCCTTACTCTAAAATGATCCTGACCTCCTGCGCCACAGCTGTGAGGAATCCCACAGTTTCTCACCCCCGAGTGACCAGAGATGAGTGTCACAACTCAACTCCATCTGGGTGGGACTCAGTCCATACCCCACCTCACACCCATGACTTGTTCCCCAACTGGGAGTGGCCCCCCAATCTTAGTGACTTCTGAACCCCACCTGCGAAGACCCCCCAACCCTACCTATGAGTGACTCCAGCCTCCACCTAAGTGACCTCCAGACTCCCACCTGTGAGATCATCTCAGTCTTCCCACTGGCAGTGACGCCCATTCTCAGCTGTGACAGATCTCCCATGGCCCACACCTGCGAGGGACCCCCAGTCCCCATCCTCAATACATCCTCAAGGGTGTATTAGACTTCCACTCACGAGAGGACGCCACCCAGACGTGGGAGCGGGACTCCCTGTGCGGCTCCGCTTGGCCCCCCCCCCGCCGAACTCCCTGACGAGCCTCTGCCCCAGGTTTGCCGTGGCCGACACTGTATACCGAGCACTGCGTACAGAGCGTCGGGACCAGGCAGTGATGATCTCTGGGGAGAGTGGGGCAGGCAAGACGGAGGCCACCAAGAGGCTGCTACAGTTCTATGCAGAGACCTGCCCAGCCCCCGAGCGCGGAGGTGCTGTGCGAGACCGGCTGCTGCAGAGCAACCCAGTGCTGGAGGTGAGGGGCCCAGAGAGGAGGCCAGTGCGGGAGGGGAGGGGCCGGGAGAGAAGGCCAGTGCGGGAGGGGAGGGGCCGGGAGAGGAGGCCAGTGCGGGAGGGGAGGGGAGAGAGGCCAGTGCGGGAGGGGAGGGGCCGGGAGAGAAGGCCAGTGCGGGAGGGGAGGGGCCGGGAGAGAAGGCCAGTGCTAGAGGTGAGGAACAGGGAGAGAAGCCCAGTGTGGGAGGGGAGGGGCAGCAGTAGCTACATAGCGGGGTGGGGAGGGCAGGAGGAGAGTGCCAGGTGTCTCTCATACCCCCGTCCACTCCTAGGCCTTTGGAAATGCCAAGACCCTCCGAAACGATAACTCCAGCAGGTTCGGGAAGTACATGGATGTGCAGTTTGACTTCAAGGTACCATGGATGTGTGTGTCGAGAGGATTCCCATTCAGTAGGTTAAGCACCTACTAGGTACCAGGGACTATTCCAGGTGCTGGAATTCCAGCAGTAAAATAAAGCAAACAAAACTCCTGCCTTGCAGGGTGATAAACAATAAACAGGGAAATTGAGGCTGTGGCAGAAAATACAACGCAGTAAGGAGTGGGGGGCAGGTGTGGTCATATTAGGGTAGGCCCCACTGAGACAGTGGCATTTTAAAGTGACAGCTGGGTGGGGTGGCACATGTCCGTTGTCCCAGCTACTCTGGAGGCTGAAGCAGGAGGATCGCTTGAGGCCAGGAGTCCAGGGTTACCCTACGCTGTGATCACACCACTGTACTCCAGCGTGGGCGACGGAGTGAGACCCTGTCTCTAGAAAAAATAAAAAATAATGGCTTGATGGAGACGAAGAAGCAGGCTGTGCAGGTGCCTGTCCAAGCAGCGGGAAGGGCCAGGACAAAAGCCCTGAGATACGAGGGTCCTGGAAGTGTTCCAGGACAGCACGGAGGCCACAGCGGCCAGAGAAGAGAGCAGGGGCCTGAGAACAGAGAGAGGCCACATGGTGCAGGCCCTTTTGGGTCATTGCAAGAACCTTTGTTTTGTTTTGTTTTTTTGAGACGGAGTCTCACTCTGTCGCCCAGGCTGGAGTGCAGTGGCAGGATCTCAGCTCACTGCAAGCTCTGCCTCCCAGATTCGCGCCATTTTCCTGCCTCAGCCTCCCGAGTAGCTGGGACTACAGGCGCCCGCCACCACGCCTGGCTAATTTTTTGTATTTTTAGCAGACACGGGGTTTCACCATGTTAGCCAGGATGGTCTCGATCTCCTGACCTCGTGATCCACCCATCTCGGCCTCCCAAAGTGCTGGGATTACAGGTGTGAGCCACCGCGCCTGGCCTTTTTTTTAAAACTCTGAGTAGAAGGGGAGTCATTGGGCTGGGTGAGGTGGCTCACGCCTGTAATCTTAGCACGTTGGGAGGCTGGGGCAGGTGGATCACGTGAGGTTGGGAGTTCAAGACCAGCCTGGCCAACATGGTGAAACCCCGTCTCTACTGAAAATACAAAAATTAGCCAGGCGTGGTGGCAGGCACCTGTTGTCCCAGCTACTCAGGAGGCTGAGGCAGGAGAAACACTTGAACCTGGGAGTCGGAGGTTGTAGTGAGCTGAGACATCTCACCACTGCACTCCAGCCTAGCCCTGGGAGGTTGAGGCTGCAGTGAAAAACTCCAGCCTGAGTGAAAGAGCAAGACCCTGTCTCCAAAAATAAAAAAAAGACTTTGGCTGCTTCACTGGGAGATTGGGAGTAGATGAATAGATGGTGGGGGAACCAGGCTAAGCAGGGAAACCGGTTAGGAGGCTGATGTCATCGTGTAGGTGACAGGTGACGGTGGCTCAGACCAGTGTGGTGCAGTGATTGGATTCTGGATGTTTTAAAAGTTAAGGCAGCAGGATCGGCTGCCTGATTGGATGTAGGGTATGGAAGAAAAACAGGCTTGCAGGACGACTGCCAGGGCCTTGGCTTGAACGAGAAGGATGTACTCACCACTGACCACGATGGGCGGACACTAGCAGGAAGGAGCTCGTTTGAAGAGGGGGAAGGTCCGGTGTTCCGTTTCAGGCCTGCTGAATTTGCGATGCTTGTCAGGCATCCAGGTGGAGCCGCCAGGTGGATGGAGTTGAATCTCCCCATTTCCTAGATGAAGTAACTGAGTCCAGCGTGGGTGGCGTGCCTGAGCCCACACAGCTAGTGGCAGGACTGGAATTGGCGCCCAGGTCTGGCTGCCCAAGACCAGGAGTCAGGGGAGAAGACGGGCAGATGGCTCTGTTCCCACTCCCCCGACCAGGCCTATGCCCTGCCCTGCCCACAGGGTGCCCCCGTGGGTGGCCATATCCTCAGTTACCTCCTGGAAAAGTCACGAGTGGTGCACCAGAATCACGGGGAGCGGAACTTCCACGTCTTCTACCAGCTGCTGGAGGGGGGTGAGGAGGAGACTCTTCGCAGGCTGGGCTTGGAACGGAACCCCCAGAGCTACCTGTACCTGGTGAAGGTGAGTGGCTGGCAGGCAGGGCAGGTGCCACCCAGGGATCTGTGGCCAGGGCTCTAACCCAGCCGTGCTCTTCCTCTAGGGCCAGTGTGCCAAAGTCTCCTCCATCAACGACAAGAGTGACTGGAAGGTGGTCAGGAAGGCTCTGACAGTCATCGATTTCACTGAGGATGAAGTGGAGGTGAGGCCTTTTCCAGGACCCTCCCTTTCCTCCTCTCACACCCCCAAAACTTCCTTCTTTTGTTGTTGGTTTTGTTTTGTTTTGTTTTGTTTTTGAGATAGAGTTTTATTCTTGTTACCCAGACTGGAGTACAGTGGTGCAATTTCGGCTCACTGCAACCTCCGCTTCCCGGGTTCAATCGATTCTCCTGACTCAGCCTCCCAAGTAGCTGGGATTACAGGTGGCCACCACGCCTGGCTAATTTTTTGTATTTTTAGTAGAGACGGGGTTTCTCCATGTTGGTCAGGCTGGTCTCGAACTCCCAACCTCAGGTGATCCACCTGCCTCAGTCTCTGAAAATGCTGGGATCACAGGCATGAACCAACACGCCCTTTTTTTTTTTTTTTTTTTTTTTGAGATGGAGTCTCGCTCTTTTGCCTAGGCTGGAGTGCAATGGCGCGATCTGACCTCACTGCAACACCTGCCTCCCAGGTTCAAGTGATTCTCGTGCCTCAACCTCCTGAGTAGCTGGGATTACAGACACCTGCCACCACACCTAGCTAATTTTTGTATCTTTAGCAAAGATGGGGCTTCGCCATGTTGGCCAGGCTGGTCTTGAACTCCTGACCTCAGATGATCTGCCCGCCTCGGCCTCCCAAAGCGCTGGGATTACAGGCGTGAGCCACTGTGCCTGGCCCACCCCCAGAATCACCTTCCACCTTTAACACCCATTCCCACTTCCAGCCCCTTCTCCTCTCAGACACTTCACCACCCACCCCTGCATGGCCATCCGCTACTTGCCCTCTTGGGGCTCTCTGGCCCCTCTCACCCACTCCTGCCCCCGGCCTGCTCCCCAGGACCTGCTGAGCATCGTGGCCAGCGTCCTGCATTTGGGTAACATCCACTTTGCTGCCGACGAGGAGAGCAACGCCCAGGTCACCACCGAGAACCAACTGAAGTATCTGACCAGGGTGAGCAGGGGCGGGCAGAGGGTAAGGGAAGGACAGCGGGGGTGGGGGCTGGGGGTGCGCCCTCACCACATCCTTGCCTGCCCTTGGCAGCTCCTCAGCGTGGAAGGCTCGACGCTGCGAGAAGCCCTGACACACAGGAAGATCATCGCCAAGGGGGAGGAGGTGAGGCCGGGCCTTTGCCCTCGGGTGTGGAGGGGCAGGTGTTCCAAAGCAGCCCCTACTCCCATCACTCCCCTTTGCCTGGTCCCCTCAGCAGTGTGGAGGGATGGAAGGAAGGCTGCTCAGAGAAGCAGAGAGCCAGGCACAGTGGCTCATGCTTGTAACCCCAGCACTTGGGGAGGCTGAGGTAGGGTGGGTCACCTGAGGTCAGGAGTTCGAGACCATCCTGGCCAACATGGTGAAACCCCATCTCTACTAAAATGCAAAAATTAGCCGGGTGTGGTGGTGGGCGCCTGTCATCCCAGCTACTCAGACCTGTCCCTCTACCACCTTCCCACTGGGGCGGCCACCTGTCCTCCCTGAGGTCCCACTACCAGCACCCCTCCCCACACCGCAGGCTCGCTGGAGCTGGGCGTGCAGAGTGGTGACGGCTTCCTGGTCTGCCTGAGCCTGGGGGCAGGTGGGATGCAAGAGCTGTGTGGCATTCATCTCCTTGCCTCACGCTGCGCCCACAGCTCCTGAGCCCGCTGAACCTGGAGCAGGCCGCCTATGCGCGAGACGCTCTCGCCAAGGCTGTGTACAGCCGCACTTTTACCTGGCTCGTGGGGAAGATCAACAGGTCGCTGGCCTCCAAGGTGAGGGCTCACTCCACACTGCTCCCGAGGCAGGAGGGAGGGCCATCAGTGGGGCGGGGGGCTGCGGGGTGGGGCTGGCACACGCAGGGGCCCACGCCTTCGGTTGAATGACTGCCCTAGGATGCGGAGAGCCCCAGCTGGCGGAGTACCACGGTTCTCGGGCTCCTGGATATTTATGGCTTCGAAGTGTTTCAGCATAACAGGTCAGTGCCACGTTTCCCCCGTCTCCTCCCAGGCTCCTGTCCTGCTCCCTCTCTTCTGTCCCCCAGCCTCTCGTTCCTGCCCCGTGACTCCCCAGCCAGCCGGGGACTGGCTCTGTGTCTCACCTCCTATGCTCAGGGGCCTCGTCCAGCCTTTCCCCTCTGCTGGTCCTATGTCCCCACTGAGCCACTGTGGACGCTTCTCCTTCCTTACAGCTTTGAGCAGTTCTGCATCAATTACTGCAACGAGAAGCTGCAGCAGCTCTTCATCGAGCTCACGCTCAAGTCGGAGCAGGAGGAGTACGAGGCAGAGGGCATCGCGGTGTGTGCAAGCCTGAGGGCACTCTCTGGGCCATGGGGAGCCTGGGCATCGGGGCCCCTGGGAGAGGGTGCCAGGACCCCACAGTGATGCCTGCCTTCCCTTCTGCCCCTCAGTGGGAGCCTGTCCAGTATTTCAACAACAAGATCATCTGTGATCTGGTGGAGGAGAAGTTTAAGGGCATCATCTCGATTTTGGTGAGTCCTCTGTGCCTCCAAGGCCTCGTGCTGGAGGCTGGGTGGGAGGATGTCCCCGTTCTCCGTTCTCTCCAGGCTGGTCCACAGAGGGCCAGAGTCTGGGGCTGAGTAGAGACAGGGCAGGGCTGTGAATGGCTGATGGAGGGAGGCGCCGCCCCGGTCGGAAGCTCTATGGAGGCTCCCAGTGATCTGCCCCCTCCCCTGTGTCTGAGCCTCCCAGCATGGTGACCCCAATCCTCTATGCTCTCTGGCCCCTCCCCCATATGTCCCTCCCCCTGTGCCATACCCCCCAGGATGAGGAGTGTCTGCGCCCCGGGGAGGCCACGGACCTGACCTTCCTAGAGAAACTGGAGGACACGGTCAAGCACCATCCACACTTCCTGACGTGAGTGGGGCCGCGGGGCTGCTGGGGGCGAGGACTCACTTGTGGCAGAACCTGGAGAGTGCGGGAGTCCCTCCCCGATCCCAAAACACCAGCCACAAGGAGGTGACCAAGTGCTGAGTTAAGGACCCCTCATGTGTGTCCAGAAACTAAGAAGCTTAGCCAGGCACGCTGACACACACCTGGAGTCCCATCTGTGCAGAAGGTTGGGGCGAGAGCATCACTAGCCCTGCAGTTTTGAGGCTGCAGTGAGCTAGGATCAACCCACTGCACTCCAGCCTGGGCTACAGAGCAAGAGCCTATCTCAAAAAGTAAAACAAACAGCTGGGCGTGGTAACTCACACCTATAATCCCAGCACTTTGGGGAGGCCAAGGTGGGTGGATCATTTGAGGTCAAGAGTTCAAGATCAGCCTGGCCAACATGGTGAAACCCCGTCTCTACTAAAAATACAAAAGTTAGCTGGGCGTGGTGGCAGGCACCTGTAATCCCAGCTACTTGGGAGGCTGAGGCAGGAGAATCGCTTGAACCCGGGAGGTGGAGGGTGCAGTGAGTTGAGATCTCACCATTGCACTCCAGCCTGGGTGACAAGAGCGAGACTTTGACCCAAAAAAAAAGAAAGAAAGATGCTAGTAGCCTGGCTTCCTCCCTGTTTTTTTTTTTTTTTTTTTTTTTTTGAGACGGAGTCTCGCTCTGTCGCCCAGGCCGGATCTCAGCTCACTGCAAGCTCCACCTCCCGGGTTTACGCCATTCTCCTGCCTCAGCCTCCCGAGTAGCTGGGACTACAGGCACCCGCCAGCTCGCCCGGCTAGTTTTTTGTATTTTTTAGTAGAGACGGGGTTTCTCCGTGTTAGCCAGGATGGTCTCAATCTCCTGACCTCGTGATCTACCCGTCTCGGCCTCCCAAAGTGCTGGGATTACAGGCTTGAGCCACCGCGCCCAGCCCCTGTTCTTTTTTGAGAATGAAACTTGCTAGGCCAGGCTCAGTGGCTCATGCCTGTAATTCCAGCACTTTAGGAGGCCGAGGCAAGCAAATCATGAGGTCGGGAGATCGAGACCATCCTGGCTAACACGGTGAAACCCCCGTCTCTACTAAAAAAAATACAAAAAACTAGCCGGGCGAGGTGGCGGGCACCTGTAGTCCCAGCTACTCGGGAGGCTGAGGCAGGAGAATGGCCTGAGCCCGGGAGGCGGAGCTTGCAGTGAGCCGAGATCGCGCCACTGCACTTCAGCCTGGGCCAAAGTGCGTGACTCTGTCTCAAAAAATAAATAAATAAAAGAACCTTGCTGAGATTTTTCCTTATTTGGAAACTGCTTTTTATTGAAGGAATCCCCTGAGGTGGGGCGAGGTGGGAACAGGAGTAAGTGCCTCTGTCCAGCGCCGTCTCACGCGTGCCGTGCACGTCGTAGCTTCTCCTGCGGCCGCTCCTGGAGGGGTTCTTGGTGTTTTCTCACTGAGACTCCAAGAGGCAGAGGCACTTCCCCGAAGTTACCTCTCATCTAGGTTGCCGAGCTGGGGTCAGTCCCAGGGCTGCTGAATGCCAAATCCATGAGTATTTTTTGCATAATAAGATACTGAGGCCGGGCGCGGTGGCTCATGCCTGTAATCCCAGCACTTTGGGAGGCCGAGACAGGCGGATCACAAAGTCAGGAGATCGAGACCATCCTGGCTAACACGGTGAAACCCCGTCTCTACTAAAAAAAACCAAAAAACTAGCCGGGCGAGGTGGCGGCGCCTGTAGTCCCAGCTACTCGGGAGGCTGAGGCAGGAGAATGGCGTGAACGCGGGAGGCGGAGCTTGCAGTGAGCTGAGATCCAGCCACTGCACTCCAGCCCGGGCGACAGAGCGAGACTCCGTCTCAACAACAACAACAAAAAAAAAGATACTGAAAATTTGTCTCTGGATGGGCACAGTGGCTCACGCCTGTCATCCCAACACTGTGGGAGGCCGAGGCGGGCGGATCACCTGAGGCCAGGAGTTCAAGACCAGCCTGGCCAACATGGCGAAACCCCGTCTCTATTAAAACTACAAAAATTAGCCAGGCCTGGTAGTGGGCACCTGTAATTCCAGCTACTCGGGAGCCAGGGAAATCGCTTGAACCCGGGAGGTGGAGGTTGCAGTCAGCTGAGATCACGCCACTGCACTCCAGCCTGGATGACAGAGCCAGACTCCGTCTCAAAAAAAAAAAAAAAAAAACAAAAAACTTGTTTCTGGGAGTCTCTCTGAATCTGTTCTGGTTTAGGGGCTGCCTGATTCGTTAAATAATAAATACTAAAAACTTATTTCTGATTATAAAAATAATATTGCTCATTAGCGCAAAGTTGGACTGTACGCAAAAGCCACCTGTGATTCTGTTGCCCAAAGGCCACGGCTGATAACCGTGTGAGGCATTTCCCTCCTGCCTTTCCCTCCTGCCTTTTTCTATGCATTTTTTTCATAGACAAGAATTTCTTGTGTATAAGACTCAGGGTAATGCTATATCCTGCACATTTTCCTGTATCATCAAACAGAAAATTTTCCTCAAAACTCTTCCTGGAGTGGCTCTGACCCACAGATACTCCTCTCTCTCAGCCAGCTCTTCGGGGCCCCTGGCCAGCCACCGGGTTTCTGCTGGAATCACAAGGCTGCCACAGACATCTCGTGCCTTCCATCTTTGTATCTCTGGTTAGCTGCTTGAAATAGTTCTTAAAAGTAGCAAGTGGGCCAAAGGGTATAAACATGCCTAAGACTTTAGTGCTCTCTTGGGGCGGCAGATTCCGTTCTGAGTAGTGGGCAGCTCACCACCGCCTTCTGAGCAGAGCCCGCAGCAGCCGGAAGCAACGCGAGTTGCCCTCCCTGCAGCGTGCCCTGGCCGTCAGATGGCGAAGTTCCCAGTCCTGGCACTGTGTGGCCCCGACCAGGGCCATCGACCTCTCTGAGCCTCTGTGGTCTACTCTGAGCAGGGAGGCCACTGGCTCTGCCTGGCCTGCCTCAGTGACCCAGCCCTGGGGTGTGCCTGCTCTTTTTTTTTTTTTTTTTTTTTTTTTGAGACGGAATCTTGGTCTGTCACCCAGGCTGGAGTATAGTGGCTCAGTCTTGGCTCACTGCAACCTCCACCTCCCAGGTTCAAGCGATTCTCCTTCCTCAGCCTCCTAAGTAGCTGGGACTACAGGTGCCCACCACCATGCCTGGCTAATTTTTGTGTTTTTAGTAGAGACGGGGTTTCACCATATTGGCCAGGCTGGTCTCGAACTACTGACCTTGTGATCCGCCCGCCTCGGCCTCCCAAACTGCTGGGGTTACAGCCGTGAGCCACCGTGCCCGGCCTGGGGTGCGCCTGCTCTTTACGTGGCTGGTTCCTGTTCCTGAAGCCCCTTCAGCAGGCAGAGGGCTTGGTTCAGGCCGGCCATCTGCAGCTTCCACCCCATCACCCCCAGGCACAAGCTGGCTGACCAGCGGACCCGGAAATCTCTGGGCCGAGGGGAATTCCGCCTTCTGCACTACGCTGGGGAGGTGACTTACAGCGTGACAGGTGAGGGTTCTGGGGCTGTGTCCCCACCGGGGCCTGCAGGGAGGCTGTCTCACCTCACACCTGCTCTCCCCTCCCAGGGTTTCTGGACAAAAACAATGACCTTCTCTTCCGGAACCTTAAGGAGGTGAGGAGGACCCGGGAGGCTGGCGTGGGGGTGGTGGTAGCCCACAGCTCTGCACCTGTGTCCAGGAGCCTGTCCTGCCTGTCCCTGTACCCCTCCCTGACCCCGGCTCTGCCCACACAGACCATGTGTAGCTCGAAGAATCCCATTATGAGCCAGTGCTTCGACCGGAGCGAGCTCAGTGACAAGAAGCGGCCAGAGACGGTGAGGAGGTGGCGGGACCGGGCACAGGGGTGTGTGCACCCCAACGTGCATGAGGGCCTGCGTGAGCCTGGGAGCTGGCAGCGTGCGTGTGAACGTGTGTTGGAGCCTGTGTGCACATATGCAGGTGTCTGTAGGGGGCTGCCTTAGGTGCCTCTTTGCCTACTTTTTTTTTTTTTTTTGAGACAGAGCCTTGCTGGAGTGCAGTGGCGCAATCTTGGCTCACTACAACCTCCACCTACCGGGTTCAAGCGATTCTCCTGCCTCATCCTCCTAAGTAGCTGGGATTACAGGTGCCTGCCACCACACCCGGCTAATTTTTTGTATTTTTAGTAGAGATGGGGTTTCACCATGTTGGCCAGGCTGGTCTCAAACTCCTGACCTCAGGTGAAACACCTGCCTCGGCCTCCCAAAGTGTTAGGGTTACCGGTGTAAGCCACCGCGCCCATCCCTGTTTGCCTACTTGTGTGTGTGTGTGCTGTGTCTAGAGTGGAGCCATGTGTCTTAAGTGTGGGCTGTGTCTGTAGGGGAATCCGTGTGTACCTCTGTCTCTGTGGGTGTCCCTGTGTTGACAGCTGCCTCTGTGTGGCTGCTGTCATGTGTCCACCCACTCAGCAGACATTTATAGCAGACGCTGCCAGGCACTGAGGTACCAGAATGAGTGGGTGTGCCTGCAGCAACGTGCACAGGGTGCTTTGCAAACTTAGAAGAGGGAACAGCGGCCGGGCGCAGTGGCTCAAGCCTGTAATCCCAGCACTTTGGGAGGTCGAGACGGGCGGATCACGAGGTCAGGAGATCGAGACTTTCCTGGTTAACACGGTGAAACCCCGTCTCTACTAAAAAGTACAAAAAACTAGCCGGGCGAGGTGGCGGGCGCCTGTAGTCCCAGCTACTCGGGAGGCTGAGGCAGGAGAATGGCGTGAACCCGGGAGGTGGAGCTTGCAGTGAGCTGAGATTCGGCCACTGCACTCCAGCCTGGGCAACAGAGCAAGACTCCGCCTCAAAAAAAAAAAAAAGAGGGAACAGCAAATGGCCTGACAGGGCGGAAGGGGTGAGGGGTTGGGGAGGCTCCCTGGAGGAGGAGGCATTGGAGATGACTTGGGAATGTCAGATGAACCTATAGTCAGGGTCCAATCCAGACACAGAGTCTGAAAGGCCAGGAGGTGAGCGGGAAAGCCATGGCATCAAGGAGAAGGACCGGGAAAGGCAGGCATGGCCAGGGTGCCAGGTGCAGGGAGAGCTCCAGCGAGCTGGGGGCAGAGGTACGGCTGTTGGGCTTGGTAAGAAGAGGGAGCCCCAGAAGAGTGAGGTCAGTGGGTCCATAGGGAGGTGGAAGCCAGACTGCCTAGCAGGGAGGGCATGCAGGCATCATGCCACCCAGGGTCTGGCTCCCTGGCCCCCTGCCCGCTGCTGCTGTCTGCCCCACCCTCTCCTTAAGTGCCCACATACTCCTGGCCCTAGCGTCTCCCTGCTGTGGATGCTTGCACACCCTCCCGCCTAGGCCTCTCCCACAAGCCACAGACTCACGTATCTCATCCTCTTCCCCTAGATGGCCCCGGGCACCTAGACCCCACTGGTCTGTAACAAACGGGCCCTTGGTCTCCCCCTCCAGGCTTTCTCCTTCTCTCCCTAACTCAGGACAGGGATCACTAGCCCAGTCTCCCAAGCCAGAAACTTGGGTGTCATCCCTGGTTCTTTTTTTGTTTTGAAACGGAGTCTCGCTCTGTCGCCCAGGCTGGAGTGCAGTGGCGCAATCTGGGCTCACTGCAACCTCCGCTTCCCAGGCTCAAGTGGGAGGTTCACTTAATTATCTTGCCTCAGCCTCCCAAGTAGCTGGGATTACAGGCACCTGCCATCATGCCCAGCTAACTTTTGTAGAGCGGGGGTTTCACCGTGTTGGCCAGGCGATCTTGAACTCACGACCTCAGGTGATCCGCCCGCCTCGGCCTCCCAAAGTGCTGGGATTACAGGCGTGAGCCACCGCACCCGGCCCCTTAGTTCTTTTTTCTCCTTGTCCCCCTCCTCCAGCCAGTGGATCTTGCCGGAGTACTTAGCAGCTTCCCCTCAGTCTTTCCCCGTAGCCACTGCTGCAAGCGTGAGCCACTGCAGCCGCCCCTCCTTACCCTTTAAAGCTCAGCCGAGCGTCATTTCTAGAAGACGCCTCCTGGTGCTCCCTACCCCTCAGACTGGATGAGCTGTCCCTTTGTGGGGCTCTCAGAACCCCCAGGCACACACCTGCTACTCTCGGACCACACGGAATTGTGAATCTTTGCTAAGGAGTGTGTTCCTCCGCCAGGCCTGAGATCCTTCCAGATCCTGCAGAGCAGCGTACCCAGATAATAGCTGAATGTGTAGCATGGGACACGCTGTTCAGGAACGCAGCCCTGAAGTTCTAGAAAGAAAAAGAAGGGTCACTAATGGGAGGTGTAGCATTGAGGTTGCTGGGAGACCTGAGCAGGAGTTTTAGACTGGAGTGAGGCTCGGAGACTACGGTGCCTCGCCCAGCCGGAGGGTAAGGGTGGAGTCTGGCCCCCTCCTCTGCGGTGAGGAATGTGCGGTGGGAGGAATAAGGGCCAGGCCGAATCAGGGGCTGTTGCTTGCGTCACTAGCCGGAGGAGTGGGGTACTCGCTGCTGGGGTCAGCAGCTTTAGCCCAGCTCCGGCCAACCTTCCATGCCTCTCGGCTCTCCAGGTCGCCACCCAGTTCAAGATGAGCCTCCTGCAGCTGGTGGAGATCCTGCAGTCCAAGGAGCCCGCCTACGTCCGCTGCATCAAGCCTAATGATGCCAAACAGCCCGGTAGGCCCCTCCCACGGGGGACTTAGGGGCCGGGCCTCCCCTGCAATTGACAGACTGTCAGCGCCAGCCCGCTGACCGTGGCTCTCCCCACCGCCCAGGCCGCTTTGATGAGGTGCTGATCCGGCACCAGGTGAAGTACCTGGGGCTGATGGAGAACCTGCGCGTGCGCAGAGCCGGCTTTGCCTATCGCCGCAAATACGAAGCTTTCCTGCAAAGGTAGGGGCAGGTCCGGCTTGGTGCTGGGGAAGGGGAGCGGGAGGGTAGGAGCCCCTAGGTCCCATGAGGGCAGACAGGGGTTCTCGGCCACATTTTAGAAATGTGGACGCGGAGGTCCTGGGCTGCTGGGGGCCTCGTGCTAGGAACCTTTGGTGCTGCAGACCTGACATCAAGCTGGGTGGACAGAACGACCGGCTCCCCTGGCCGTGCCCTCCGGGAGCGCCCGCTCAGGGGTACAGGAGGCCTACGTCCACGTGCCGGGCATCAGGGGCAGGCGGTAGCAAGCCTTGTAGGGCAGCTTCCAAGCGGCTCAGAAAGGGTGGAGCGGCTTTGTGGTGGTTCTGAGTCGGGGGTCTGGGGGGCCAAACGGTGTGAATTTCATCTCTGCCACTTCCTAGTTACTTGGCCTTAGGTAGGTAAGAACGGTTTCCTCATCTTTAAAATGGGAGCAGTGACCGAGTGAGCCTCCTGCGAGCTGTGAACGAGTCAATGGGAGCACCCAGTGGGTGCCCAGAGCAGGCTGCTAACTGGGGTGGGTGGGGACCGCGTGCATTCCTGCCCCTCCTATCCCCAGGTACAAGTCACTGTGCCCAGAGACGTGGCCCACGTGGGCAGGACGGCCGCAGGATGGGGTGGCTGTGCTGGTCCGGCACCTGGGCTACAAGCCAGAAGAGTACAAGATGGGCAGGTGAGTAGTGCCCATGCCAGGTGCCTGCGGGGAATAGGGGTGGCAACCCCAGGCTGATCACTGCTGCTTTCCCAGGACCAAGATCTTCATCCGCTTCCCCAAGACCCTGTTTGCCACAGAGGATGCCCTGGAGGTCCGGCGGCAGAGCCTAGGTGAGAGAGAAGCCCACCTTTCCTGCCGCACGGGGTCTGTTCCGGGAAGCAGGGAAGTCACTCCCTTGGGCTCCTTCTCCAGGGAGTCCACCCCTCCCTACCAGCTCCAGCCCCACACCCAGCTCCAGGGAGTCCTTCTCCAGGGAGTCCACTAGTCGACTTGGAACCCCCTCCCTACCAGCTCCAGCCCCACACCCAGCTCCAGGGAGTCCTCCTCCAGGGAGTCCACTAGTTGACTTGGAACCCCCTCCCTACCAGCTCCAGCCTCACGCCCGCCTTCGCACCCACTGCCCCCCCTTCTCCGGGCAGTCCCCACATTCATTCTTCTTCACTACTCTGCTGCTCGCTGGCTCCTTCGGCCACTGTCCCATTCATGCCACTCATGGAGTGCAGACGGCACCAGGCTCCCAGCTGGCTCCCCGCGCTCTGGCCAATTGCCTTTCTTTCCCAACTGCAGCCACCAAGATCCAAGCTGCCTGGAGGGGCTTTCACTGGCGGCAGAAATTCCTCCGGGTGAAGCGATCAGGTTCGTGGGCCCATGGGTTTTCAGGAGGGGCGGGGTCTGGGGCCAGGGGAGGCCACCATGGTAAGAAGATGGAGGTCAGCCATCTGTGGTCTCCACGACAGCCATCTGCATCCAGTCGTGGTGGCGTGGAACGCTGGGCCGGAGGAAGGCAACCAAGAGGAAGTGGGCAGCGCAGACCATCCGGCGGTGAGCACCAGGGTGCCTTGGGGGGGCTGCAGAGCAGGGCGTGTGGGGGGTTCACCACCAGCCTCCTCACCCTCAACCCTGTCTGGCCCCCGACCCCAGGCTCATCCGAGGCTTCATCCTGCGCCACGCCCCCCGTTGCCCCGAGAACGCCTTCTTCCTGGACCACGTGCGCACCTCTTTTTTGCTAAACCTGCGGCGGCAGCTGCCCCGGAATGTCCTGGACACCTCCTGGCCCACACCCCCACCTGCCCTGCGTGAGGTCTGTGGGCACCCCCTGCCAAGTTAGGGACCATCAAAGTACACAGCAGAAGGGTCTGATTTCTTGGGGCCAAAGGATCGGTCAGGGAGGGGCTCACGGAGGGCCCGGACCAGAGCTGGGCAGTGAAAAGTAAGGTTTCTTTTTTTTTTTTTTTTTTTTTTTGAGATGGAGTCTCACACTGTCGCCCAGGGAGTGGCGCGATCTTGGCTCCCTGCAACCTTTGCCTCCCGGGTTCAAGTGATTCTCCTGCCTCAGCCTCCCAAGTAGCTGGGATTACAGGCACCTGCCACTACGCCCAGCTAATTTTTTTATTTTTAGTAGAGATATGGTTTCACCATGTTGGCCTGGCTGGTCTTGAACTCCTGACCTCGGGTGATCCACCCACCTCGGCCTCCCGAAGTGCTGGGATTATAGGTGTGAACCACCGCGCCCTGCTGAGTAAGGTCTCTTGACTCAGGAGTGGAAGCATCATCCAGATGGAGGGGGCTTTGCTTATCCAAAGGCTGGGGTAACATATGTTCGATGTCTTCAGAGGGAAGGGCCCAGGGTGTCCAGGAGCTCTGACCTCACTCTTCCCTTCAGGCCTCAGAGCTTCTGCGGGAGCTGTGCATAAAGAACATGGTGTGGAAATACTGCCGGAGCATCAGCCCTGAGTGGAAGCAGCAGGTACGGAGAGTGGTGCTGGGTGAGGATGAGGAAGTGGAGTCAGGGAACCGCAGGCATTCCTCAGAGAGTGTCGGCCTAGAGGGGCATTTACCCTGGTCTACCGTATTTACCCCGCCTACTGTATTTACCCTGGTCTATTCTATTTACCCCAGTCTACCGTATTTACCCCGGTCTACTCTACCTCGTCTATCGTATTTACCCTGGTCTACCGTATTTACCCTGCCTTCCTTATTTATCTCGGCTTATCGTATTTACTCTGCCTACCGTATTATCTCGGCCTACCGTATTTACCGCGTCTGTCGTATTTACTTTGATCTACCGTATTTATCCTGCCTACCGTATTTACCCTCGTCTACCGTATTTACCTCAGCCTACCGTGTTTACCCCGTTTTTACCTCGTCTATGGTATTTATCTCGTCTATCGTATTTACCCCGTCTATCGTATTTACCCCCGTCTACCGTATTTACCCCGTCTATCGTATTTACCCCGTCTATCGTATTTACCCCCGTCTACCGTATTTACCCCGTCTATCGTATTTACCTCGTCTATCATATTTACCCCATCTATCGTATTTACCTCGGTTTACCATATTTACCCCGCCTACCGTATTTACCCCGCCTACCGTATTTACCCGTCTGCCGTATTTACCCCTGTCTGCCGTACTTACGCCTGTCTGCCATATTTACCTCTGTGTGCCGTATTTACCCCTGTCTGCCGTATTTACGCCTGTCTGCTGTATTTACCCCTGTCTGCTGTATTTACCCCTGTCTGCTGTCGTTTCTTCGGTCTACTGTATTTAACCCGGTCTACTGGCGACCTCAGTTGGATGCCAGGCCCTGCTGGGCCTTGTGTAGGAAGTGGACGCTGGAGTACATTTGGGGTGGCCAATAGGGTTCACCTTGTGGGCCAACTGCCCTTGATTGGTAGAGACTGCTCAGAACCCTGTGTTGAAAAGTCTGCATCTTCACTTGGATGGATTGGTGATGTTTGCCCTCATTACAGGCATTGGTTGATGTGCCGTGTTTTTGCCAACTCAGTACTGGATGATTCTAAAACACCCACCCAGCATAGATAACCTCTAGTAACCTTGAGTATTAGTGATCTGCTACTTAGAAGACCCCAAGCTGGAGCTGAGTCTCAGGGCCACCAGGGCCTGATGGGGTGGGGAAACATTACAAAGGCTAGTTTTTTTTTTTTTTTTTTTTTTTTTTGAGACGGAGTCTCGCTCTGTCGCCCAGGCTGGAGTGCAGTGGCCGAATCTCAGCTCACTGCAAGCTCCGCCTCCCGGGTTTACGCCATTCTCCTGCCTCAGCCTCCCGAGTAGCTGGGACTACAGGCGCCGCCACCTCGCCCGGCTAGTTTTTTGTAGTTTTAGTAGAGACGGGGTTTCACTGTGTTTGCCAGGATGGTCTCGATCTCCTGACTTCGTGATCCACCCGTCTCGGCCTCCCAAAGTGCTGGGATTACAGGCTTGAGCCACCGCGCCCGGCCAAAGGCTAGTTTCAAAACCCGGCAGTGCCTTCATGACACCGCTGGGGAGTGTTTGGTGGCGGCAGAGGGTCAGGAAGTGGGGGGTTGATGGGAGTGTGGGGGGCAGGGCTCAACCTCCTGGTGCTGAGCAAGAGGGGCACCAGCAAGCAGGTGAGGGAGGGCTGTCTCAGGTCCTAAGGCTGGCTCTGCCCCCCAAGATAGTACCCCCCACCGTGATACTCTCCTCACCCCCCTTGTCTCCTTAGCTGCAGCAGAAGGCCGTGGCTAGTGAGATCTTCAAGGGCAAGAAGGATAATTACCCTCAGAGTGTGCCCAGACTCTTCATTAGCACTCGGCTTGGTGAGCCCTTGACTTTCCAGCACTCAGACCTTTCGTCATTGTCCTAGTCCCCTGTTGCCTCCTCTGACCTCCCTCCCTGCCATCTGGGTTGCAGGTGCAGACGAGATCAGCTCCCGAGTGCTTCAGGCCCTGGGCTCTGAGCCCATTCAGGTAAGAGCCTGCCCTCAACCCTGAGTCCATCTGAGCCCATTCAGGTAAGAGCCTGCCTGCAGCCCTGAGTCCGGCAGCGCGGTTCTGCTGCCCAGGAGCTGGAGGCAGGTCAGGGTACAGGCGGAGCCTTGGGAGCTTCTCCCCAAGCCCCTTCAGCCTGGCCTCTGTCCCCAGTATGCTGTGCCTGTCGTGAAATATGACCGCAAGGGCTACAAGCCTCGCTCCCGGCAGCTGCTGCTTACGCCCAACGCCGTGGTCATCGTGGAGGACGCCAAAGTTAAGCAGAGGATTGATTACGCCAACCTGACCGGTCAGCCAGGGTCCAGGGCTGCAGGGGGAGGGCCCCTGCTTTGACACTTGACCTCTGACCTTTGCCCTCTCCCTTCAGGAATCTCCGTGAGCAGCCTGAGCGACAGTCTGTTTGTGCTTCATGTACAGCGTGAAGACAATAAGCAAAAGGTGCCCTTTCATGGATGGGGAGGTGGATTGGGGAGTAATCGGGGGGAGGGGGAGGTGGGGGTGGATGAGGAGGTGGGGGGGAGGGGGTGTGGGGGTGGATGAGGAGGTGGGGGGGAGGGGGCGTGGGGGTGGATGGGGAGGTGGGGGGATGGATGGGATGAGGGGGTAGGGGGGATTGGGGGTGAATGGGGTGCTGGATGGGGAGGAGTTGGGGGGTGGATGGGGGCAGGGGGTGGATAGGGAGTGAGGAGTGGATGGGGAGGTGAGGCAGAGGGTCCTCGAGTTCTGGCCAGGGCCTGATCCCTCCTTCCTGGCCCCCCAGGGAGATGTGGTGCTGCAGAGTGACCATGTGATTGAGACGCTGACCAAGACAGCCATCAGTGCCGACCGTGTGAACAACGTCAACATCAACCAGGGCAGGTGAGATGCGGGCCGGGAGTGGTGAGGGGGCTGTGTGGGCACCCGGGGACAGGGTGGGGGGTGGAGAGGGGGCTGTGTGGGCACCCGGGGACAGGGTGGGGGGTGGAGAGGGGGCTGTGTGGGCACCCGGGGACAGGGCGGGGGTGGTGAGGGGGCTGTGTGGGCACCCGGGGACAGGGTGGGGGGTGGAGAGGGGGCTGTGTGGGCACCCGGGGACAGGGTGGGGGGTGGAGAGGGGGCTGTGTGGGCACCCGGGGACAGGGCGGGGGTGGTGAGGGGGCTGTGTGGGCACCCGGGGACAGGGGGGGGGGGTGGAGCGGGGGCTGTGTGGGCACCCGGGGACAGGGTGGGGGGTGGAGAGGGGGCTGTGTGGGCACCCGGGGACAGGGTGGGGGGTGGAGAGGGTGCTGTGTGGGCACCCGGGGACAGGGTGGGGGGTGGAGAGGGGGCTGTGTGGGCACCCGGGGACAGGGTGGGGGGTGGAGAGGGGGCTCTGTGGGCACCCGGGGACAGGGTGGGGGGTGGACGGGGGTTGTGTGGGCACCCGGGGACAGGGTGGGGGGTGGAGGGGGGCTGTGTGGGCACCCGGGGACAGGGTGGGGGGCGGAGAGGGAGCTGTGTGGGCATCCAGGAACAGAGCGGGGGCCCACCTTAGAGTTGGGGGTCTGTCTCCATGGAAAAACCCTCACCCACCCCGTTCCCCCAGCATCACGTTTGCAGGGGGCCCCGGCAGGGATGGTACCATCGACTTCACCCCCGGCTCGGAGCTGCTTATCACCAAGGCCAAGAACGGGCACCTGGCTGTGGTGAGTGGGGTCTGCTTTCCCGCTCATGGCCTGGCTGTGCCTTCCTTGGCTGTGCTGGGCAGAGTCCGGGCACCTCACCATGGGCCTTAATCCAGAGGCCATCATACCACCTCTTCCATCCGCTGGCCCACCCATGAGGGCCGGAGAGAGGGGCCGTTCGCGCCCCTCAGTGCAGAAAGTTGTAAAGGTGGCAGCGCGGGGCCCACGCCTGTGATCCCAGCACTGTGGGATGCTGAGGCGGGCGGATCACCTGAGGCCAGGGGCCCACGCCTGTGATCTCAGCACTGTGGGAGGCCGGGGCGGGCAGATCACCTGAGACCAGGAGTTTGAGACCAGCTTGACCAACATGGTGAAACCCATCTACTAAAAAAATACAAAAGCCGGGTGCAGTGGCTCACACCTGTAATCCCAGCACTTTGGGAGGCCCAGGAGGGCGGATCACCTGAGGTCAGGCATTCGAGACCAGCCTGGCCAACATGATGAAACCGCGACTCTACTAAAAATACAAAAATTAGCTGGGCGTGGTGGTGTGTGCCTGTAATACCAGCTAGTAGTGGGGCTGAGGCAGGAGAATTGCTTGAACCCAGGAGGTAGAGATTGCAGTGAGCTGAAATCATGCCACTGTACTCCAGCCTGGGGAACAGAGTGAGATGCCATCTCAAAAAAAAAAAAAAGGCCAGGTGCGGTGGCTCACACCTGTGATCCCAGCACTTTGGGAGGCCAAGGCGGGCAGATCACCTGAGGTCGGGAGTTCGAAACCAGCCTGACCAACATGGAGAAACTCCGTCTCTACTAAAATTACAAAATTAGCAGGGCAT
Source organism: Macaca thibetana thibetana (assembly GCF_024542745.1). Taxonomy (NCBI): domain Eukaryota; kingdom Metazoa; phylum Chordata; class Mammalia; order Primates; family Cercopithecidae; genus Macaca; species Macaca thibetana. The sequence continues at coordinate 19,846,827 of NC_065593.1, forward strand.
GGTGACGCATGCCTGTAATCCCAGCTACTCGGGAGGCTGAGGCAGGAGAGACACGTTCTTGAACCTGGGAGGTGGAGGTTGCGTTGAGCTGAGATTGTGCCACTGCACTCCAGGCTGGACAACAAGAACAAAACGCTGTCTCCAGAAATATATATATATACTAAAAGGTTAGCCAGGTGTGGTGGCGGGCGCCTGTACTCCCAGTTGCTCAG